>NW_020837949.1:23777967-24103756 GCF_003676395.1 Aethalodelphis obliquidens
AACCTTTAATTTTCATTTAAAAACCCCCAAACAAACGAACAAAAAAACCCTGTGACACCCGGATCCTGATACAGCCCCTAAAGCCCTTTCCCAGGAAACCCAAAACAGTTCGTCTTCAAACTTTAATAGGCTATGTTTTCCTAACAAGGAGGAGAGCGCAGCCTTCTTTGGGCACCGATACCGCAAGCCCTGCTCCCCACGCTTTTGAAGGATAAGCCAGGACCTGGGGCACACTGCTCCTGTTCCCAGCCTGGGAAATCTGCAACTGCAGGATGTGAACCACAGGGACCAGTAAATACTGCATCATGTCAGCGCAAAGAATTACAGAAACAATAAAAACACATGAAACTGCACAGGGCTTTTTAAACTTTTTTCACACATCAACACAAACTGCATGCATTCCACCCTCAAGAGTGCTAAATCGTGAACCTTCTGAACCTCAGAGCTCTTAGCTTTGGAGGAGCTAAGAGCCATCAAGTCCTTTCAGTCTCTCAAGCTAATTAAACAGATGACAGAGTAAGCAAGCATCGAAGTATCACACGGCACGTGCTGGGGGACTAGTCACTGGATGAATTCAGGAGGTTTTCAGCGCAGCCAGCCCACTGGCAAACTCCCTCTGAGGACAGCAAGCTCTGCACACTTTCCTGACTCGGATGACATAAGCCGTCCGCACTCGCCAAGCTCTTCCTTCCTAACTCTGAGCGGCAGAGCTATTGCACCTAAATTCATGCACATGAGACAATGAAAATTTAACAAGCCATCAAGTATTTGAGCATCTTCACAGCAGCCAAAGGGGCTCCTCTAATTCAGAAGCAGTGAGGTAGGCTGGGATGAAAACAATATTTATAGTAATGAGATTCATCCTTCCCTTCAAACAGATTCCCAGAGAAAAGGAGAGGCAGTCAACAATTCTCAGTGTTTCTAAGGGCACATTGGTAAAAGGTAAGGTAACAATGAGCTTTAGTGGGTTGGAAACTCCCCCAATGAACACTTAAACAAATACGCATTCTACTATCCACACACAGTGGGAAAATGCCTTTCTAGCAGTTGGCTGAAGTCCAGAACAGCCAAGCAAGACAAATGCTCCATGGGAAAGAAGGCACTACTACCTGATTAAAATGCTCTTGCCATACTAGAATAAATCTGGGACATGATTCCTGAGCTGAGCCAATAAGTCAACAATTATCAAATTGACTATCACAAATCATTAGGCAACTTAAGGTCTCTAAAGAAAAGGCCTTCCCTCAAGACTGCAGTAATCTATATTTTTCAGAAATAGACATTTGCTCATCACTGTCTCCTGGACGTATTTACCTGAGAAAAAGATGCTTACAGGAATAAAACAGCACATGCACAGGTACACCTTTGGAGATTCATCTAACCTTTAATTTTCATTTAAAAACCCCCAAACAAACGAACAAAAAAAACCTGTGACACCCGGATCTCCTATTTTGCTAAATGATTACTTAGTTTATCAAGAGACATACTTACTCAGAGAATCAAGGAGAAACGAAGGGGCCCTACTATTAGCTATGTAAGACACATAGAGAGACAGACAGACAAAAATAAACCAATGGATGTTCCTCACTCCTCCTAAGTCTCAACCTACAACTTAGTCCTATTCCAGAAATACACAGGAGGACAGCAAAGAGAATATGACATGCCATCGATTATGACAAAGATTAGAAGTGAAAGCCAACTGTGACAATCGAAGGCATGAAAGCAAATTTTAAAAGCCCACCACAATTGGCCATGTCTCTTTCCAGAGGCAAAACTGTAGGATAAGACATGGAGCTCTCCATCCTCTTGAGGCAAATGCTCCAAAGGCCTGGAGCAGGCGATATGCCCGTGGACCACCTGTTAAAGGAAAAGATGGAAATCTTGTCCAAGGTGGTAGAGTTTTAGAAATGAAAAATTCTTATAAAGCCAATTAAATTGAATGTAATCACCAAAAGATATCAACTCTTTCAAATCTCAGTCACAGGCAGGCAATGGTGTCTGTCTTTCCTTGTCATCTCAAGCTGTTCCTTTGCTTGGCAAATTCCTTTTCAATCCAAAAACTCTTGAAACCTTTAATATTTGTTTCAGTGGCTCAAAAGAAAAGACTGGCAAGGCAGATTGACAAGTTCCCTCAGGTGATGTAGCTGTAAGTCATTCTCTGCTAATTTAGCTATGGAATTTTTTTTTTTAAGGCATTTTGATTATTAGAAAATGGACTAAATGCTATGGCTAAATGACCTGCCTTCCAAAGAGCCTGTGAAAGTATAGCAACGTGCTAGATTCCAATACTCATTTCTAAGGTTACAGCTATAGGTAAATAAGAGAAAGCATGACTGTGAGAACCAGTATAAGAGAGTCCAGTGTAGGCCCTACTGAGGGGTTGAAGATGCCAGGTGGATCTCAAGGGCAGCCAAGTGATCAAGTTCAAAGCATGTCATTAACACGACATTTAAATTTTTCTTCCAATAATGCAAAGCAGGACCTTCTAAGACTTAGTGAAGTGACAGATTTCTTTGTAACTCCAAACATATTTTTAAAAATAAAGATTAAAGGCCTCAAATTTAAAGAGGTAACAACATTGAGACTTAGGATGCTCACTTCAAGGTAAGACTATTAAATATCAAATGTTTCTGCTTAGAAGTCTAGTTGCAAAGTCCCTCATCCTCAGGTTGTCTGTGCTGTGGCTGGTTTACATGAGGTCTGGGAATCTATTTGCCATAGTTGTCATAGTTGAGTTACACAGTCTCAAGGCTTTGAGAATCCATGTAGATTAATTAGCTATAGTTTTGTTTTCTGTACTAACATTCCCCTCCACTGGTGTAAATAATCAAGAAGTAACTGCAGTGCTGAGCAGATAAGTGTTCTTTGTTGCACTGGCACTTTTCACATTACCTGTGCTCCAAAACAAACCAAACGTGAGTGTTTTCCTGTATTCCTAGAAAAGCTAATTTAAGGTTGTATTAGCTACATTTATTTAACCTGCTATTGTGGATGGCATCTCTTTAAGGAATGTTTCTGCCTCCTCAATGCACCTTGAAATTGAGAAAGTAATGATGTAACAAACATGCCTGGGGTGACTTCATTTCAAAGAATGTGAATATCTATACTTCAAACTTACAGGAGCAGGGTTTTGAAGGACGCTGAAGAAAAGCAGGATGATCCTTAGGGAGTGGAAAAGGTTATAAAGACACCTTAATCATACACTCCTACTCTGCCCTCACTTCTGGATGGTCAGGCTAAATTTCTTGTAAATGTGGGTGCATGTGTCAATGCCTATAAAAAAAAAATCCCTACAGCAGTGAGACTACAACTTACCTCTACAAAGTACCCTCCTGTCTAAGCAAACACACATGTTTGAAATAACTGAATACAATGAATTACCAAGTTTGGGAGAGTGGGAAAGTTGTGAATGGGAATGGGGTGGGAAAGAGAACAAGGAAAGCAGAATCCTTATATGGCAGGCACAGGACAGAGGTCCACAAGAACACTACTTACACAGCTAGGTCCCCTGCATCCTTGAAGAGCAGAACTTACATAAATCAAAGTTCTCTGAATTCTGGAACTGGGATTTCGGCTGTCCGTTTACACTAGATGTTAGCAAAGTGAATTCTATGATTTTTCCATTGAAAATAGCCATACAGTAGGCATTAACGTGGTTAGGACTGGTGAGAGGCAAACCTCATGGCACACAGAACAGCACAGGGAAATGGGAATCAGTAAACTTATTAGTTAACAATTAACCACTCAGGATTATCATGTGCAAGTCTCAAATGGGAACTGTTAATAATGAAGCTCACTAATTAGTTCCCATCATCACAATCACTCTTTGATTAACATCATAGGAAAAAGAACTAAAACCAAATACATGCAGAGCTTATAATGGTACCATGGGGGTATTCAACTCCACAAGCACTTGAGAAACTGAACTCGAAAGAGGCCCATCAAACGTGATGAAGCTTCCTGCAGGTATAGTTGCGGCCTGAACTGCCCACTCCAGCAAACCAGGAGCATTTCTCCCCTAAAAGAGCTGACAATCCTGTATCTATGGGACTGACCTGAGGCTCAAGGACTCCAGAGCACAATGCTGTTTGGGTCCAACCAATCTTAATATTGAAGCAGCAAAGTCTATGTGTACAAGAGGACAGATGCAGAGAGAAAAAGAGAACATGGAAATCAGAACTTACGGCTAAGGATACTGAAGCAAACACACTCTGTTATTTTAAGCTGTATTGTGGTAATTCATCATCATAGGTATCTATCCTGTCAGGGCTCTCCAGACCAGGTGAATTACCTCTGCAACTATGTGGAAGACAAATCACAACTACATCCCTGACCAGAAAGGCAAAAAAGTCATCCATCACCGCACACTGTTCCCCCTTCCCAACCACAGGGCTCTACTGGCCCCATGTGATATTCCAATTCACACAATGAGTTTATGATTCTCTTTGAGGAACGAGCTGCATAGCAAGATAATCTCTTGACATAAATGGGGCCCTGAGAGGAGATACTTGGGAATAGGCCCAGCTCCAACATTACCACGAAGCACTTAAACATTTGAAGCTCCCCTTCCCTGGCTGGTTATCAATGTTTCGTGGTGAAGTGTCTGTAAACGGGACTGGTAGAGGGTGTAAACATCAGTGAGGTGCAAGTTTAACAGGAATGAAGTGAACACAAGAGAGAACCCTAGAGAAAATCACTCTGGGAAAAAAAAATTATAAAGAAACAAACCATGAGAAAAAACAGGTGCTGAAGCTGGCCATCAATAATCTTTCATCAAGTGTCGTCTATGGTTTAGTTTCTCACAGTGTTTAGTTAGCTGGCACAGCACCTCACTCAGGCTCCAACACGTCAGAAAGTAGGAGAAATCATGTTTCAGGCTCCGGGCTCCACTCCTGGGAGCATGAAGCAAGAGGACATTTGCAGGAGTCCTAGGTTGGAAGACAGCCCTAAACTTGGGAGGCTGCATTCTAATCGGGAGAACACTCAGAGAACATGACCTTCAGTTTTCTTCCCTGCTTCTACTTCTTTACCAATTATTAAGGGAGGGCAGCCTAAAAAAGCAGAGACCAAAGGGCAGAGGGAGCCAGTGTGGTGTGCCTCCCACACTGTAAGAAGAAAGCTGTTGACCATGTCCTTTGTGTCCCCAACATGGAGGGGAAAATGCCTCCGCCATCAGACTTGAAACGTTGAGGATGCGCCTGACCTCTAGAGCCCTGCAAAAGACAGGTGTCTATGAGTATTTTTATTTGGTTGGTCTTGCCCACCATCTATCTCTGTTCCATGAGGTACAATACTGAGAAAAGAAAGCAGGACTTGGCAAATGTTAAGAAGAGAAGCACAGTCATGTGTTTAGAATGAAAACATGCAAAGCAGCATCCCAACAATCGTGGCAGTCCAACTAAGAGCAAGGCAAATCCTGTTACAGAGATTAGAGGATCCCCAGAATATGGCCTGGACTTCATCTGTCATCACTCCAAGCTGGACATAACTGAAATCTCCCTCAACAGGGCTCTGGATAAACAAACTGTAGTCCACTCACATGACAGACTACTACTCTACAATAAAGAGGAAGTAGGCAACAACGTGGATAGATCTCAAATACACGACTCCATTTCTACGACAGTCTTACAAAAGTTAAACTGTAAGGACAGAAAGCAGATCAGTGGTTGCCATAGATCAGGGGAAGAGTTGGGGGTTGACTCCAGAGGGGACGGAAGCATTCTGGGGGATGATGAAAGCCTCTTTTCTTGACTTTGGTGATGGCTTTGTGTATACCTGTTTATCTAAACTCCATAAGTTACACCTAAATTTAAAAATAAACAAGAAGGGCTTCCCTGGTGGTGCAGTGGTTGAGAGTCCGCCTGCCAATGCAGGGGACACGGGTTCGTGCCCCGGTCTGGGAGGATCCTGCATGCCACGGAGTGGCTGGGCCCATGAGCCACGGCCACTGAGCCTGCGCGTCTGGAGCCTGTGCTCCGCAACGGGAGAGACCACAGCAGTGAGAGGCCCGCATACCGCAAGAAAAAAAAAAATTTTAAGCAGAAAATAGTTTGGATGAGAAAGCAAGGGGTTAGAAGAGCGTAGAAAAAAAATCTTAGCCATTTCCCAAAAGCACCATAAGAAAGTATCAATTCTTAGGCAATGGCTAAGAGAAAGCACGATGTCATCCCTCAGTTGGCTATACAGAGGAAATATTCTCATCAAATAATGAAAAGAGTACTACTAAGTACATATGCCTATTGACATTTCTTTTCTACCTTGAAATAAAATCATTCTGTGATCCGGATTAATGTGAATAAAATAATACCAAATTCCCAATCAAATGAAAATTCTGTACAGGCTCAGAGATTATTCTTTTATCAAATGACTTTCAGTTTCCCAAATTTAACCAGCTGAAATTATGCTGTGAGAACTATTCAATTTAACCTTTAGAAATGCAGTTACAGCCTCTGAGCGGGAAAAATCTGCATTTTATCACCAACAGGAAATACAATGCCCTTCGTTTATTCTCTAAGACAAGAAAAAAAAAGTCTACTTATAAGTTTAGTATAGAAAGTGCAGACGGTGGTATATCTGTGTCTCAGATAAAGAGAGCAGATGTAAATCTGTATCTACTTAGGATAAGGTATCAACTTTTACCAGTATGCTCTCTTCCTTTCTTCAATCCTCTTTCTTTAGCGTGGATGACCAAGGCAGGGCCAAGCCACATCCCTCCTCAGGTCTGCTATTCCACTCAACTGTCTCAAAGTTATGGCTCATGATTTGTGGTGTTCACAAATAAACTCCACCTTCTTCCCATCTACTATTTCATCCCAAACTGCCCCTATTCCCATTTCTACAGACTCTAGCTCTCCAACAGATTACTATTACAATTCTTGGTTAAACTGATATTCAGCGTTTCTAAAATCATGACTTTTTAAATTACAGCCCTCCCTGGAGCGCTCCCATCTGCCTATTGACCTCTGCATAAATGGTAACCCGTGGGGCCTGCTACACAGCAGATGTCCTGGGCCGACCCTGGAAATTCCCTTCACATCCTTTCCTAGGTTGTATTTCCTGAATCCATGCCTTCCACCATAAAAACCTTCCTCCTTACAACCTTTTCCTTAAAAAAAACAAAAAAAAAAACAACAAAAAAACCCCCACTATATTTTCATGGAGAAAATGTCTCATCTTGGGTCAGTTAAGTAAATACAGGATTGCTTTTGTAGATTTTGTAGATTTTATTCGGGCGAAAGACTATCCTATTCATGAGAACATTGAATCAACACATAAATTCTTTTCATTATCTACGAGCATAGCAATACACTATATTTCTGATACCACTGGCTGCTTTAGTTATATGAAGAAAACATTTTACTATGAAACTTAATTATAACTGCTCAAGAATATGGACATAAGAGACAGTGGTCTAAAATTACCAATTTATAACCAAAAAAAAGTTTAAAAGGGAGCTTAACGCACTGGAAGGCATACCTTCCAATTATTTTCAGGTTAATTATTTCTCAAAAAACATGTAATTTATCCGAATTGTAGAAAAACCAATTTATATCACAGACAATTACATTGATAAGAAAATAGTTAAAGATAGCATTACTATTTTAAATTGGTAAAGATAAACACAATCAATGGGGATGTGAAAAAAAGGCCATTTAACTTTTTAACAAGTCTGCTGTTACTTTTCTAAGAAAATAGGATAATAAATTATTATAGGAATACCACAATAAACATCTCGTACGTTACCAGAAGAAGGATGTGAGAATTGTCTAAAACATAGCTTATACCTGTATGTGACAGTGAGAATATGGAACAAAGCACTCAACCAGCATCTGTAACTCTGGATTATCAATTACAAGGCTATGATTAAAAAGTAACATACAGGTTTGGGGCTTCCCTGGTGGCGCAGCGGTTGAGAGTCCATCTGCCGATGCAGGGGACACGGGTTCGTGCCCCGGTCCGGGAAGATCCCACATGCTGCGGAATGGCTGGGCCCGTGAGCCATGGCCGCTAAGCCTGCGCGTCCGGAGCCTGTGCTCCGCAACGGGAGAGGCCACAGTGTTGAGAGGCCCGCGTACCAAAAAAAAAAAAAAAAAAAAAAAAAGTAACATACAGTACAATTTTTTCTTTAAAAATTTTAGATCGATTTTTATCACTTCTAAAGTCTCTATATGCAAGAGGTGAGCATTTATTACAGAACCACAAAATGGCTTGAAAGATATAATTAAAATAATACGTGCAGAGTAAAGAATTTAAACGATAGTCTGACAAAGCACAAGTTTTCATTTCATGGGCAAATCAAGAACTCAGAGGCAAGGAAATTGATGCCATGCTAAACTCTGCCCCAACTGAGACAAGAACACACAACTTCAGAAAAGGATGGAGGAGGAAAAAACACAAAAAACCAAGCAATCTATGACATAATATAAAAAATGAAAATAAATGTTAAATAAAGGTTACATGATTAAAATAATTTCAGCATCCCCTAAAAGTACTGTGAGCATTCAGCTTTGCTTGCTAACATGCCAATTTAGGTCCAATAAATTAAGTAAAAAGCATTTTGAAGGAGTTAATATTTACATTTTTAAAGTGCTAATGAAAATAATTATAAAATTTGCAAGGTTAAGTTCAACTTTTTGAAACAGAGAAAAAGGATATCCAGTATGGTAGAAATTATTAATTAAGACAAAAGGTGGTCAGTGTTTAAGAATAACAAACGCATAAAACTAAAATCTAATCATTTTACTCAATAAAGATTTATAGGTAAATAATGATCATGCTAAAACATGTCATGCTATCCTTTGGTCTAAGTTTCTACTTTATGAAATTGTTCTAAGAAAATAACTACAGACTATGATTTAGCTAAGGAACCAATGTTTGTGTGTGTGTGTGTGTGTGTGTGAGAGAGAGAGAGAGAGAGAGAGAGAAAGGAAAAAATATTCCAAATAAACTAAATATCCAACAATACATAAGACACAATACTAGGTAGACATTAAAAGTGAGGTAAAAGAGGAATATTCATGTGGAAAAAGGAATTAAGCACCTATTACGTGTCACTGTTCTAGGCACTGACTGTACCGTTAAGAATAAAAGAAAGTCTCTGTTCTGGAAATCACTTAAAAAAGATAGTGGGGAGGAGAGAAAATGAAAAAAGAAAACAACCCTACATTTTGGTGAACAGATGTATTCTTATTGAAAAATTTCTGGTAGTACTAGTAGAGATGATTTTCTTCCTTTGGCTTATTGATATTCAATGCATTTAAAAACAAAAATTTTGACAGAAAACTTGTGCTAAGAACTGTGTACGTTTTTGTTTTTATTTTATTTATTTATTTGGTTGTGCCGGGCCTTAGCTGTGGCAGGTGGGCTCCTTAGTTGCGGCATGCATGTGGGATCTAGTTCCCTGACCAGGGACTGAACCTGGATCCCCTGCATTGGGAGCGCAGAGTCTTATCCACTGCGCCACCAGGGAAGTCCCCAAGTTTTTGTTTTTAAAAGAAGAAAATACATTAATATTCAGGGCTGATTCAGTTTTGCCCAGATAAACTTGCAAATTATTCAGGTCAGATAACTCTCTCCAGTATTTTTTTTTTTTTTTTGAGCCAAGAGTCAACATTCTCTTGAGTGAATTCGTTCTTCATAATTGTTCCACATATTTTGAGACAAATAAATATTATGGACACTGTAATGAAGTCTGGACACTGATTTGGAAAACATCCCGACCTAAAATTGCATGTGAAGCGTGCTCCGTGATTCCTTCAAAAACATCATCTAAAGCACAGAGCTTTATGGCACTGAAGACAGCAAACTAAGTAGCTCTTTTCCTAAGGAATAAAAGTTTAACTTAGATAATTATGGTTCAGAGCCAAAAAGGAGTATCGACATTAGGTAGAAATACAAACAAAAATCACACATTAGCATGATGCAAGAATAAGAAAAATGTGTTCCTAGTAAAGCCAGCAGCACGATGGAAAGAGCGCCACAGTTGGGCTCAGAAACAGATTTAATAAAAAGTACCCAGAATTCCACACATACATGAAAAATGTGCAATGATAGGCTAAACAATAAAGAAACTACCCTTAAAGAAAAATAACTTTAAAGTTGTTAGAATTGTCGTCTTTTGGCATATATTTGGGAATTCTAATTCTTCCTAAGGAAAACTACAGATTTAACCCTGCCTCCAACCAGTGACTTTACAACTTTGATATGATGTATTTGCATATGGATATTGTACTGAGGTTCTAAATGTGAGATTCTAAGGATCTAGCCTATCAATTGAACAAGACCTCCAACTAACTCCTCCTTTAGGCCTCATTTTAAAATCACTTAAAAGATGGTCTCTGAGCACATGGGAGAAGGGGTAGGCTGTGAAGATACATTCTCACAGGTCTCTATACTTCTATCACAACTGTAATTAGAGACCGAATTGTGTATGACCTAGAAGGACTACACCTGTACTGTTTAATGTTATATCCTCAACACCCAGCACTGTGCCTGGAATATAATAAGCTTTTGATAAATACTAATTGTTTGATCATTCATTCATGACTCAACATGACAAATGCATCTAAAACACAAGCCAGATAGCATACGTTAAATGTCAAGGAGAGATAATGGGGCAGTAAAAGAACTCAGGAGAGAAGGAGTATGATTCGGGGACTTGGATAAAAAGTTTGCAATACAAATACTACTGATGAGGATGATGGATCATTTTAGAGGACTTTCTGTAGGCTAGGCAGGACACTCAGCCATTTAATAACCACCACCACCACCATATGAACCATGTCAACTGTTCTAAATACTTTGGATGTATTAACTCATTCAAGTACACCACAACCTAATGAGGTAATAAGGGCCATTATTACCTTCATGTTACAGATGAGAAAACCATGGCACAGAGATGTTAAATAACCTCAAGGTGACAAATTAATAAGCAATCGAGCCAGGACTTGAACTTGGCTGATCTGATACTGGGGCTCATGCTACTAATCATGTACTCCGTACTGCCGCCATATGCTAGAAAACAGGCATCCCTCCTGTTGTATCCTTCTACTAGTCTACCCACTTCTAGTTACTAACCAGCACAGTTAACGGTACATCTACGATCTAGGGTCACATTTGTTCAAACACAATTTCATACTGTTTAGCTCATCTCCTGGCAGATCAAATCTAAATCAGGCTCTGTGAAGAGATACAAAAAAGATCCCATTTTCTCAGGAGTTTATCAACTATTCAGGAAAACCACTGCACATATGTCAACTGAGACGGGTTACCAATCAATATATCAACAAGTACAAAATCATGGTAATAAGTGATTGTGTAAATGCTGAAGGCATGATGAGAAGGCAGTGAGGATCAAAAGGGAAAATTGCCAGGAAGAAGAGAAAGGGCCTGAAGGAGGAGGAGGGCATGGTCAGGAGAGCTGAGACAGCTACTCAGAAACAGCACATCCATAAGGGAGTCGGAGTCAGTGGACTGAGAACTGGAAACAGTGGACTAGACTGAATATGAAAATATTCTCTATGGTGGGTGAAGTAGCCAGGCGTGTTGCAATAATGTCCTACAAGAGAACACAGGTCTTCCTCCAAATTCAAACCCTCCCGAATCTAATCTTGTCTTACGAATTCTATCATTTCTTCCTGAGAACACCCTTTCATGAGGAACTGAGGCACAAAATTACTAGGTAATTCCAAAGCCACCCGGAGGTCTGATTCGAGAATATTTATCTGGACGTCAACACTGCAAGTAGCGTACAAAATTGTGTACAACATATTCCTTAGGGAATATGTTGGAAGCATGCTAAATAATGCCTTACAACTTGAGTAAGCAGAATGCCTGTGTTAGTAAAATGACTTACTTTGAGATGTTTACATAAGCAATAGCCACAGGACAAAATGAGTTCAATCTAGGGCTACGCAGTGTTATGATGGTGGAGAGTGAAGCCGTGGCTGGGCAGAAATATTTCAAGTTTCATCACATCACTCGGCAGTCACAGGACAGATCAGACAACCTGATCTCACACCTGAACCTGGGAATCGGGAATGTTATCAACTGCCTCCAAAATACCTGAAGCATTCATTTAGCCAAGTCTGCAATGGGCTCATTCACAGCCAATTTGGACCCATGAAATAGACTCATAGAACACTCCCCACATGCACCCAGAGAACAGAAAAGAGAATTGAAGAGCATGAACCAGCGAGAGCAGAATCTGTGCTAGAGGCAACTCTCTCTGGAAAGAGATGACATTTTTTTCTTTGGAAAAAATGCTCCTGGACTCCCTCAATTTCTTTTCTCCTTTCTTTGAACAAAGGAAGAAAGACACAAAAATTATAGCTCAGGACATTTAAATAAAAGCTAGGACCCTGTTTCTCAGAGCTCATTTGTAGGCGTCCCCCTGTATGAAGTCAGTTAAACAAGGAATCAGAAGGGAACTAGACAAATTTGTGGCAGAAAACTTCCTGAAAACAGAATTCACGGCAGTGACACACCAAGTCTACAGATTATTTTGGAAATAAGATGTTTTACTGAAAGAAGTAACAAATTTTAAGAAATGCTGTCTCTAATAGTGCTCTAACCTCTGGACAAGTCACCTGATCAAACATTTCTTCAGAGGTGCTGAAATTCAGAACTGGAACACACCCACCAAACGTCAAGACATAGGGCCCTGTGCTCAATGTCCAGTCCCACTACCTCAACCTATTATGGCACCTGAATTTTCCAACACAAATGCTTGTCGGACTGTGACCACCTAGAGGAGTGGGATAGGGAGGGTGGGAGGGAGGCTCAAGAGGGAGGGGATATATGTATACATATAGCTGATTAACTTTGTTATACAGCAGAAACTAACAAAATATTGTAAAGCAATTATACTCCAATAAAGATGTTAAAAAAAAAAAAAAAAGCTTGTTGGTGAAAAAACGGCAGACCCAGTAAGGTACAGGATGGAATTGGGCATTCTGCAGATGAAAGAGACATATTCACTTTAGAACTGTATTTTTAAAAAGAACTTCTACAACCAAATGACTCTTCATACTTTCAGGTACAAAGGAGGCAATAAAAACAATGTTATAAGTAATTTTGTATCTCTCTCTTGTTTTTGCAATTTCTTCCCCTATCCACTTAAAGGATAATTTTCAAACAGGTAAAATCATGACTTCTATACAAATATAAAATAAAGATGTGTCAAAAATTTTATTTTAACTCACTAATTCATGAGGGAACCAGAAAGATATTACAAGTGATTCAAAGCAGAGCCTGGAGGATGGATATATATACAGGCAGCTAGAAATGCTGAAGTCAATTTGCTAAAGACGCAAAACTGTACAGCAAAACTATAGAGTGAAAATGTAAAGTTTGAAAATATTTCTTTTACAGAGTAGAAATTAATTGTATCTGTCTATACAGGGCCACATTTGTACAAACAGGAATCATTTGCATCTTTATTAGGTCTTCACAAGTTAAATTCCCTCTCCACAGGGGTGCAAAACATGCCAGTTAAAACGTAAAATAGATAGCTAGTGGGAAGCAGCCATATAGCACAGGGAGATCAGCTCGGTGCTTTGTGACCACCTAGAGGGGTGGGATAGGGAAGGTGGGAGGGAGGGAGACGCAAGAGGGAAGAGATATGGGAACATACGTATATGTATAACTACTGATTCACTTTGTTATAAAGCAGAACCTAACACACCATTGTAAAGCAATTATACTCCAATAAAGATGTAAAAAAAAAAAAAAGCAAAGGGGCTACAGAATCAGATAACCCCAAAGGGTTTACTAGGCAGCACCCAGCGTTCCACTGAAAGGATACCCAATAATCATCTTGCCAGTTTCAAAGTCCACTAACAATTTCTCCTGATGTCCCAAACTAAATAAAAGAGATGAGAGATTATGTCCTAGATTTCATGCCCTACGGTGCAAAAAAAAAAAATCCACAACAGAAGAACTCAGTTGAAAACTGGATTAAATTTGTAAAAGGTGGTGCTTAAACACAACCACTAACTGTGGTAGAGGCTGAAATACAATCTTTTTAAAATTCCAGCATTTCTGTGCAATTTCATTCAGAAACACGTTCAGACTAAGAAAGATAGACTTCTCTCTTATTCCCATGGAAAGCATAAATGCTTTCGGATTTCTTTAGAAGGAGAGAGGGATACCCCTGCAGTTCTGGGGAGTGTGAATAGGAGAGCTTTACAAAACAAGAACTGGCCACACAGGACTCCTAGGGCTCAAAGAACTATGGACAAAAGGCCATAAAGCAACGCACTCAGCCATTAGGGAGGGCGACCAGCTGAAGCAAACTCCCCCCAAATCAAGGTCTCCTTAACAAACTCCAACTCTTTTGCAGAGGGAGAAGGGAAAAGGGAGCTGTGGGGAGGGATGGGAGGACAGGAGAGGAGAGGGGGAGGGGATGGAGAAAGGAAAGAGCCTCAGCAGCATGGGAGAGAGACTCCCAGGGTAGCTGCCACTCTGCCCTCGCAGCTGCCTTCGCCACAGGGCTGCCGTGCATGTTTCTGTGCTGTGAGAGTCCTGGTCACAGAGCTGCACATTGCAGTCCGACTGGAGTGGCTGGAGTTCAAGAACCTTCGGGTGTGGGGAGGGGAACAAAGAGAGCAGCAGCTTCCCCTAAACTGGCAAAAACTAGAGTTGCCAAATGCAGGAGAGATGCAAGAAAGCACCTGAGAGCCCAGCACTAGCACTGAGCCTGGCTTCCCCGTGAGCAGACATCAACCTTATGGAGCACATAAGGCTTCCAGCAGCAAGGTCAGCAGCCGGTGCGCTGGTGCGCTGGCTCTTGCAGGACAAGGTTCTTCTGGGATTTCCCCAGGGGAGCAAATGTATAGTGTGAAGGAAGCTCTAGTGCTAAGCCACCAAACTCCCAGGCAGAACCCTAGGCCTTGACCTTGTGTAGTCAGCACAAAAGGCACATTAGAGGGTTAGGAGGTTACTCAGAGGCTAAGGGAGAGTAAAAGAGAGAAGAGCTATTAAAACAAACAGGAAAGGAGCATCGATACCATCAAATCACCGGTGATTAGAAGCTGAGGGCAACCTTAGGGTCACGTAAGCAGGAGGCATTCTAAACAAGAAGGCCAGAAGACACACAAGGGAACTGCAGTTTAACACAGGCCTAAGTTATAAAGCCCCTGGGTGACTGTACTGCTTTACACCTTCCTCGGACTTACTGGACAGACCACTTTTTATATCTCTTCAGCCGAAAACATTTTAAAACTCTTACATTGAGGCCCAACTCCATTGGGAGCTAAGAAAAGATAACTTCTATAATGGCCCCCAAGACTCATGGAAAGGGCTGCCTCCAACACCCCGAGGAAAAGAGGACACTGTTATTCAAGTTCAAAAAGATACTGAAAAACCAGAACCCGAAGGAAGAGGTCAGGAGGACATGCTTAAAATCCTGCTTATTTATTTTAAAGGAACACTTCCATCCTTTATATTTGCATGTGAGACTCTGACTGGGCAACTCCGCAGGTCTTCATGATTTAATGGAGAAAGCAGGGACCTGAAAATCTGACTCCCCCTAATCCCCACCCCCAGAGCTAGTCTTTGGACCATTCTAGGCCACGCTTAAGCACATTCGTATTAGTAATAGTATGTATCTCCAACAAAAACCACTGATGGATAGAGGAGGTTACCAAGCAGTCAGTATGGAACGTGAGCAAAGAAGACAATCTTCAAGTGAGCCCGACCAGAAGGCAAGGAAGGAGAGAAGAGCAGAATAAACAGCAGCAAAGTCCGCTTCCAAGTCATCAGGATTCCGCATCATGGAAAGGCAGAAGATGTTCAGGAGATGGACAGCCCCATCCTGGTAATCGGACCCGTTCTGGGGCTGTTAGAAATGTGGCTGAAGTGGATAGGATGCCGGGCTAGGCTCCAGCCTCTCATGGTGTCGTCAACACACGTCATAACCCCACACGCACCTGAGAGGAAAGAACACATGACAGGAAATAGAGGAAAAGTCAAATAGACACTATGACTCACCAAGCACCAGCGGAGGGAGGCAGAGGAAGAAATCGGTGCAACGCGGCTACAACCTGAGGAGTGGGAGCCCTCTCCTACCTCAGAACCGTAATTGATTTGTCTGATTTACCAGAACAACAGCAAGCCACGCACCAGCCACATTTTATTGCCTGTTTTACACGTTATATTTGCAGGAGACTGTATTTATTACAGAGGAGGCTACGGCAAAAACAATAATAAACCGAAGATAAGCAACAGCCTTATATTCCACTGACGCGCATTCCGACTTTTTGTATGCTGGCGAGGGAGGGAGTGGAGAAAGGAACAGGGAAAAACAAAACCCACTAATAATGAAAACATGGTTGTATGAAGGGAAGCAGTCACCACAGAATCACCCTCCAAATGGAATCAGATCTAGTACCAAGTTGATCAAATTCTTAGCGGTTTCACATTCACAGGAACATCCCGGCCTGAAGGGTAACCGGATAGGGGTAATAAGGACAGCAATGACAGGTGCTTGTAATAGGCTATTTCCTTCACCTTCAAAAGTCAGAAATAAAGGAAACCAGTAACTGCTTCAGGACCCAAATTACCAGATTTTTCTTTTTTTTTCCTTTAGTGGATACCCTGAACAACAGGAGTAGAGATGCAGAAGAGCCAAGTTTATCCAAGCCCCAGTCAAAAGGTAGGTTCATCCAGTTGGCATTACACACAGATACCATGAAGCTTACAGAAAACACAACACTCAGCTGACGTTAATGTCAAAAATCATCTATATTAACAAAATCAAAACACAACACAACCTAAACATTGGGGAGCCATCGTAACATTTTTGAAAAGTCAAAAAACTGTAATGTGTTCTTGATATGGGAAGGGATGCAAGAGGCTCAACTGGGGACAGGAGAACACAAAGTTAGAAAGCATGTTTGGTAGCCAACACCTGAGCGGTCCAGTCCTGGGAAAAGCCGATGATGCACACGAAAAGGCCTGCTTGTTTCAGCACCACACGAGGAGGCCCGCATCTCACCTGCCGAAGCAGAGCCAGTCTACACCTGGGTCACTTAACTTCCCACAGTAGGGAGTCAGCCAAGCAGAGCTTGCACTTGCTAACTCGCTACAGGAGGCATTTTCATGCACTGAGCCTTAACCTGCTGAAATCATTTTTACAAAATACAACAGAAGAGATGGGAACAAGGGCTAGAAACCTGACTCTAAGAGTGGGAGGCCATTAAGACCAGAACAAATGTATGGGTTATTTGTCTCACAATCATGATATAACCTCTTCCACACTCTTTCTTGAGTGTTCAGAGAACAAAACGTGAAGAGCATATGTGTCTTCTCCTCCTCCAAGGATGTGACCTCGGTTGGGGTGAGAGGTCATGCACAAATATCAGTTCATAGTCAATTATGGTGGCAGCATATTGCATACAGTGTCAGCTCAACAAAAACTGCCATTTACCACGACCTGCAACTAACAGAGGGACCAACGGTGGGAGGGAGGGACACAAGGATTAAAAAAAAATTGAGAAACTTTAATGAAACCATTATATATGCTGTATTACATGGCCTTTATTCCAATGTTTGTTTCTTCAACCAGATGTAAACTATTTGCCCATCTGACCCCACATGCCTACCTGTCCCTCAGTAAGATAACCAGAATGCTTCAGGAAGCTGAAGACCCATACATCTCACTTAAATGGCACAAGGGCACCCAAAACACACATATACTGAACACGACATTGTGATGGAAAGAAAGGAAGGTTAGAAGGGGGAGACAAAACTTGTCTATTATACAGGGCACCAAAAAACCCTGCAATCTAAGCTGAATAATGTGTTATGAAGGTGGACAAGGTCACTCTGACATCTGTTAAATGGAATAGCTTTTTCACTTCCACTCTCCCACGTGATCTAGCTTTCCTCTTTTATTTATATGGTAAGTGGGGAAGTCTGAGCTGCATTTATCTATCTATCTATTTATTTGCGGTACGCAGGCCTCTCACTGTTGTGGCCTCTCCCGTTGCGGAGCACAGGCTCCGGACGCGCAGGCTCAGCAGCCATGGCTCACGGGCCCAGCCACTCTGCGGCATGTGGGATCCTCCCGGACCGGGGCACGAACCCATGTCCCCTGCATTGTCAGGAGGACTCTCAACCACTGTGCCACCAGGGAAGCCCGCTGCATTTATTTTTGAATAATGTAAGAGCAAACCAATTCGCCAATATCTAGGCAGAAAAGAGGATAAAGGTATGTATGAAACCGAACTACAGTTCAGTGGGGGATTATGAAGACAGGTTTCCTAAGATTCATTGCTACCAAAAACAAACACGCAAACATAAAGAAAATGCATCAAGGTAGAAGGCAGCATGTGATCCAAAGATAGTGCTCAAGATCATTAGGACACTATGCTGGGGGTACCAAGAGGACAGCCCCAAAGCAACTGTAACTCTACCTCAAAAACCTGCTGAGGGCCTCACCTCGATGCCAATAGGAAATCTAAGCAAGAATAGGAACTCCACAGGCCAAAACACAGCACCATCCCCAAGGCTGAATTCAGCTTCTAGACGGCCCTGGAGTATGGGCCAGACATGAGCTTTTGGGTGGGCGTATCTGCCATTAGTGCAGGAGTCACCACTATGTTTTCCAAAATAGGTATTTTACAGCGCTGTCCCCCTGCAGTTGAATAACCAAAAAAATTACCCTTTGACTTCACCAAAAGAATGATATTAAAGGAAATATTGTTGAGAATGCCACAGCAGATACATATACAAATTAATATACACATGAACAATAACACAGCACGGTAAACCACAGAGAAAACTGGCCTGATACCAGCTTGCTGGGAAAGTCACCTGTGAACCATGAGCCTCAGGAGATACAACACAGTCACCTGTGGCTCAAAGGCCATTAGTAACAGGTTTTCTGGGCTTCTCTGGACTTGAGCTACGAGGAACGCACAGTGATGTACCTTGCTCGTTAAACAGTGGCACGACGTCTTGATGGAAGTCTAATTAATTGCCACACTGTGCAATCTGTAGTCTGCAGTGACTGCTACAGAGAGGAAAAAGCTCAACAGAATCCCAGTGATTAAAGCCAACAGCGGACGACCACACCCAGGCAGAGGAGAGCTGCCGAGACAGGTTAGAAGCCACCACAAGGAACTACAGGCAAAGCCTGAGCCAGGCTTGGGAACACAACACAAGATACACTGGAATTCATCACTGCTGTGGGCCTGGCTGAGCTTCTGTTTACGGTAGTATTTTCTTCTTGTGCCCAAGGCAAGCTTCCCAAGTGTCCAAGCTAAGACTGACTACCCTTCCTCTGTCATGTCCCTTGGGCTGCGTGCTCCTCCCTACACATGCCCTGGAGCCCCTCCTTACCCATTAGTGGCTATGGGAGTTGAACTGGATGGTGTGTGTCCCAGGAACAGAGGGTGAAACTGACAGCCAGAAGGCCTTCCCCCGGCCACCTGATCAAAATCAACCCCTGAACCCTCACTACTGCCTTGGTCTGTTCCATTCCTCAGAGCAGTCGCTGCTGCCTGGCATTGCTATTGTCTCCCTTTCCCGCTTGCATGTAGGGACTTTATCAGTTCTGTTCATTGTTACATTTTCTGCCTAGAGCAGTTCCAGGCACAGTAGGCACTTGCTGAGTAAATGAATAAACCCCCTCAACTAACAAAGGAGTCTAATTCAGCCAGTGAAAGTTCCTAAATATGCAAGGGTAGCATCCTGATCATGAAACAGTCGTTTGGACACAGCCTTTAGGGAGCTCAAAAGTATCTGCATCATCTCTTCTCCTACATCATCTAATATATCTGTTAGCTCAAAGGATGCTCACATACTTCTCCCTAGTTGATTAGGATTAATTAGGATTAATTCCTAAACCTGTCCTAGAACCTGTATTTGACCTTTCTCCACTAAGACTTTCCAGTCACAGAACAGGGATTTTTTTTTAAAAGGTAATTTTATTTTAATACAACTCAAAAGAAATATCTCCTAACTCATGATAACAAGAAAAGGGAAAAGCAACTCAGTAAAAATTCAGATGAAGAGATAGGCGGTTTTACGCCCTTGTTTAAATTCTGTTTTCCTGGAGTATAAAACAGGATCTCTATAGATGCATTAGGAGAAGCCATGGAAAAATTCACATTCAGTGCCTGAAAACGAATGAGCTACAGAAAACACATCAACTGAGGTCCTTCGGTGAATAAGCAGCCAAGCTCCTGGCGCCTCGGAGCCACACAGCTCCATTCACGGACACAACTCACCCCAGATATGTCTGCGACACGGTGGATAGGCACTTCCTTCTTGCTATGCAATCCTTTACCATTCTTAATAGCCCTGTAAAGAAAGAAGAAAAAAGAAAAGAAGCCCGATGACAATACAAATCACACTGGGAAGGGGTAAGGAGGGTGGGAAAAGGCGGCAGGAAGAGACGTTGGTCCGATGGTCACATGTCACTACACAGGGCACGCTGCTGAGCAGCCAGTCTCGGCCAGAGCATTGGGAGGTGGGGAGGGTACACCCCTGCTCTTCCCCTATAAGCCCAGTTACCACAAGCTGGCTGCTAGTTACTGCTAACAGTGTGCCTGGTTATCAAAGAGAGCTCCAGAACTTGTTTCCAAAGGAAAGGCATCGTTCTAGGCACAAAAGAAGAATCAGTTGGAAGAGCACATTCCTAAAAAACAGAAGTAATAACGTTTCTTTCTGTGTTTAATCACATGAAACATTTTAAATGCAAAAATATGTAGCTAGTGTTCCAATTCTAATGGAAATAAGTTCCTCCCAAGTAAAAGATAAGTTGCCCTGAATGAAGCAATACTGTACAGAAAAGTCTTTTTAATAATGGGGAAGAAGGGAAATTCCCTGGCAGTCCAGTGCTTAGAGCTTGGCGCTTTCACCACCAGCCTGGGTTCGATCCCCGGGCAGGGAACTAAGACATGGCAAGCTATACCGCACGGCTGAAGAAAAAAAAAAGGGGGGGGGGGAAATTAGCAAAGGTACATAACTGACATTAAGCCTCATTTTCAATCAGTCTCAGGTTGTAATAACACTGGGATTAGCAGGGGACCCTGGGACACACATCTGACCACTGGCTGGTTTGCTCCAATCTCCCACCTTTTGCCTCCTAATCCCTTGAGTGGTAGCTTCAGGGACATGATGATCACTCATGTAACAATGAAGGACCGCAGAATCAAAGGTGATGAGTACATCACTCAGCGATGACACCATTAGTCAAGACCTTTGCGCATACTGCCAGCCTGCAGACCCACACAGGGAACACTGCTGCGTTTAGAGATTGAGGAAGAGGTTCAGGAGTGTGACTGCTCCATGAACTAGACTTTCTAGGGTTTCCATATTCCAGAGAAAGTGTTAAACTGCCCAGGCCAGGGTCAACACGTCGGACCCTCACACTAGGAACCACACTGCAACCTTCTTCCCACTCGGGCTCCACTAATGAGCAGGAGTAGAGGCATTACTCTCAGGTCCTAACTTTCTAAAACCAATTCACAAATCAAACTGGGTGGGTGTTGCTGAGTGCAAAGTGGAACAGTCATTTCTTACATACTTGGACCCTTACCACTCCCCACTTGCCCCTTTTTCCAACCCAGGGGACTTGTCTCTCACTCAACTGTTTTGAAACACCTTCTGTTCAGATACGACAAAACACTTCCCTTACCACCCAGTTTCCACTCCATGATGAGGGGAAGAAGTCAAAGTACAGAATTAAGAAAAAAATCATACACTCATTCTAATCTGAACTGTTGGCTGAAAGAAAACATTTCCAAGTTCCTTGACTCCCATGATTCCTCCTGAATCTGAATCAAGGGCTTCAGCTTTAGAAATTGCAAATGGGTCACAATTGCTCCATTTAATTTCAGTCCAGTGATTTACTGTTCAGGGTGTCTGATAATGACCACGGACCAGGTTTAGCCCCTGGTCCCTTGGGATCTGCACACTAATGGTAGCTCTAACTCTTCCATCTCCCAAAGCCCTGTGTACATCCTGCTTGTGTCCTGTTTCTACAGCCTCCTCTGCCATCAGCAGGCTTTCCCCATTTTGCTACCATAAACTCCAAGGAGGGGGCTTGGGAACAAACCCGCAGCGAGGCAAGGCAAGAGCTCACTGCCACCCTGAGGTAAGTCGCCTTTCTTCTAGGCGAGGCCTGCTCAGCTTTCTGCAGGTCCCACGTGGGCACAGATTGCCCACAGCCTTCTCCTCTTCTAACAACCAAAATACATGGACCTGCCCAATAAACAGAAGGTTCACGGAGGACACTGCTGAACTCCTGGCCTTTCCTGGGGGTTGGAGAGCACTTCATATACTACGAGGAAAAAAGAACAGGGCCTGGGCAGTAAGTCAGAAAACAGGTTCTCAAGGCAAAAATGGTGAGCTGGTAACCTACAATTCTGCTTTCTCTCTGTGACCCCAAAGTAGCTTTGTGCCATAAGCAGAAATTCAGCACTTAACCAAGATTAAACATACCACCCTAAGGGGAAAAACGTAATACCCCAAAGCAGAAAATATGGATAATAGTGTACATATGACATTTGAAACAATCCAGAATTCTTTAAAATTAAGTCTTTTTTTTTTTGTTTGTTTTGTTTTTTAAGGTACGCGGGCCTCTCACTGTTGTGGCCTCTCCTGTTGCGGAGCTTAGGCTCTGGACGCGCAGGCTCAGTGGCCATGGCTCACAGGCCCAGCCACTCCGCGGCATGTGGGATCTTCCCGGACTGGGGCACGAACCCGTGTTTCCTGCATCGGCAAGTGGACTCTCAGCCACTGCGCCACCAGGGAAGCCCTGTTTCATTGTTTTATTTATTTTTTAACATCTTTATTGGAGTATAATTGCTTTACAATGGTGTGTTAGTTTCTGCTTTATAGCAAAGTGAATCAGCTATACATATACATATATCCCCATATCTCCTCCCTCTTGCATCTCCCTCCCACCCTCCCTATCCCATCCGCTAGGTGGTCACCAAGCTGATCTCTCTGTGCTATGTGGCCATTCTCTACGTCTGTGTCTTTATTCCTGTCCTGCCCCTAGGTTCTTCAGAATCAGTTTTTTTTGTTTAGATTCCATATATATGTGTTAGCATACGGTATTTATTTTTCTCTTTCTCACTTAATTTTACTGTCATACAGTGAAGTAAGTCTTAATATTAAAAGAAGAAATTCTCTTACCTTGTTCCTAAAAAAAATATTAGATACTTGTTTACATTCAGGCATTAATTTTGGAAAAACCTTCAAAGACTTCATCTTTTCACACTTTAGATACAATTGCTAAATTAGATAAATTTCAGGCAACATCATATTTAAACTGAGAAATAGTTCTTGGCAAAACAGAGACAAGGGCTTCCCTGGTGGCGCAGTGGTTGAGAGTCCGCCTGCCAATGCAGGGGACACGGGTTCGTGCCGCGTTCTGGGAAGATCCCACATGCCGCGGAGCGGCTGGGCCCATGAGCCATGGCCGCTGAGCCTGCACGTCCGGAGCCTTTGCTCCGCAATGGAAGAGGCCACAGCAGGGAGAGGCCCACGTACCCAAAAAAAAAACCAAATAAAAAAACACAACAAAAAAAAACAGAGACAAAATTGAAAGTTAATAATTTGTAGACACTAAGCACAAATGCTGCCCGCCCAGGAAGTCCTCTAAAGTATAAGTGGTATGCTGGACCCAGACGGCAAAGTGTGAGGCATCACTGAGTAGCTAAATGGTCTCATGTGCCAGCTTGAGTCTCCCTCCCTGTGCTGAGGTTGCTTTGGTTCTTGTTTGCCAGCTGCTGCAGAAACGACACCAGGTGAGCCATCCCCAGAAAACCTCCCTCAGCCTGACACAAGGCTGATGCCACGGGAGGGGGAGGGGCGGGGGAGGGAAGGGGGTAGGGAGGGGATCTGGGGGAACCACCCAGCGCAGGAGGCTGGGAGGGAGGTGATATGGGGATATATGTATACATTTCGCTGATTCACTTTGTTGTACAGAAGAAACTAACAACATTGTAAAGCAATTATACTCCAATAAAGATATAGAAAAAAAAAGAAAGAGATTCATGCTTTTATCTCAAAGAGGTAAGGAGCAAACACCAAGAGTGGTAGGCTTACCACAGTGCGGTTAATGAAAGGAATATAATATGTACCTTTGTTCCAGGATGCAAGCATCCATATATGACATGCCGGCCTACTAACAGTTGTATATAAGGAAAATAAAAACAGGAAGATCCTGGTTCTGCTGCCTTGTCATTATTTCCTGGTGCGGCTACCCCTGTATCTTACATAACCCACCTTCTCTGGGATAGGTTTGGGGCCCTCTGTCTTTGAGACCTGGGAGGGTATAAAGGTAGAAGGTTTGCTTCCACTGATACCTGCTCCACAGAGCAAACACCAACTCCCCTCTCCATGCTGCCTGCAGGCTGCAACCACGGCTCAACATCCCTTTTCATTAGGCAAGGAATGAAACTCCTGACTTCTAAGCTTCACCTGCTGTGTCTGCTTAATAGCTGCTTTCTCACAAAGGCAGGCTGGAGCTCAGGCCAGCCAGGAGAAAAGAAGCAGGGGGGCAGACCACAGGCTGCTCCTCTCAGAGGCTTTCTTCTCCAAGCAGCCGCAGGACAAAGATGGCAACAACCAGCAGTGTCAATAATGGACAAGAAATCATCACCAGCCAGGAAAAGTGAGTAACGTCCACATACCTACAAAGAGGTAACAGTAAAGGACAGGGATGAAAACTCAGGTGTCTAGGTTGCTTCTAGAAGCTTCTAGAAGCTATAGCGTGGAAGAGGAACCCCATTCAGATCACTGGAAAACTATTCCCTTTAACCAACAAAGTCTGAAATTCTTCTATATGAGATACTACTGCCTTCCCACTAGAAGATAAAAACCATCAACTCTGCAAAGGCAGGCAGGGAGGTTGTTAAAGGGAGATTAGCCCGGCTACCTTAGCGCAACAGAATTAGAACCTAGCACTCTTTATATGAAGAAACAGTTTGCTCTTCGGTTTTGGGGCCCCTTGCACAGGCAGAAAACCTCCTTCTCCAAGGCACAAGCCTTAGCACCACTGACATCTTGTGTCATCAGTTCATCTCGTGCCAACAAAGAGGCCATGACCTTAATTTCAATGTATAGATTATTATTCTGAATATTTTTGTGAGTTTACAAAAAAAAGTTCAAAGACTGTATGGTTAGATTCAACCTTATCCCAATCATAAAATAGTTGCCACACGAGGAATTCTTAACCTGGCGACATAAGTGAGCTTCACGTAGGATGCTGGGAATACCTATTAGCTAACCTGAAGTGGTAGTAGAATTATATATATGAATTTTTCTGGGGCATGGGAACTCCAACCGTTTCCCAGTTCAAAAAGAACCACTTTCATACATAAAGGCATTTAAAGAAAATAAAGTGACAGAAAGCATACCACAGAGAGGTAGCAGGGAAATGCCGAGGAAGATCAGGAGGCCCTGAATTCATCATTCCCCTTTAACAACACTGTCTTGGTAACCAGGAACCACAATGTCCCTTAACTCTGCTTCTCCTTCCTTGCCTGCAGCCAGAACTTCCTTCCTAACTGTGCTCACTTGGCTTTTTTGTAACCCCCCTGGGCCAGGCCCACACCAATTTATTCCAAGATAACATCAGGAATATTTTAAATCCACTCAGGTCCCTTTGAGAGTGCACACCACTGCTGCATGACTTCTCCACAGAATTGATTTTTTCATTTCGCTCCCCTACTTATACCCATAACAAAGACCACCAGCCTGTGACATCCGTCGAGTGGAAAGTGTAATGCTTGGCTTTCATGGGCCCCAGAGTTTATGTCTTCCCACCATTTCCACATTACTCCTTCTAATTCAATTAGGTCCATCTTCCCCAGGCCCCCTATGTGCAAGTTATTCATTACACTGTCTTTATAGATCCACACTAGTGAAAGAAAGGAATTACAGCTTATCAGTAGCCACCACCTCACCACAATCATAAAACAATTGTCATGTAGGAATTGTTAACCTGGGGTCCTAGGTGGGGGGCTGTTTGAACACTGGAAGTATCTATGAACTACTTTGAAATGGCAGAATTATACATGTGAATGGGTACATGCACGTGTATCTCTCAGTTCATCATGCAGTTTAAACTGCAATGCAGTATTTTCAAATTGTATCATGTGTTCACTTTATTTCTATAGCTAGACTACAGGCCCTCTGAGGGTTAGAATTCTATCCTTAATACTCGTTATGGTACTTAACACAGAGCTGTGTCACATAGTTTTAAACTCAGGGTCACCTAGTTCAATGACTGTGTGTCTAGTAAAGCTGAACAAATGCCCGCTGACTAAGGCAGAGTGTGAAGATATTTCAGATTGGAGACATGGATAATGCCAACTGAGTGTAGGGCGCAGAAGAGTGAGGCTTGCTGGCTCTCCTGGAGGTGCAGGTTCACGATATATGCTCCAGGTCGCAGACATCTTGGTTTTGCTACTTGGAGTGGGGCAAGGCAGAAGAGCTGAAAGCCTGGCCTCTAAGCAGAAGCAAAAGTGCATCAAGAACAAAAGCCTCTCGCTCCCTTCTTCAAGAGTCCTACAGCTAGAGGAGATGGTCAATAGTCTGAATGGCAGTGACGGGAGCAAAGCTCCGGCCACCATAAACAGTGAAATGGAACCAAGTGGCAGGATTGTCAGAAACACCTACTAGATAATACAGGGTAAATGACTAAGGAGAAAGGAAAATAATTCCAACGGAAAAGGATAAAAAGCAGAACAAAGAATGAGCAACTTGCTAAACTTCTAAAGAAGCTTTCATTGTGTTTCAGATCATACTGATGAATACAGCAGTGAAACACAGCAAAAAGGAACACCTCCTTTGGTCTTTCTACTGGTTCCTTGGCAGCGGGAAGAAGCAACCAGGTCCTGACACTCGGAAAATGAGACGCAGAGCAGGCACAGGCGCACAATGGTGGGTGGGCATTATGCAGCTGCATTTTCAACGAAACCAGAATTACTGATAAGACAGAAAAGATGGAGAGTACAGAGACTGGAAAGGAGGAAATTGAGTCCTGTGGTCAACGGGAGGTCAGTGAACTAATGAGTCAGGAGGTATTATGAGGCAGCGGAGCAAATAACAAGGAACTCTGGGCCACCTCATCGAAAACTAATGTAAGAAGAAACGAAGACGCATTGCTATTCCACCAGGTGTGACATCTGATCTGCTGTGCTGAGGTTAAGAGAGGGGGAAAAACTGAGCTCTGTGGCAGAGAATCACCAGAGAAGAGGTAGCCCAGTATTAGATTCATGCGAAACACAAGCAGACCACGCTGTCCCAGATTAGGACCAAAGGACTACTAAAGCAGGTAGAAATGGTCAGTGTCAGTCTAAAGTCTCCTTGAGGGGCTTCCCTGGTGGCGCAGTGATTAAGAATCCACCTGCCAATGCAGGAGACACGGGTTCAAGCCCTGGTCTGGGAAGATCCCACATGCCGCAGAGCAACTAAGCCCACGTGCCACAACTACTGAGCCTGCGCTCTAGAGCCCGTGAGCCACAACTGCTGAGCCCATGTGCCACCACTACTGAAGCCCGTGCGCCTAGAGCCCATGCTCCCAAGAAGAGAAGCCACTGCAATGAGAAGCCTGTGCACCTCAACGAAGGGTAGCCCCCGCTCGCCGCAACCAGAGAAAAGTCCGCGTGCAGCAACGAAGACCCAACGCAGCCATAAATAAAATAAATAAATTTATAAAAAATAAATAAAGTCTTCTTGAGAGGACAAGGCTGCAGAAAGGTGAGATGAGATGAGAGGCAATGACAACTCAAAATTGCCTCAATGACACTGGTTTTATAATTTTTTCATATCTTTTTATTTATTTTTATTTTTTGGCTGTGCCACGTGGAATTCAGGAACTTAGCTCCCCGACCAGGATCAAACCCACAACCCCTGCAGTGGAAGCGCAGAGTCTTAACCACTGGACCGTCAGGAAAGTCCCAAATTTTTTCATGTCTTGATCACAGAGACAATACAGAAATACAGGGCCAGAGAAAAAGTAGGAGAAAGAACAATGCGTAATTCAATTCCAAGATAAAAGCATCATTAACAAAATTTCTAAGTGTTTATATACACATACCCACCCACTTAAATTGTGGGAAAAGTCTGGCGATTGTTTTTTCCCCCAGAAACAATAACTAAATGAACACTTCCTTGTAGTATTAGTTTTATTACATCATTTTGAATAACTTCACGTAAGTCCATAACATGGATGCACATTCCATAATTTACTCAATTGCCTACTGCTAGATATTTATGTGAATGTTAATAGTCCAGTATAATACTTCCGGTACTATAAATAATGCCAAAGGAATAACTCTTAAACTGTCAGGCATCTCCCTAATTATTCCTTAGAATAAATTCACGGAAGTGGAATGGCTGTGTCATAGGTCAGCAAAGCACTATTCCTGTCTTCCATTTCCCTTTCCCAAGGCAACCCAGACAGAACACGCCTTGCCTCGTGGACTCTATTTGTGGATAAACCCGTTGATTTAGGTGCTCCTTCCCAGGTACCCACTGGTATCTCCATGCTTATAATTATATTTGCAATTATTTACTTGCTCATCCAAAACCCCACTAGACCACACATTTTTGTTTTCTCCCCCAATGCACCTGATGTTTGTTACTGTAAAATGAATAAATTAGAGAACATTTTAATGCTTTTTCCTCAGTCAAAAGACGCAACAGGCTTACTGCTGGGAAAAATGGTTTTTCCGATGTGAGTACACTTACAGGGACCTGCTGGAAAAGATTCACTGCCATCCACTTGAGATCTGGCTCTCTGAACTTGATGCAGAAGCAAGAGGCATGGGAAGTAAGCCTTCTCAACTTCCAGGCCCAGAGCTGGAGGAGGGGAGTCAGGGGCAGCTGAGGAGATAACATGAGGGAGTTTACAAGAAATTTAGATGCAAAGAGTCTTACAAACGAAAGGAAGCTACAAAGGAGACGTCCCCTTCACAGGTAGCTATAAAATTCGGTGCATTGATGTATTGGTGATTAATTATTTGAACTACAGTCCTCTGGAGCGATTTCCAAGGATTAGAGCAAAAGTAGGATAGGGATATGTGTAATAGACACTCAGCGCTCCGACCCACTCAGCCCCCTGACACCGCAGATGAGGCAAATCAAGCAAGCACAGCAACCCTTAAGATGATTTCACATAAAATTAGCCGAGAGCTGGTAGAGGCTACTCAGAAGGAATTCAGTTCAAAAGCCACGAACGCAGGGTATGAGGAAGGGGAAAGAGGAGTCACAGGGAAGGAATACAGAACTATTCAATGGGCTTGGTGAGGAACAAGTATGGCTGGCAGGGAAGGCATAGCTAGGACAGAAATCCAAAGAGATCGAAAGCTTATCCATTCCATGCCTTAGTCTCTATTACCTTTTACACACGGTTACAATTCCAACTATTAAATTACTAATGTGCCGTAAAAAGGACACACATTTTGATTTTTTCTTAAAAACCAAAACAAAACAGTGGTAAAGAATTGTTTAGGGCAGTGGTTCTCAAATTTTCATGCGCATTAGAACAACCTGAAGGACACGTGAAAAGAGACTGCTGGGACTCAACCCCAGTTTCTGATTCGGTAGGTCTGGGGCAACGGAGATGTGGGGAGACCTGAGAACTCACATGTCTAACAAGTTCCCAGGTGAAAATGACGTTGCTGGTCTGAGGACCATCCTATGGGAACCAGTGGTTTAGGGAGTCAAGTTATGAGACATTCAAAAATGTCAAGGGTCAAATGTTATCACTTTATTGTTATAACTTATTTGGGATTAAAATTATGTTCCCAGTATGATAATCTTCAAATGTATTTCAAAATATGTTGGAAATGTTTTGAAACCTCAAATACTTAGGGCCTTTTAGCCAAGAGAACAGTGAGATGGTAGAGAACAGACAAGGTGCTGTGGACAAACGGTCACAGCTGGGTGGAGAGGGGGGACCAAGTTAATTAGGAAGGTTAGTCTAGAACAACTTCCTCTGAAAGAACACAACCAGTGCAGATTAATAATTACAGGAAAGACTGGGCAAGGAGGACTTCTTACTGTGAGTTCATTATTTGACCATGACCTACAGAACTACCCACACCTTGTGTAAAACACAGGAGCTGAAGCTAATGGGTTCCGACTTTACCCCAAACCCCTCACACTAGTCATCAAGACGAGTCTCGCAGTTTGAGTTGTATCAGATGGAACTGGGAGTGGGGAGGAAAGACAGGATGAAGAGTGAACAGATCCTCTTAATATCCTGAAAGAGAAAACTGTTTGGAAATGGAGATATTATACAGCTCTCCAGAAGTGGCCATTTGTGCCGCCTTAAATGCAGATTGATTACTGCTATTTGGATGTTGAGTGCATCATCTCTTCTGAAGAAAGGGAAAAGCTAAATTTCCCCACATTCAGCTGTATCGTTAAATCACTTCCCCACACCAGCTCTTTTAATGCATTTTCCTGTTATCACATCCACTTGCAGGAGCTGATGTACCCTACCCCCCAACAGTGAAACGCCCCCCAACACTGACACGTGCTGAATCTCATTAGCAACCTCTGGCCGTGCCACCAGGGCAAGGGCAAGCCCCAAATCTAGCGGGGAGTGCACTTCCAGGGTTAAGGAAGAAAAGAAGCCATTAGGATACTGAACAGAAAGACCAGCCTCCTTTCTCACGCTGGCCTCCCATTTGCACCAGCATGATGTAACACAGCCGGGTGAAGAGGGCAGCAGATAATTCACCCAACTCCAGCTTTCTATAATGCCTGGCCTACAAAAATCCAACCGCACTCTGGCGCTACAGGAGTTCAACAGTGAAGGAAAGAGAAAAACTTCAAATCAGAGCTCTGTTTTTAACAGTATTCACTAGGATCTAGTTTTATGCAAAGAGAATTTTCACTTGGTTCAGGTCATTAGGTTGAAAGCGAGAAACCTTGGTTTATTAAAGCTGTACCATTAAACTATTGAGAAGAACAGAGGCTGGACGGAAGAGATGAGTTTCAGGGAGATGCCCTCATGGGAAAATTTAATAGGAGTGAGAGATGGAATAAAAAAGATATCAGGCAGGCAGTGTTCACGATGCAGAGGGAGAAAAAGAGGAGGGGCTGAGAAAACAGGTAGGAAAAGAGAATAGGAAAAACAGCAACACCCAGAGGTCCTATTCAAGGTATTCAGCGTGTGTCCCTCTGAGACTGCATGCTTTGTAAGGCTTGAGTCTGTTATCTTTTCTCTTCACCACCTGGGACCCAGGGTACACTGAAGAGAACTGGAATGAAAAGGCACGAATGCAAAGCCATCACGTGCAAGAGAAAACCAGCCTTGAACAACTGTTCCCATTAGAGGAATGATTTGTTTTCTTGGAGAACTGGTTAACTCTAACTGGTCTATACATTGCGATAGGATATATTAGTTTCAAATTTTCAAAACACAGACCCAACCTCAACACCAGTTTTCTCACCGGATTGGTAGGAAGGTGAAACCTGCTTCATACCAAGGCATTTCGCAAGTCAGAACAGTGTCAAGCCAGTAATGCTGACCTCTTCCAATTAAAGCAACAGAGAGCAAAAAAAATGCTGGTAAGTCTTCACGTTTCATTCATAAACAGCATTGTAAATGCCAGTTAAGTTGAAGGCACAGATAGGGAAGACCCTATAAAAAAGTTTTGTATTTTTTTATGCACAAGTCATTTTTTTCCTCCACCTATTAAAATTTTGTGAGAAAATTCCGAAAAAAAAAAAAAAAGTGGAGCTGCTCTGGCTCAATCAGGAGTGGGAAATCAAGCATACTTCTCTCCCAGTGGTATTATAAAAATGCAAAATACATTTACAGTTCACTGCTACAAGAGCATGGAAGTCAGTAAGCCCAATGCAGACCCAGTAACTGCAACACCAAGAGAGCTTTGTACTTGAAACAGTTTCCCTCTTAATAATGACTACAGGTATTGGCCTAGGGAAGAGTTACCAACAAGTTTATAGCCTTCTGATCAACGTCTGTGATGGAAAGGCCAACACAGATTTCCTAGAGGTACAAGCAGAGTGAATTCTACAACAGGGAGGGCGCTATCAACCAAGTTGGTTGGGTAAAAGCAAAAGAAATTTGATAGGATTTTAATGAAGGGCTGGTGTTTACAGGGTTTGGAGGTTGGAGATGCAAAAGTCAGCAGGCAGGAGCACTAGTTGCTTTTGTTTTTAAAGAAAAGGGAAGTTGCAAGGTTCACTCAATCAGAAACAGGAGGTCCCTGCAGGGTCAGGGAAGGCTCGGAGCCCAGGCAGAGCTGAGCCAGGGCAGGCTCACGCTTGCCTCGCCGAGAGGGAGGACAACACCACAGTTTCCTTAATCTGCAGTGTGCCTGGCAAGAAAGAGAACACACCGGAAAAGATAAGAGAGAGCCTGCCCTTTTCTCTTCTCCCGAGATAACGCTAACCTCATTCTGTATGTCCAGAATGAATCTAAATTCATTTAAATCTGCTCAGACCCTAGGTTGTTCAATACAACTGCTTTCCCACTGTCATCAAGCTGGGGCATAAATTTCTTTTCTGAATATATACATTCTATCTTGAAATCACAAAATCTTAGAATTAAAGGGTACCTTCAAGGAATAAAGCCCAACTTCTGAACTAACAACTGTATTTTCCTGCAATGAACCACAGAGTCACGGTTTCTAGGAAACCTTCAAATATTACATTTTAATATAAAAGTAGCTTTAGGTGGATGCAGACAGATGATATCCTACAGGTCGGGATGTCCAAGGAAAACAGGGCACACAGCCAGGCTTTGATTCCACGCATTGCCAGCTTATCTTTCGTGTCCATAATGAACTCAACAAAAGCCCACCAGGAAGACCTGTAGAATGCTAGGGGAATTCACATTCTGTACTGTTTAAAATCAAACAGGATGTGTTATATCAAATACACAGAGTTTGAGAGACTGTGTAATACCTTAGAAAATAAGAAGGGTCCCCATAATGGCTCAGTATCTTGGAAATACCTCAGAAGAATATGAGATTCTCTGTAGGAGTCAAAGCCCCGCCTCAAGCTTAGAACACTCATCAAGACAGACAAAGCAGCCGGCCCGCCGGCTGAGAAATACTGAAGTCAAACAAGAATGGGAAATGTTGGGAAGCCAATATGGGGGTGAAAAATTAGAACGGTGCAGAAAAGAAATGATGTGACACACTGCCAAAGGAGTCCACATGATGCCCCTAAAAGGGGGGGACCAAGTTCAGGAGTGGCATCAGAAAGTGTGGGTCAGCTGTACCTAAATTCTTTTTGCTACGAATATGGAGGACACAATGGAGCTCTCAGAAGACTGGGACACAAGCAAGGGCTTTTCAATGGAGCCCACAGAGAAGCAAGGCTCAAAAATACACACATAAGTGCCAAACCTTTATTTTGCCAGGACACAAGGTAAGGAGGGAAGAGGCAGCTGATGATAGACAAGTGAACTAGAAAGGAAGGTCGCCTGTCGGGAATTAGGGGTTCATTTATCCTTTAAACAAGAAAGATGTGGCTTCCTCTAGATGCGCCATGTGTTTTGAGGCATGTAGAGGGTTCCCCAAAAGCAGACAGGCATCCGAATGAAGGCACTGAGAAGGGTCAGGCACATGAAACAGAGCTGCTGAGGGGGGTACGATGAGCTCCTTTCTGGCGGGCAGGTGGATACGCCTGAAAGCATAGGCAGCTGCAAACTGGCATTCTTCTTCCTCTTCTGTCTCACCTGGTCTCCCAACGCACGCCTAACGCGTCATTCCCTGAGCTCCCATCAGATGATCTGAGAAAGGCTGGCAGATCATACCCCCTTGCAGAGGAAGCAGCAGCTGCAGAGCCCTGAGAAAGCTCATCAACTCCCGAGCAGGCAGCTGGCTGACCCGCAAAGACAGAGTTAACAGGCTGCCCTTCCCCCAAAGCTTACAACGTTCTCTTAAAGGATTAATGGCCAAGCAGTGCTCTGGAAAGTAAAGTCAATGGCAGAGCACTGGGCACCAGTGCCGAGATCACTAGTGATAACCAGAGAGAACAACAGGGATCCAGGGGACAGGGACAAAGAAGTCTCTTGGAACCACCATCCCTGCGGGCAGGGACTCAAGAGAATGCTGGCCTTGCCATGTTACATTCACCCACTTATTACTGACCAAAAGACTTCCAGGATGAGTGACCTGCCATGAACACAGCAGATGTTACTAATTTGGCCTTTGCTAAAGCATTAGATACAGTACCTAAAGAAATTTTACTTGGGAAATTAATTCAAATTGGCTTGGTTCAGTACACAATCACTGGAGTTTAAAAAGTGGCTGAAGGATGATAAACAAAAGACAGTTAAGTGACAGTCCAAGCGGTGAAAGACTTGGGGTCAACAGCAAAGCCATTCTTGTTTAGGGGTTCTATTCAGGGCCAAGGAAAGGAGTAAACAACTCGCTAATGAGATCTGCAGAGGACACTCAGCTGGGAGATAGAGGGACCGCATGGACAGGGGCGTAATAATTACAAGGCCGACTGGAAAAAAATATAACTCATCTATCTAGAGGAAAACAACCCTAAACTCAGATCACATTCACTGGACAGGTAGGATAAGGGGCAGAAGCAGCATGTAAAAGCACAGGGAGCGCTTCCCTGGTGGCGCAGTGGTTAAGAATCCCCCTGCCAATGCAGGGGACACACGGGTTCGATCCCTGATCCGGGAAGATCCCACATGCCGCGGAGCAACTAAGCCCGTGTGCCACAACTACTGAGCCTGTGCTCTAGAGCCCGCAAGCCACAACTACTGAGTCCACGTGCCACAACTACTGAAGCCCGCGCACCTAGAGTCCGTGCTCCGCAGCAAGAGAAGCCACTGCTTGCCGCAACTAGAGAAAGCCTGTGCGCAGCAACGAAAACCCAACGCAGCCATACATATATACATACATACATAAATAATTAAAAAAAAAAACCCACAGGGAATATCTCATAGGGGCCAGAGTGCTTCAAACCGAAGGCGACCTAAAATAAAGCAGTGTCAGAGAAGAGGTGCTCTTGCGGTGAGGTCGACTATCATTTTCCCAAAAATGGGGGTGCATTCTGCACTGAAAATAGTCTTCAATTGCTATAAGGCCACCATTCCTATCTGGCAAGTGTTCTGGTCTTTCTTGTTGCGGCTGGCATCGGGCTTCTGGACAGCACCACTCCCAAGGAGGACTCATTCGCAGGTCATGTGGGCCACTTCTCCTAAAGCTTTCTAAGATGTGTACTGCCCCATGGCAATGCTGCAATGACTCACTGGCCAGGGGAAGTGCTTAATTTCTCTCCGTTTACTCTACCTGCAGCAGTGCAATGACTCCGGAGCCAGTTTTTCCACCATCCGTCTGAAAGCAGTGGCTTGACACAATTATCTCTAGGCAGCTCACTGCTTTAACAGGCAAGTGTCTTGTTACATTCTATCAGCTCGAAATGAGTACCAGACTAAAAAGGCTGTTTTCTTTTTAAAACCTAAAAAATGTCACCTATCTCTGCCTCCTCGTTAAACATTGTAGCACAACAGCATAATAAGAGAGCCTGTTGTGGCCTCACTTTCCACAGCAGCTAGGTAAATTATTTTCATGCTTACCTGCCTGTCAGAGTCAAATATTCACCAGTGGCAGAGTGAACCCAGGGCAGAAAATGGGACTCTAGGTCCCACTGTATTGCTAAGTGCTTTTGCTACACTGGGAGTACATAACCGCTTCTCCAAGTTGCCACCAGATCAGACTGAGCATGCCCAGAATGAACCTCCCCACCCCCACCCCCCAAATCCCACCTAAAGAACAGTCTAATCATTGCCCATTTCCTAGAATAGCAAGATCATCAAATAGTAGTCAGAGATGTGAAGACACATTTCCCACTGTGGGTTCTTTCAGCCCAGTTGGCTTAGTTCGCTGGGAGAGAAGAATAAGGAAGTGAGAGAGGATTGAAGAGAAACACCAGTTATGGACTATACATCATATTATTTTATACTAGACATGAATGAGCCTCAGGCAACCAAAGATACTGAACTTTGTGCTGAAGACTTAGGTCCTAGGCAGGTCCTACTGGGAAAAGCCCACAGGAAAGAATCCAAAAAGCCACAGCAACCTGTCAGACTGCTTTCTGTGTGACATTCTACAGATGCCCTATCCATCAGGATGTGACATGATGTTAGAGGTAAACGTCATGTATTAGGGCAATGTTCTGGGCCAAAGAGCAAGAGAAGTGATCTCAATGACGAAGTCTAAAGTATAGACAGCATGTGCTCAAACTCATTCCTCCTCTAACTGTGGAGCATAAGCTGGCAATTACCGAACTTCTAGAACAAACTAAGTCCTAGGTCACAGAAAAACATCTGCGTGAGGGAAGCGCCTGCAATCACTTTGAAACAATGGATACATTTTGGTTGAGCCCAGCAGTCTGATAAGCTCTCCGAGTCAGAACAGCGATCATCACCGAGTTCCGGCTCTGTTTCCCGGGAAGGCTGGAGGAATCGCTTTGTTCCCAGCACCGCCCAGTGACACAAGGCCCCATGAGAAAGAGCCCTGAGGAACTCCTGGTAAGAAATACTGCTGAGCCGTACGCATGTCCTTGGGGCAACCAGCCATGGGGATGAAGGACAAAAGGAAAATGTCACAGGGCTTCTCACAAATGCTCTCCTGCCAGCTGTCAGAAGTGTGAAACGCAAACTCATTTCCTAATAAATGTTTTCATTTCCTTTGTACATGACAAAAGGTCTAGAGGTGACAAATGGGAGGGGCCGGGGAGCAGAGGCCTCTGCAGGGAAGAACCCGAGGCAAACGTCCTGCACAGTAAGCAGGGCTCCACTGTTTGTCCCAGGGAAGGAAAGGATGGTGGAGATAAAAATATTCCACGTATAAGTTTCTCATCTGTCGTTCATTTTACGGCATCTACTAGAAGATCATATCTAATATATGCCTAAATTTTGCAGATTTAAAAATATAGAGGCCCAAGAGTGTTTAACCAAGGTTAGATTGTGAGTTTGAAGTGAGGTCCCTTTTCTTTTGATGGGGAAAAGCTGGAATAATAAAAGAACACAAGCTTTCTCAGCATGTTGTTTTCTGTCGCATTCTGCTCAGGGATGGGCAGGACAGTGGGAAAGAAAAAAGTGGGGCCCTGGGACCCAAGGCGTTCACTTTAATTTAAATTATGCATCTCACCTGGCCTCGGCGGCGAGCAGTTCATCATAGTGAGAGGACCGCTGGTCGTCATCCTGCCGGTATCTGATCACCGTGGCCAGACCTTTGCTGACAAGGGCCTCAGCAATGTTTCTGCAACAGAAAAGATAGGTCAGTGAGCACTTGAGGTGCATGTGGGGCTCAGTCAACAGCAATAATAAGTTAGCACCTGGAGGTCTTAACGCATCCTGGCAGAGGAAGGGGGAAGCCAAGGATTTCAAGACCAATGAGTTGCTAAGCTAGAAATCCAAATAAAAAGGAGAAATAACCAAGTCCCCTGGCTCAGCATTTTTCTGGTTAGTACAGTCAGATGCTATATCAATCCATACATAAAACCTGGCAGAAAATATCTGTAAAAAGCCCACATTACGCAGGGCTATTTACAGAATGTTATAAACAAGCCACTACCCTCAAGAAAAGTCTGCTCTAAAATATCAGGCACGCAGATTAAAAAAAACAAAGCACATAAAAGCATGACCTAAATTTCTCAAAATCTCCTTTCTAGCCTATATGGGAACTAGAAAATACCGTGTTCCAGTTTGGCAATGTTGGGAACACTGGTTTCATGTAACACTCAAAGTGCATCTCTCCTCATCAGAACTTCCAACGCAGGCTCTCCCCTCAACCCAAAGGGGGCTCGGAGGAGGTGAGGCTAGGAAGGAATTGGCGGGGGGAGGGAGAGGGGGAGGCACTGGGGTAGAATGAAAGATCTTTTAAAAAAATTGCATGAGTCAGGGAAACAAAGTAAAAAGTATAAACCCTGTGATGACCAGCTTTGGAGCAATACTCCCAACAGTCCTTTTAGGACCACAGGATATTCAGATTAGAATCCCGCTTCAAAAAAATTTCTCCAACGTGCTGAATCTTTTCTTCACTAGCATAAGAAAGCGGGGCCACTGTGCGTGGCTTCCATCTACTGAGAAGAGGACACTGGAAATGGCGCTCAGACAACTAACGAAGCGTATCTGCATGGTTCCCCTCCCCCCCAACGTGGAAAGGGACCTTTGATGGACAGAAATGAAACTGCGAAAACAAATTTTCAAAAGTTACCTGTAGCCAAGTACTGCAAAGCAAGAGGCATAATATCACTGGGGGAGAGCGGCGGTTATGTCTTTCTTTGTGTCTGTCGTAATTACACCAAAGGCCCCACTCAGACCATCTGGTGAGCTGCCCTTTAGGGAGGAGGGACGGTAAGCAATAGGCTACTGTACCATATGCTACGATTTAGTGTCGCTGGGGAATGCAGTTAAATCTAGTGGTTCTTACTCTCAGACTTCGGGGATGCAGTGAGCCGGGCTAAGCAGTCTATAGGCATGTTTAAGCCACTTAAGGGTTCTCTTCATCAAAACCCAGGGATTTACTTTAAAAAAGGGGAGGGAGGATATGTGCGGGTAGACAAAGGAGGAAAAGATGCTGTGGCTGATTCTCTTCTCATTATGTGCCCCTCTGCTGCCTGCTTATCTACTGCCAGCACGATATTAATATCTCCAAACTGCCACGGAATTAGCACTTCTCAAAATCCACTCCCACAAAGAGGCTGCTTTGCTGGCCACCCTGTCTCCTGAGTCACCGCATAAGCGTGCTGGCAAACGTTGTCATTATCACAGAGCTGGGTTTGGCAGTGTGGAGAATGCCAGCAGCCCCAAATCAGCAGCTGTAGATGATGCTGTATGCGGAGAATTTAACTAAGGGTGTCACCAAAGGCCTGAAAGGGCAGGAGAGAGGCTCCGCCCACCAAGAGGCCAGAGAGAAGATGGGCACGAGCCCACCTGTGACAGGTTGAGACGGCTTAGTGATTGGAAATGCCAGAAGAACAAAGACACGTTTGGTACTAGTGCATTTGGAATAACAGTGCATTGACATTTTACAGTCAACACGTGGGGTCTGGAGGAGAAAGCTGGAATGACAGGGCAGAAGAGGGAGAATTCACACAAATAAGCTTCTATATGAAAAGCTAGAGGATACTAAGCAAACTAGCACAAATGTTTAATGATCCACCCTGGTTAATTCTGCTCCAATCAATTTACAGTATTGAACTGAGTGCCTATGTGGCCAGCAGAGAACCAAGGGCACAACCCTTCCCTCTCCTGCAGGGTTCTTGCCCTCCGGATCCTGCCAGCAAATGTCTACAAACCAGTTAGGGCCTCAGATTCTAAAATCCACAACCTGTCCACCACCTTCCCTCCCTTCTCTCCAAAGCTTCAGTGTGAGCCATATTCCCTTAGCTTCTTTTCCCTAAATACAGACTTCTCCTGGAAGAATGGTTTGATGCTAGTAGTCAGCAGCATGGAGAGTAAAAACACAGGAAACAATGACAGACATCACTATGGGGCCCTTCCTACGAGCCAGGCATGTGAGAATCACACCACATGTATTTTCTTCTTGGTGCGTGCTCCCCTGTGACATCACAGCATATTACAATCAATTCATCATCTATCTTCCAATTTGAAATTACGAAGTCTGAGAGGGCAAGGGCTGTGTCTTTCTTGCTCTGTACCCAAGTATGAGAAAAACATCTGATCGTTTTGGAAATACAGCACTGGAACATTATTTCTTATCCTAAGCATTTATTAGCCAAGCTTGCCCAGCATAGAATTAAGGACAAAAGCTTTCTACATGCCTTCCCAGCTTTTGTTATTCTCCTCTCCATTATGTAACACTTGTATTTAAAGAGAATGGAAGGGGGCTTCCCTGGTGGCACAGTGGTTAAGAATCCTCCTGTCAATGCAGGGGACATGGATTCAAGCCCTGGTCCGGGAAGATCCCACATGCAGTGGAGCAACTGAGCCCATGTGCCACAACTACTGAGCCTACACTCTAGAGCCCGCAAGCCACAACTACTGAGGCCCACGTGCCACAACTACTTAAGGCCGCGCGCCTAGAGTCCGTGCTCCACAGCAAGAGAAGCCCCCGCTCGCCGCAACTAGAGAAAGTCCACGTGCAGCAACAAAGACCCAATGCAGCCAAAAATAAAATAGATAAATTTAAAAAAGAGAGGGAGAATGAAAGGGAGACAACTAAAATGGAATTAGCCTAGATACATGTACTTGACTCTCTCATTCATTTCTTTTGGCCACTGATGAAAGGTCAGGAGATCTCCCCCGGCCAAAGATGGCTCGGAACTCAACACCAGTGTATTGATTAGTTGCCCAGTAAGAAAAGAGAACATTAAATTATGTGCCATGACATTATGCTGCTTTAGACAAATTTATAAGTTCTGCTTTCTTGAGTGTATCGGTAATTCTACTCTAATTATACATGTCTGGTTTGAATGGATAATTCACAGTCAGCAGACAAAAAGGGACCGACCTAACAGCCTTGGAGTGGAGGTCTAACAGGAAATCATCTCTCTCTGTATCAGCTAGAAACACAAAGAGAATTAGTGCTGGGATTCAAATGCTTCTTCAAACTCAAGGAGAATTTTAGGTTATATGAGAAGTGAACCGTTTCCACTAGTCAAGGTCAGATGTTCCTGATAAAAACACAAGCAATGTGGGTCTTTGCAAGCTTTCTCAAAAGATCTCCATGTAGTTGACATCCTCCCCTCCCACTCATTTCCATAGCAAGCAGGTTGCAAAAAGCTCATACTTTCTCATAAGATACCTTTGAAACCATGGGGTACTATACTCTGCCAACCTGGAGAAAAGGTGTTCTGTGCCCATATATGAGAATAGGATTAAAGTAGATTTTAGTCACAGTAGGCTATAATGATCTGATCATACCTTTGCCTGCCTTCCCCATCCCTACGCCCCAAACCCAATATTAGAAGTAATAATCAATACATGGATAGATCAGATAACTGACTAAAATTACCTAGATTACTTAAAAGTGTGGGAGAGGAGGGGAGGGAGTAGTTTTAAAACAATCTTGCAGAAAAATTGCACATACAGTAACAAAGAACATGCCAACCTTTGATTCGTTTGAGAGTAAATGACCTGTTATACCACCATCCCCAAAACCTTTAGTGTGTATTTCCTACAAACCAGGACATTTTCCGACATAATCAGAAAATAATGACTTGAGCCAGGATATCAGTATGGACACAGTACTGCCATCTAACCCACAACCCTACTCAAATGTTGCCAACTGTTCCAATAGAGAACTTAGGGGAAACCAGATCTAGCTCAGAATCAGGTGTTGCGTTTTGTTGTCCTGTCTCCTCTGCCTGGAACGGTCTACCACGATTAGTCTACCACGACCCTGAAACTTTTCAAGAGTATAGGCCAGTAATTTTGGCCTGATGTCTCTATGATCAGAGGCAAGTTATGAATCTTCGGCAGGAAATGTCACAGAAGTGATGCTGTGTTGTTCCCATGGTCTCCTTTGAAATGATGTGTAATTTACAGATAATGTTCATTTTGATCACTTGATTCGGGTAGTGTCTACCAGGCTTCTCCACTATAAAGTTACTTTCTTCCTTTTTATAATAGATACTGAAAAGAGACACTTTGAGCTATGTAATTTTCATCAAACTCCCAAGTTATTCATTTATTGATTTGTATAGGTATACTGCCATGAAATATTTTATTTAAAGGGTCATATAATCCACTACCATCATTTTTTATTCTGATGCTGAAATTTTTCCCAATTTGACCAGTGAGAGCCAAGTCAAGCTGGCTCCTGTGTCCTGTCATTCTCTGAGCACTTCCTTGCTTTCGGGCACAATGCGTTCCAGGCTCATCTTCCACTGTTTTCTGCAGCTCTGAAATTAGCCATTTATCCAAGTAGTCCACGTTTACATTTTTATCTCCATACATTTATTTCTATATCTATAACTATTGAAAACCATGTGTGGCAGTCATGAAAATGTGCCTCTCGGATCTCTGACTGCAGGAAGCATAATTGACTGACAGCCCAGCTGCTATGCTCTGAAACCTATTCCTCTCTTTCTGCCAAGGCTATGCTTCCCACCAGCTGCTTCTAGCCAATGACTGGGTGCAGTGGAAATACTAAGGCAGGCTTATTGCTGAGAGACCTGGGACTCCTCTGACAGGCAGCTTTGGCTTTGAGGACTCCTATCACCTTTGCTGAAACTCTTACAACTGCCCATAGCCCCAGCTTAGGTTTTTCTAATTCAACCTTCCATCCCTCCCTTTTCCACAGAGGTTAGGCATTCACAGCCTCCTCCAGCTCCCTTCCCATTTTCCCTCAATTTTCCCCAATTAACCTCTTGTCCGTTTAATCCTGTCTTGGCATCAGCTTTTTGGAGAACCTGAGCTCACCATGAGCTCACAAAGGTACTAAAACCCCATTCCAACACTATAGGGCTCGTGTAGTTTTCTTCCTTTCCATATTTATACATCCCTTTTGACAGTGGGAAGCCTGCCTTCCATTATCCTTAATTATTTTCCTTACATGAATAATCTTCTCTACATACACACATACAGTGTCTCACACATTCTTTGACTTCCACAGTTCGGTCCTAACAGTAGAGCTAATTTAAAGGGTATACGCTACTTATCAAGAGAACCTGGGGTAAATGGATAAGAATATTTCAAGAGTGGACATAAGGCATAACACTGGAACACACACAGGCGTGTGCGTGCACACACACACATACACTTCATTCTCCATCTGAGTAAGGATAACAGATAACTCTCAATGGCTTTGGCTCATAGATCTCTAGCTATTTGAACTAAACATTTTCCACTTAAACACCATCAACATTTTGCCAGTCACTGAAGTAGATGTCCATGGAGATTACAAAGCAGAGTATTTCCTTAAGGCAAACAAACACGTGGACACATATTCAGAATAAAGTAAGCCCATAAAGAAATGCCTTTACAATATATTTGAGTCAAGGCTAAAGGAAATGGTTGGAAGATAGTTGACAGCTCAATTATAACGGTCACATCACCTCTAGCAGAGGTACCTATCTCACGTGTGCGCATACATGCACATACATACACGCATTCCTCAAGACTTCTCTACAATAACTTCAAGGCCCCGTGGGTCAAATTTCATAAGCTGAGCACAGAATGTACCCCATGGCTATTCACTGTGCGAACATGATCCAACAAGACATCAGGCATGTAGCCAGGGCCTGTCACCCATGACCCTCAAAGATTCCAGTATCTTATGCTGGGAAACTGCCTCTGCTTTGTTTCCACATTGGCTGGACCTTCAAGACAAGGACAGCCTTCCTCAAAAGTGCTGAGATGGAGAGCTCTGGCTGACAGGGTTCCCATATTAATTTCTAACATATCAGATGGCTCATCTCATGTCTCGGCTATATAGGAATGTGCTTCTGTGGGGCTGAACCACAGGGAACCTATGGGGGGCTGATGTCTTTCTTTGCAAATAAGTTAGAGACAAGGAAGGAGGGAGAGACCACCACAAGATTCGGTAATGAGGCAGAAAGCGAGGAGGACTGGACAGCTATCTTCTTCAGAATATCAGGGCCACCTTTACTCATATACACAGAAAACATGGGCTCTCAGTCTAAGAGGGCAAAGAAGTGGGGAAAATGATTAATGGCTACCAGGCCCCAAGGCCAGGTCCCGCTCCGATCTTCTCTACAAGTTCACACACAGACCTCTAATACCCACACCAGAAAAGAACCTGGCAATTTCAAGCTTGATATAGACTTGGCTTTTATAGGCTGACAAAGTAAGACTGTAAAGCGTGAGAGCAGAATTCTAGATGAGAGAGATCTACGACAGTGGGCAGTGAACAAGTATCTTTACTGACTACTGTTTTTTCCCCAGGCCTCAAACTAGGAAAAAGCCCAGCAGAGCAACAGGGCGCTGCCACAAGCTAGTATGACAGCGTCTCCAGGGTCGCACTTTGCCTCTCCCACCCAGTGTCTTCTATCCTCCAATCTTAGATTGAATTCCCAAGAATCTGGAACAATGAGTTTCCCTATTTTTTTTTCTTAAAACACATCCAGGAGGCACTTCCCACATAACCAAGCAGCATATGTAGACAGGAGATTCTGTTTTAGAAGCATCAATAATTAGAAACATCTGAGGTGGCACGACATGCTTTACAGACTTCCCAAATCTCTCTCCCACCATCTTCCCTATTTTTTCACTCACCCCTTGAACTAATGTTAATTCTAAAAATAACCAAAATAGATTTTTTTGGATCTTTTTACTCTTAATGGCTCCATATTCTGTTTAACAAGTCCTGTTACCAGGATAGTCACCAGAGGATCCGAACGGTGGCTAGAGACGTTCCTGGAACTCATAACACAGATCAAAAACAACAAAGAAGATTCAAAAGCCTCCATGTCCCTACCCAGGCTTTAGAAACTACAGTGAAATGAGGGAGAAAAAGCAGTGATTAAGAGTCTTAGGGCAGAGGACATACTCACTCCAGACACAGAGCCAAAGGTGGCTGCTTTTGTCAACCCACCAACCCAGCTGTGGTTACATGGAACATGAAACACGGCATGACCCACAAAGAAGCATGACCCCAGAAAGCTGGACTCAAGAACAGGCAAGTATGGAATGGACTGATCTGAACAGCCTTAGAAGCGAATCAAGCAAAAAGGCACCCTTTCAAACAAAACACTCTCCAATAAGCAGCTCATATTTAATGAGCATTCAGAATATATACAGGATCTAAACACAACTGTTCTACCAATGGCGCATTCTCTAGAGACTGGATTTGAAATTATGAAAATCAAGAACTCTTCAGAACAAGGACTCTGTCTTTATACTTTCATAAATCCTACTCATTCTCCCTCATGGGGAGGGGATGGAAAGAAACCAATGCAGACTGATATGGACTAAGTCCAGCTGGAAGAATCCAAAAGGATGCAAGGTTAAAATGAAACCAAAGGAGACCCATAAACAAGACTTGCAGGGAAAGAAAGGAGGAACGAGGGAGGGGAGAGGGGAGAGAAAGGGGAAAGAAAAAAAAAATCATTCCACAAAAAAATCACTGCTTTGTAGTAAGAGAAATCCTTGAATCCCCAACACAAACATCCATCCAAGCCTCAGTATTAATAGTAGGCTTACCCCTGAGCGTAGACAAAAGCCTCACCAGCTTCAGAGGCCACAACCCACTGAACACCAAGAGCACTCTTCAGTTTGGGAAGAAAAGAAATAAAAGCAAAGCTATCTAGGGAGCAGGGTGTAAAAAACTGGGTGATGAAGAGATGTGACTTCTCACTCGACCTGTCAAGAACAGCTATTTCTCTGCTCCAAGATGTGTCTGAGTCCCATCACCCCCATTACCCTATCCCCACTCAAGCCCTACACGAGAGCACACCTACCCTGATTCTCCCGAAAAAACTGACAGAAAATAAGACAGAAATACACTTGGAAGCAGTAGAATTGAACACCTAATTCATTCCCTAATTCTGTCTGGGGAAGAGAATAGTTGAAAATATGGGTCAAAACAATTTTAAAAAGGAAGGGGAAGAAGCATAACACCAAATAGTTATGCTTACTAAGTACTAAATTTTATTCTACCCCCAGGATTTCTGCAGTACTGTAATCTTATTGCCACCTCTTATATGACAACTCCATTTATTTGGCAATATCCTGGTTATGGCTTTATAAGACAAGGAAAACGTGGTATTATACTCTTATTATGCCAGCTCCTCTCTGAGTATCGCCGTACTTCCAAGTCAGCAAAATATCAGAGGAGGTTAGGCCAGTGATGAACCTTGGTTGAGGTATGAGGGGCATATTAAATGTAAGCAACAATAAAACAATGCCCCTTCAAATATTCACCCTAATCTCCACCTCTCAAAATAAGACAAGAAAAAAATGTCTGTTTCATAGACAGAAACTTCATGGACTAACTTGAATCTCCCTCTACTACAGGACAGAACATGGGATATACACCCAAAGTGACACTCCCTCTATTGGACAACCATCTTTGTTTCCCAGGAGACAACCAGATCCCTCAAAAACAATTAAGATAATTAAATACTGTATTTAGCTTGAAGTAGGCTGTCTAACAAATATGCACTTCCAATCCAAACTGGTCCACTCATTGCTAAATATGCCATGCATTTACATTTCAAACTATTTGCAGGACATGTGAATTTGCATGACTCATCACCAAGTAAAACTCAGCATTTCAAAAATAAAGCTCACTTCCCCAGATTAAGCTTTTCTGAAATCCACCAAATCAGCTCATTCTCCTAACATCTCTAATTGTGGGACCATCATATTCCCAGTCACCTAGGCCTGACATCTCTGCTCATTCCCAGATAAAACTGGTTGTCCAAACTTTGAATTCAAGTCACCAATGCTTCTCTCACGACTGTTTTGTAATGTTCTTTCTCTCTAACTCAGCCGCGGGCCCCATTACTTCTCACCTGGACTGCAGCCTCCCCCTACCTGGCCTCCTAGCAAAGCTGACCAATCCTGAGCACTGTGAGTTGAATCCTCTTAATCGTCATTCTCCACATTCTCGTCATTGTCTACCACCATCACAGAAACCTTGTTTGAAATTTTCCGATAATGATTCCAGATTTAATGAACATCTACTGGGTGTCTACTATAGGACAGGCTTTTTTAACACACATTAACCCAATCCTTCTGTAGTAATACAGAGTTAGTATGCATATATTTCTTAAAAAAAAAAAAAAAGTAACCAGTTCTAGGCTTGCTACAAGTAATCCTGTTAGTAAGTGGTAGAGTCTCAATTAGAAGCCAGATTTTTAAAAATTTCAAATCCAAGGTTAAAAAACCTTAATTTAGAATCAATCTGTTATATCACATAATGCTGACACTGTTAGGGAACCGTTGACCAAAACTGCCTGCCTTGGCCAGGCCCAATGATAACCACTTGCCTGAACTGTCTCGTAACAGGAGATCCCGATGAAGGATGCAGTGCTGTCATGGAAAACTAACCAGGAGGGGTAGAAAGGAGGAGGCAGGAGAGGATATGTCCTGCTAACCTCCCAGAAACCCTCATGCTGGAATCCATCTTGGATGAAAGATGTGCGTGCTACCAGGGAGGACCCTGAGTCAGACCAAATATGGGCAAAGCAAGATGATTGGCCAGAGACAACCCCGAAACTAACCCCAATACCATAAACCCTGAGACTGCAAGCCACGTGGCAGAGCAGTCCTCCCGGGTTCCCTTACCCTGCAGCTCTGTACCCAGGCGCCCCTTCCCAACAACGTCTTTTGCTTTGTTGGCAAAAATAAATAAATAAAATTTCAAATCCAGTTCTCTTTTGACTACAGTGCCATAAACTACAGGTAACAGACTATTAAAGAGGCATTCTACTAGGGAGCGCTCATATACTTCTCTAACCTTATTCTGTTAAATGCCTTTCAACCTCCTGCTTTAGTCTAACCAGTCAAGCATGGCAGTCACCCACCTCAGTTCCTCTGGCTGGGCCATTTGTTTGGCACTTATCTTTTACTGCTGCAGATTATTATCTTCCTTTGTGTACGTATCTTGTCTTCCTAGCCAGATCGTATTCCCTATTGGTCCAAAAAGAGCCACACACTTAGTGGGCACTCAGTAAGTATTTATTGGCTAGCTGATTGATTGCACTCTCAGAGATCCCAGGAGGTTCTGTGGGTGGTTGGATGCAAACAAAGTAATAACTGACTGAATCATAGAATTTGAGCAAAGAGAGTCCGGAGAGATACACTAATCCAAAACCCTCCATATATAGATGAAGATAGACCCAGAGAGAAACCCTGAAAATTGTTAAATGAGTTGTCTAAAGAAACACAGACTGACACCATCACAATGGGCATCTGATAGCCTTCTGATTCTCAGCCTATTTCCCTTTACTATGCTGCTGTCCTTTTAAAATTCTATAAAATAGCAATAAATATATTGTGCACATGAATTATTCAAGACACTCTTAATATATTAAAAATTTATCAACACATTAAAAATAAACCATCCACATCATATAATAAATTTCATCACTCTAATACTCATAATCCCAGCCACAGTATACATTAAACATTTAATTATAATAATCTGCTTGCCTTCTGGGGATTCAGGGGACGTTTTTTCCTTCTCTGTGTTCCAACACAAGGTATAAATGCTGATTGTAGGCAGAAGCATGTTTTCTTCATCCCTTTTCTCTGCTCCTCTTTCTTTTGAGAAACTAACATTTTACAGAACAGCAGTGTGAGGTGAACACCTCCCTCAACTTCTCTCCCTCAGTAATGGCGGAGTAATGAACTGACAGTCTGTAGAGTCCCCTACCATCACCCTGACTCCTGAATCAAGTCACTGACCTATGAGAGCTCCTGCTACGCAAGCTCACCATAGTCATTCCGTACTTCTGTGCATAATATGGTCTTTACATATGTGTCTGAAAGCCAAATTAGTCACATGTTAAAACACTGGCTGTAAGAGGCAATTACCTTCCCCCTTTCCAAGTGAAGAATAACAGCTGGTTTAGGAATATCTATGAACATATTAAAGTGTGGAATATGTGAAAGGTAAATTTCTAAAAGTCAAGAAAATATGTATCTGTTTTTACAAAGATACTACTATATTCACATACAGGGATTAGAGGTGATTATAACCAACTTTCTAAAAAAAGACATTCACAGTGTGGCAGAGTTAATTCTACAAAGGAGGGCCTAATTATCACTCTAATATCAACACTTTGATAGGGAAAAAATCCTCATCTAAGTTATAAAGAATGAGTGAAGAGACCGAATAACGCAATAATAACAGATGAATATGGTAAAACAGAAATGTTAAGAATAAATGTTTATCCAGTTCTCCTTCATCCAACAAAAGACAGAAGTTACACACAGCATTTATATTTATTCTTCAATAGTGAAAGCCATTTAATGTTTCCCACACTTCCTCTCTCCATAGAGAGCAATTATGAGCTCGTTTCATAAAGAACTCATGGCACAGAGCCGTGATTCAGGGCAGAGGATCTGGGTTCTTACGCCAGTGCTCTGGCCATTTAAACTCTTGCTAAGGAGCTACGCCTGCACCAGTTTCCGTATCTATAAAATGAGCGCGTAGATCTAAACGTTCTACAAAATACGTTCCAGCTCTGATACATTCTAATGTAATTTTTAAAGGGAGCTAGGATTTACTGATCAATAGTCTTACATATCTTTATATAGCACTAGCTTATAATATTCAAGGCCAACTAGATTACATAACACTTCAGTAACTATTAAACAGATCTTAGGGTTTATACACATTTCTGGTTGTGGTTGGTGGAGCACTGTGGCCACGGGTACAATTTCTTCCAGTCCTTCCACTGGGGGCTGTGAGTGCCCTCTCCTCTCTGCACACACTATGGTGGTAAATGCTGGGATTCCAGGCTGCTGGGCAAACTTAAGAGGATTCTTCAACTCTTTAATGCCCACCATGTCTTTAAGATTTAATGTATTACCCAAATGCTATGGAATATAAAAAAGAGGAGGGAATGATGAACAAATAAGAAATATACAGTATATTTTCTACCAGTGAAACTAAAGTCCAGCGGGTTCTTTACTGTCTAGTACCTTCTACTTTGGCTAAGAACTTTTATCAACAGCAAGAAACCGACAGACCTCATTAGTAAAAATGTGTTCAAAGAACTGATTCTAGAATCGACACTTAACAGCAATTTATCATGTTTCTTGTATCTCTGAGGCTCACTAGGTTATGGAGAGCTGGAATCCTACTTCTGCATCTTATCACTGAAAATAGGGAAAAATCAGAGAATCATCTTGACATTTACATGGTTCGCCAAGTACTACTTTGGCCTATCAAGTTTATACCTGAGAAATGTAAGTAGCAGCAATATGTCAATAAAACAATTATGAGATGTCTGAGTAGTCTTTCTGAGCTTAACAACATACAAAAGACTATAGATTACTGAAGAGTAAGTATTAACAAGAAAAGTGGACCTCTTTATGATAGGAAAAAAAGATCACAAAGACTTCATTCGTTATGATCATGGAGTTCAGAGCTGAAAAGATCTTAGTGTTTTACTCCAATTCCCTCATCTTACAGGTGGCTAATCTGAGACCCAGAGACATAAAATATCATTTAGTGACTGACCTGAACTAGAACTCAGGTCTCAAGTCATAAAACAGGCTCCCTTCCACCAAGTCAGCCCACCTCCAGTTTCCATATACAGAATGGAAAAGCTACTGATACATGCAGCAACTCAGAGGGACCTCAAAATTACAGACGGAAAACAGCTTAGTGTTTGTCACTGATGGTGGGAGGGGAAAGGCTTAGGAGGGGGTAGCACAAAAGAGATCTTTGCGATGGCTGAAGAGCTGTCAGTCTTGATTGTGGTGGTGGTTATACGGATCTACACACATGATAAAATGGCACAGACCTATACACACACACTGTTCCAATGTCAAATTTCCTGGCTTTGATATTGTTCTATAATTGTGTAAGACATAACCACGGGCACGCGGGGGAGGGTAAAAGGTACATGGGATGGACCCTTGTTTGAATCTATAATCACTTCAAAACCAAGTTTTAAAAAGTTTTAAAAAAATGTCAATAAGAGAGGAAGGCACCAAAGATTGGAAACTCCATTCTCAACTAGAATAGTAATTCTCAGCCAGAATAATCCTTTTAAGATTAAAGTCCACAGATCTCACCATCACTCCTCTGCTCAAAACTCTTCAGTGTCTCCTGTCTCATTCAAAGTCAAAGCCAAATACTTGCAATGGCCCACAAGAACCTATATGGTCTGCTTCCATGCCCCCACCCCGCCCTTCCACCTTCCTGGATTATCTACTGGGAATTAAAAGGCAAGATATTTGTGACCTCGTATTTGAGGTGCTGTGAACCTTGTAATTAAGCAAGCACAGGGTCCTGAGGAAGGACATACACAGATGCTGAACTGGGGTCTCGGTTTGGCTGGGTCCCAAAGGTAAAGTTTCACTAAGAAGTCAAGAGCTAAAGGGTGAGTGGGAGCTGGCTAGAAAAATCTATGTTCCAGGCACACAGAGCAAACTTACTTCAAGAATGGTGTGTTTTTGCTTTTATTTATTATTTATTTTTATTATTATTATTATTTAACAGAAATGGATGAGAGCCAGGGAACATTAAATATAAACATGGAGAGGTAAGCAAGGGTCAGCTCATGGGTTTGTGTTAATCCTAAAGGCTATGGGATGATTAATGAAGACTTTAAGCAGGAGAACAATCAGACTCGTTTCAGAAAACAAATTGCAACAGTAGTGTGCAAAATGGATCAGAAGAGATTCAGACTAGAAACAGTAAGGCCAGTAGGAAGATGGACAGCATAAACCAGGCAGTGAGGAGAAAAAGGCTGAAATGAACCTGAGATCTACCTGTAGGTAATCAGGAGTGGAGAGACAGGTGATAAAGACGACATTTTGATTTGTGGAATAAAAGGCTAAGTAAAAGGTGGCACCATCAATCAAGATGTGATCATTTGAGTAAAGAAACAGCTTTTCAAGGGGAGACCATGAGCTCCGTTTCAGCCATACTGAGCTTCAGTAACTAAGTGGAGATGTTCATCCAGTCAAAAGCTGGATATATTGGTGGAGAGTCTGGTAGGAAGAACTGGGCTAGAGACACAGATTTCAGGTAAATCAGCAGCATCTACCTGCAAACTGAAGCCAGGGGATGCATGAGACCACTTGGGAGGGTGAGCAGAGGGAAGAAGAGGGTCAAGGATAGAAGCTTAGGAAGCACAAATATTTAAGGAGCACTCAAAGTAGACGGAAGACAAGTATTCAGAGTCATGGAAGGAAATTCAGTCAAGTATGGTGTACTGAAAAGAAGAAAAAGAAGTCCAAAAAAGATTGTGATGTTTTAAATACCGCAGAGAGATCAAATAAAAGGATTGAATAGTGTCCCTGAGGGAGGCACTGGTCTAGGTAGGCTCAGTTTCAATGATGTGGAGTAGCCAAAGCCAGATGGTGAAGAATGCAGAGCAAATGGACACAGAATTAAAATTGCTTTTAACTCTTAATTAACTTGGCCAGGAAGAGAAGACAAGAATAGGAAAAGCAGATATGGTAAGGGAAGACTAAAGGGAAAATTTTAAAAATTGTTTTTAAAAGGGGGGTGGGGAGAGCTGATGGCACAAAATCCTCAGGAGGCCAAAAGCAACAGAATTCAGGGCGCGTAGGTAGAAAAATTAGTTCGGAAAGAAAGAGGGTGAAATCTTCCAGAGATGGGAAAGGAGGAGGTAAGATAGCAAGCAGGAGGAAGACAAGTTTGGGGCTGAGAGACTATTAAAGGCATTTTCCTGATAAGCCCGTATTTTATCCAGAAAATAGGAGATGAGATTGTCTGCTGACAGTGAGGGGCAAGAGAACGGGGTAGGGGGCTTAACTGAAGATGGTTGTGAAAATCTAAAATAGCTGTTCATAGTGAAATAACAGCATGAAGACAGAACTTATGCAAAATTAATCCAGCCGCATTATGCAGGAAGAAATGGAGAGCAGAAAACCTGCAGTTAGAAAAGGCATCTTTTTTCTTTTTAACATCTTTATTGGAGTATAATTGCTTTACAGTGGTGTATTAGTTTCTGCTTTATAACAAAGTGAATCAGCTATACGTACGCATATATCCCCTCCCACCCTCCCTACCCCACCCCTCTAGGTGGTCACAAAGCACCGAGCTGCTCTCCCTGTGCTATGCGGCTGCTTCCCACTAGCTATCTATTTTCCATTTGGTAGTGTATATAAGTCCATGCCACTCTCTCACTTCGTCCCCTAGAAGGCTAATGAGTTAATATAGATCTGAGTTGTTGATCGCACGGAGCAGAGCAATAGCAACAAGAGACATAGGAAAGGACTGATGAGGGAATTCTTTAACAATAAACAACTAAATCATCACCTAATCACTGAGCTGCTTTCTCTCAGGACCCCAAGGGTCACCAAGGCAGGATCAAACATCCTTAATTTCAGCTCCTGGTGGGAACTAAAGCTATGGATGGCTGGTCCCTGGCTGGTTCCTGACTATTAGACTTCCCAGTCCAAAATGGTTGTACTCCTTCTTGAACAAAAACCAACGTACTGACCCATTAAACCTGAATGACCATGCCTGTTTAAAGCACATCTGGAACTACATCCTGTATGAGCGATGATCAACTCTGATTTCAAGCTACACAGTTTGAAAGCCAGTTTTAAAAATCAGCATTATTAGGACATACAAATGGAAATGAGAAGCAGGTATGTGGTAAGTTGGGAGTAGGAATAAGCAATGAGAAATAAAAAGTTGATAATCATCAGCATAGAGAGGAGAGGTGAAGCTATGAATTAACAAAATACTGAAGAGAAATCATTTACAGACAAAAAATAGCAGGATCAAGATGACTCTTAGGCAATATGAAGCCAAAGGGCTTAATTAAACCTTTTTTGTTTTAAGTATTATATCAAGGCAAGGTGTGGCACTTAGAGCGCTTGGCATCTCATCTCTGAAGTTCAATTCTAAAGACTGATGAACAATGTTTCTGCTATCTGTATGGCATCTTTTCTCTGAAGAAGTATACGACATAGGTAAATGTGTCTGAAAGCATTACTAAACTGCTTCCAATACTGATCTTCCCAAATTAACCACATGGAAAGAAACCACCTCAAATTCTTTATGTTATGGAAAGAAGCAAAGAGGTATGGCCAAGAATATGTAAACTGTAGAGAATTCAGGAAAACGGCACAGGTGCAGATGTGCTCAGAGGGACACACCAATGCAATCACCAGTAGTGTTTCTCTCTCAATGAAATTCCTGCCTGACTGCTGATCTGGGTGCGAGCTAATTTCCCCCAGGGTGAAAACTGCTGTTGAGAGGCAGAACTCTCTACCATCTGTTACTGAGAATTAGCATAATGACAGATTATCTAATCCCTTACATTTAACAGTTACAAGGGGTGCTCTTACAACACCAGTTTGGTCACATCCTCATTCACGTGGCCTATCCCCACCCCATAAAAATTGGTCCTCCCAGCCTGCTGGTGATGAATCTGGTCTGGATTTTACCCCCAATCTTGCCTAAGAGTCCAGGTGCTTTGCCATAGAGAAGCTGTGCTAACCCATTTTATTCAGGAATGGGAATGCAGCTGTTATTCCAGATGCATCTGAAAAGAAAGAGAAACTGTCTCCAGGAGACCAGCAAAACTCCTCACGCCAGGCAGTGCCTTGCTTCATGACGAGACCAGGTTGAAAATTTCAACTGAGACAAGGCAAAGGTTAAGTCAGTGCTGATCTGGTGAATGTGACAGAAAGGAGAAAGACATAAGAAATCAAGAAATTAAGTGGAAATCAAGAAAGTAAAAGACGGCTGTTTTCCCGGTTCAAGTGTGCCAGATAGCGAGACTTAGGTAGCATTTAAAGAATGAGAATCGGACATCCGGAAAAACAAGGACACGCTTATAGGATCAAATAACCAGGAGCAGATGGATGGCTGCTTGGGGTACCCAACGCAGGAAGAGAACTGTCCTCACCAGTGACCGGCAAAGCAACAGTTCAATTAGAAAGAAGTGAAAACACAAGAGATTGTATTGAAAACAGTTTTCAAATACAGCCATTTCCACATAATCTGAGTCTTGGTAAGGGTCAAGAGAAAACATTACAAGAAAATGTACTTGCATTTAATGTGATACCAGGTGTGCTTTTCTTTTTTTTTGGCGGGGGTGGACGGGTGTTTCTTCATCATAACTTTTTGGATATAAGCGAAATCAAATATTTATTTATAACATTTATTAATCTAGAAGTATTGTTTTGATTAAAACCCTACCCACTCTTTTTCTCCAACTATGCTCTGCATGAGGGTATTTAACACTAGAATGTACGTTATCGTTAGAGACAGTTTTGAGATAGTTCTCTCTCATCCGTCTTAAACTTTTTAGACATGCTCTATGCCCTCAGAAATTCTTTCCTTAAGTCACAAGGATGCATCTTCATAATACTCAGGTGGCTGGGTTTAGTACTTGATCTAGAGGTATCCTATTCATATCTCCACAGCTTCTAGAACAGGGGATGCAAACTCATTGCCTCTCTTTATAATTAAAGTTGCATTGGAACACAGCCACACCCAATTGTTTACATGTTGTCTGGCGGCCTTAGCATTACAAAGGTAGAGTTGAATAGTTCCAACACAGACCACGTGGCTCTCAAAGCTGAAATACTAGTATCTAGTACTTTATAGAAAAAGTTTGCTTCTCCTGCCTTAGAGCACTGCTTTTTAAAGTGACCTTTAAGAGGTCAATTCCTGTGACACTCAGCTCTCACAATTAGGGGGTCATATTCACTGTAATAATTGCTTCACTCATGTTAAAAAAAAAAAAAAAACCCAAAAAATCCAACTGGCTCCTTTTTAATAATGCTGCCATGTGACCTTCATGCAGTTATAGCAGGCTAACTGATGTGCTCCAAATAAACTGAGGAAGCACTTTGTAGTAATACAAGAGTCTCTGTGAAGATGCCAAGTATTAGGTGACATCCTTTCCCCTGAGAAGTAATTTTGCGGGGGGAGGAGAAAAGAACCTGGCATCTATTCATGGTACTAACAGTCTGGCCACAAGATTCCATCGTAAATAAACTAGCCCGTCTCTTCCAAAGAGCACTCACAATGCTTCCATTAAGAGTGAGGAAAGCAACCAACACGGGCACCTCTGCTTTCAACAGCAGCAGGAGGTAAGGAGAGAAGCGGCAGGGATCTGGACTTGCTGTGCAAGGTTACCTCACGAAGCTGTTGTAAGGAAAAGAAGTCAATAAATGATGATACTGAGATTGTGCCGGTACACAGTGAGCACTACACCTTTTGGTGTTCACCCTTGTTGCTGCTCCCATTAACACCGGCCTAGTTTGGTCACTCTTCCTGGACTCAGACATGTTGTTTATAAAATGAGGGAGGTGGACTAGCTCGTCTTGAACCCTAGACAGTCCTACAAAATTCTAGGACTTTACTAGAAGAAAAAAGGTTCAAAGGAAAGATGTTAAAGGTACGTGTACAAGGGAAGCATCTTTGAGGAAACAGCTGAAAAGGTGAGCCTCACTTCACAAGGCCAGAGACCTGTCCAGTAGATGAAGCCATCCATGCAGGCTCCTGCTTCGAACCTGGCTGTCCTGGGAGGAGGGCACCCTGGGCTGATGAAGTTGATGAGCTCCCCTCTTTGGAGGCAGCACATGGCCTGGGAGAGCGCCCACCCAGCTGCAGCCTCTGCATCACATGCGCCGCTGCAGCGGCAAGATTCATGGCTTCCGCAACAGGCCAGTGTTATCCAATATGCATGAAATCAAAGTTTTCATCATTTTCAATGGTCAACGGCCAGTGGGTGTTAAATCCCAGAATACCAGGGTTAACAAAGGAGTCATTAAAAACCTAGCATTAAATCACTGCTGTAGCCAATGGCGAGAGTGATGTCTGTAATACATTACAAGGCTGATTAGAAAGAAACAAGTTCCAATTTAGAAATGAATTATCGGATTTTTTAAAAAACTGGTTGGATAGGTATCACAACAATTTTGTTATCACAGGGGAATGAGAGGGGGTGACATACAAGTTATGTCATGGGTGGTAAATTATCATCTAAAATCACAGGGAACAGAAATCAGAGGTGAATAACTTCCTAAAGACATAATGAGGGGGCTTCCCTGGTGGCGCAGTGGTTGAGAGTCCGCCTGCCGTTGCAGGGGACATGGGTTCGTGCCCCGGTCCGGGAAGATCCCACATGCCGCGGAGCGGCTGGGCCCGTGAGCCATGGCCGCTGAGCCTGTGCGTCCGGAGCCTGTGCTCCGCAACGGGAGAGGCCACAACAGTGAGAGGCCCGCGTACCGCAAAAAAAAAAAAAAAGACATAATGAGGGAGAAGAGAATCCTGACACTCTGGCCAGATTTTACCTCCTGTCTTTTTAGTTTTTATGTGTGGGCGGGGCTGGGGGGGAGTTCTGAGCTGCAAAGCCGTTATTATTATACTTTGTGCCCTAGAAACAAGTTTACCCTAGAGAAGTTTTAGAACAATCAGTCTGCTTCCAGTCCCACTACCCCTGCCAGACTCTAAATAAACTCATTCTTCAGCTCATCCTTCCTGGAGCTGCCATAAAAAAATACACCTTCCAGAAAAAGATGACTCAGCTATTAAAATGGAAGGTAAACTGTGGAGAGGGCTGCATAGGGAGAGGAGGGGAAATGAGTGCTGACCCTAATGAACTGTCTTCTAATCTACAATGAACACTGTGTTATTGCTGAACATAATCTAGCAATGTGAAAACAGTCTAATGGTCTAAAGATGAAAAACACAGAACGGGCACAAGTGGGCAAGGTATGACCTACCTATATGCTCCAATTTTCCTGAGTTTCCAGATGGGAAAAACAGCCTCCAGCGACTCCTATTTACTTTTTTATGGATCTATCCTGGGACAGTTCATTTACAATAAAAACACATGTCACCAAGGTCTACTCAAGCTCAGGCTGAAAGAATCCCTTTACAGGCAATGATTCTCAACCACACCCTCTCAAACACAAAGCTCAACAATGCAGAACAAGGTATGGAAAATAGTTCCAATTCAAACTATCCAATCCAAAATAGGAATACTTCTAGTTATTGACTATTCCTCCTCTGCCAACCAAACCCACTCTAAAAACAAGACTGACATCTCCCCCTGAAAACAAGTCTTGCAAGGTTCTCAAAGACCAGACTCAAACTTTTGTGTGTTATAATCAAGGGCAATATTCAAAATATTCAAATATTTAACATTATAGTACTGGCTAGTTTGTTATACATGTGAACACCAGCTGAACACAAGCACTGCTTATAAATAGAAAGGTGTGAAGGAAAACAGCCAGGGTCATAAATGGGGTTAGACCTGGAAGAGCATCAACACAAAACAGCAAATCACTTGAGGATATTAGTCTGGATTAAAGGCTGCCAAATAATTATGCCTCGGTCACCTAAGTACACATTATTAATTTCCGATACATCAGTCTTATCTGATACATCTACAACTTATCTGAGAGTAGAGGAGTATGTTGGCTTTGGAAACTCCTGTTTCCTCTAGCCTTCCTTTCCTAGTGCTTGTTAATACTGGCAGCACATTAGAATCACCATTCAAAATACCCGTTCCAGGCCAATAATACCAGAATCTCTAGGGGGTAAAGATCAGTATTTTTAAAACAACAAATATCAGTACCTAGATTTAAAATATGGGGCACCATTATATTTTTAAGAGCCCCAAGTGGTTCTATAATGTAGTTTTGTGGAAAACTGCCTAGACAACTAATATAGGCTTCTTTTCAAGAATTCAAGGGGCCAAGAATGAAGAAATGCAACTTCAGGGCCCCAGAATCATACATGTGTCAAACAATCTAGCATTCCGCAAAGAACAAGAACCTAAGAATTGTGGGTAGGGAGCACACCAAACTTTGGAACCGGTTCAGGAACAGCAAATGCATTTCTATTGGCTCTATTTAGGTTGCAGGAAGATAAGCAATCGGCTCTGGGAGCCACCAGGGAGAAGATTCCTCATGTCTGTCTCCTCAGAACAGAGCCGCCAGTTGCAATGCTGCATTTTCTAGGCAGCTGTGATGACAAGAGGCCCCTCCAAAATGTTGGCACCACTTGGGGAGGGGGAGTTCTCTGCCTCTCAGGGGAATAAGGGACAAATAAGCAAACACGTGGCCATTATGACAAAACCAGGCCTACGTACCCAGTTTATTATTAGCCTGACATTAAACACCACTTAAAAACAAAACAAAACCACCCGCCCACACAAACACGCACCCAAGACAGAAAATTACATAATGGCATCTGGAATGATTGGCTCTGACAGTGCAAGGAGAACCAGCCAAATCATAGAGGTCCGGTAAAGACCAAAATGGAGACGGGGTAGCCCCGGAAAGCCTTTTTCAAATCCTCTATGGTTGGACTTCCCTGGTGGTGCAGTGGTTAAGAATCTGCCTGCCAACGCAGGGGACACAGGTTCGAGCCCTGGTCCTGGAAGATCCCACGTGCCGTGGAGCAACTAAGCCTCTGCACCACAACTACTGAGCCTGCGCTCTAGAGCCCGCGAGTCACAACTACTGAACCGTGTGCCACAACTACTGAAGCCCACGCGCCTAGAGCCCATGCTCCGCAGCAAGCGAAGCCACCGCAATGAGAAGCCCACGCACAGCCCCCGCTCGCTGCAACTAGAGAAAGCCCGCACGCAGCAATGAACACCCAGTGCAGCCAAAAATAAAATTAAAAATTAAAAAAAAAAAGATGCATTAGAAAATGGTATTAAAAAAATCCTCTATGGTTTTTGCAGGTGCTGATATACATGAAAAATGCTTTGTCCTTGTTTAGAGGAAGGCATTCAAAATAATACTCTAGATTCTGGAAGGCCATCATTCTGCTCTGCAAAATACCAAGCCACTGTTACCTGAAAAAATAACTATCTTCTTCTACATAAGTTAGAAGAAAATTGTTTTGGCACAGGTTGCTTCTTAGGGTGGATGCTCAAAAGAAGTTCTCTCAGATGGGTCAGCAAGGAAAAACAGGCCCAGTAAGAATTCTACTAACTGCTCCGTTATGGTTTATGGTCCATAACCCAGCCAGCTGGCACCACGGAAACAGGCGAGTCGTGTTTTGTTTCCCAGAATTCATGAGCAACTGGACCAAGCCCAACATCAGTATGGATAAGGTCTAGAATGTGGGAGCAGCTTTAGACTTCCACCGCATAAACAAAGTATACAACTGCAGCGGGTAAAAGCTCTAGAAGTGAGTCTCCACTTATAAAACAAAGTCAAAACAAAAATGTTTCCTGGTAGTCAACAGTTTGCCTAAGAATTAGAAGACACAATGTTTTTTAACTGAACAATTTGCAGCTCTAGTAGAAGCAACAAATGAACCCAGCAATACAATAAGCGTTTTGCGATTTCCTATTCTCCCCTTCCCTTGGGGGGAACGGGGGGTTATTTTGGTTTCCAACTTTGAAATACAGTAAGCAACTACAGAGCCTCGGTGGTGAACCCTCACTCAAATGGTCTGATCTCCCCATAGCCACGGCCTGTGCTAAGTGACAAACGAAGGAAAACAGTTTCAAAGCCAGGTTTCTGAGAAAGTGGTGACAAGAAAAAATGATTTACACAGGTGCTTCTTACTTTAGAGGAAAAGGTGATTTTGCAGTCAATGTCAAGATGATTTTTGTTTTGGGAGGAGGCGGGATAGAACTGCAATATAATTAATTCCCCTTGTTGCTGACCTGATACGTGATGGTCTATAAATCAGTTTTAACACAAAAGAAGCTCACATTAAGGCAATAGTTTGTTGAATCACAGCTGTCACGTAAACAGATGTATCAGAAAGCCAAAAGGCTCCATGTAAAACCCACACTGGAAACTTGATAAAAGGCAGTCCCAAGTTTCCTTTGGCCCCTATGAAGCTCATGCCATTAAACATCTCTAAATTCTATGCTGCATGCTGACTTCCAAGGTCCAAATATCTGTTAAATCCCTCCATGTTCCACTTGCTGTGAACACAACGATGGCACAAAACTTCACAAAGGCATCACAGCAGAGAGGGTCAGTCTAAAAGATCCACAGAAAGGGAATTCCCTGGCGGTCTAGTGGTTAGGACTCTGCACTTTCACTGCCATGGGCCCAGGTTCAATCCCTGGTTGGGGAACTAAGGTCCCACGACGCGGCAAAGAAGAAAACAAAAAAAATTCAGGGAATCTGACTTTCAGTGAGACTTTTAAGGTAGGGGCAGAGAATAGCAGCATTTCCTAAAACACTTAAGTCAGTAGCCCTCTGCCTTTTAAACACCTAATATATACAGGTAGGAAGTAAATAGGTAGCTAAATATGTATACACAACAAGTATACCCAGGAGACTGCTTGCTAGCACACCTCTTGGTTTGAAAGATACTATTCAATAAATTGCTTTTACTAAGGAATAAATATTGTCCCTACTCAATGGTCAATGTGTGTTAAACTCCTTGAAACATTAAAAATTACTCATGAATATCTAACTTCTTTTACGGGAGTACTTACCAGTCATTACTGTCTTAGGTGAACAGAGTATACCTTCGATGCTTAGAGGAAAAATGATGTGATTCGGTGGCAAGTGAAAAAATGAGAAAAGAGAAATCCAAAACTAAAGTGTCTGCCATGGAACAATAAGAACTGACTAGTACAACAACATCTAACCATAATCCCATGGGGTGATTTGTTGTTTAACTAACCTTTGAGCAGGTACTACATACTAGGCATTTTCTACACCTTATTCAAGCTCATCTGTGAGGTAGCAACGTTATCAGTAGATGGGCTTGGCGGGGGGGGACTGTGAAGAGTAAGAGGGTGGAATATAAAAACATTCAAGAAGAATCCTTAAAAAAGGAAAAAGTTGAGTGAAAAGAAATGGCCAGAGATGTAGGAGAGGTGACAAAGGACAAAAGAGACCCCTAGGTCTGAAATTAGGCCAATGACCAATTTAGAGGCCAGGCTTAGGACTCATTTAACTACTTGACTATTATGGCTTAGTCACTGTGCTAGACATTTTAAATGCACTGGCACATTTAATCCTCACGACAGCCCTCGGAGTGTAGTATTATCGTATCGAACTCACATAAGAAAAAAACTAAGGCCCAAGATTGCACAGCTATCAAGGCATAGAGCCGAGGTTTAATCTCAAGTGTGCTTACCTCCAAAGCCTACTTGAAGAAAATATCCACAGAATCTTCAGATCCAACAATAACTAGTCTTCATCTCAACATTATGACAATTGGTCAAAGTTTTCCTGTTTGTAAATTAAATTCTTAAAAAATAACCAGCACTCAAAAGGCATACCCTTCAAACAACGGTTATGTTAGCATGATTACATAATGGCTGATTCCCCCTATTTTCTAAACTTTTGAAAATGATACTACAATTTTTATCACTTTAAAATATCACTCAATATGAACTGGAGCAAATCCCTGTGAAGCAGCATCACCACTGGGAGACAGAAAAATCTATAAAACTCCATTCCTGCTTCCCTTACCACTGTGTACTGTGCTGGCCACAGGAACTGTAAAGAGAAAGGGGCTGAGATATGGCATTAAAAGACACAATTTGTGCTTACTGGTAATCATGTCAAATGTCCCCTCTCCTTATCACATCAATTGCACTCTCCAAAGGAAGAAATAAAGAATGCTTGAGGGAGGTCAGAATGGCAGACTGAGAACTTATGTCCACATGACATTCTTTACAAGGTCCCACTGAAATGACAGAAAAGACAGATATGCACAAGAATAAAGCCCTAATAGCGCTGGAAAATAAGAAAGTGTGTTAACAGCATATCAGAAAGTTTGCACAAATCCTGAAAGACAGAAAATAGATCGGATCAGATGGGTGGCAAATCAGGGGCGCCTCAAGGGCCTTTATTGACACAAACAAAGCACACGGTGAGTAGGCTTTGGGAACATCATCTGAGCAATTAATCAGGAACAGCATTCAGAAGAGCAGGGCCGGCCAGCCAGCCTCTTCCCCATCCATCCCTGTGATGCCCACAGAGCTGCTAGGAGCAGAGAGTTTTGACCCCTGGTAAAAGAAAAGCCCTAACCAGCAAGCACAGGCATTTCTTCCAGCACGTACTTGTTTGTGTGATCCCAAGCAGTTCACATCCCACAAAACCACCAAAACCCCGAAACAAACAGGGTTATACTCAGTCGTCTTAAACCCTATGGAACTTTCTAGCCTAAGCACCAGCAAAAACGACCCTAATAAAAATGGTGCACAATGAGAAATCTCTAGGGTTCGAGTAGCCTTGAACTCTGGGGCTCTGATTCTTTCTCTTCCATCTAGAGAAGGGACTACAGGGCTTTGCTTTCAATAGAGACCATTAAAAAAAAATTTTTTTTTAATTGAAGTATAGTTTATTTACAATGTTGTGCCATCAATAGAGACCATTTTAATCAAAACAGTCTGATGCATAGTGTAGTCTTCTTCATTAATCCACTGTTTTCATTCTGGAAAAAGTGTCTTCATAGCTTTTGTGACCTCACTGACAGGCTGCTACCGGGCTTAACGTAGCAAAAAGCATAAAGGTTCTTGAAGTCACTAACGTAGTCATGACTTACGTGAAAGGAAATTCCTACTATAGACTCCTCCACTTTACACTTAGATTTTTCTTATTTAAGTCTTTATACCTTGCTAAAGTTCTCCCTTTAAATGTAAGAAAGTTTATCCCTTACTGTTTTCAATACTTCAATGTATTTGGGAACATCACTTATAAACCAATACGACTTCTACTTTATATCAATGTGTTTCCCCAAATTACCGATGTCACACGAGATAATTCACTTCAAAAAACACACATGTTATAATAGAACAGAGGGCAGGTGATTTTGGTAGATGGATTTTGTGGCCTGAAAGTTAAGCAGAGGCACCGTGTTTAGAGAGAGTAGGCCGAACACATCACAGACCCACCCCACCCCTGGTCGCCCCTCATAGGCCATCCCAGGGAAATGCACTAAGGCTCTCTACCAGGTGATGAAAGCCCCCCACGCCTTGACAGTTTTAGTGGGGCCTGAAATTTGCCTGCTTCCTCTATGTTCCAGGTCCACTTTCAGGCACCATATAAGGAAGGCTGCGTCTGATCATTCCTGCTCCCTTATGACTTTTTTATGACAGATGTCTTGGAGAAGCAGACACAGAAAACTGCAGAGGAACAACCATGCCAACTCCAGCCTGGTCCTTTCTTTATAAATATAGGTCAAGCTTCACAAAATGCTTGAGGACTTATGAAAGAAAAAGAACAAAGTAAAGAGCATTTAGTCATGGGGGAAAGCTGGAAGAAGTGCTTAATTTTTAAATAAGATTCTCAGAGATAGAGAAAATATTATATTCATAGACTAAGAAGAGGATGCTATTAAAATAGAGCACTTAAAGAACAGAAAATTTAAATATGAGTGCTGACATTAAAAAGTAAAATGGGTTTGATTAATAGACTAGCATGTAAATTTCATGGGAGCACAAATCATTTCTATTTTAGAACTGCCATATATTCCTGGTGCCTAACCCAGTGCTTAGTACACACCAGGCACTCTCTAAAGACTGGGTATATGAAATAACAAGTAAGTACATGAATAAGTGAGATGAATGAATCAGAGACGGTATGAATGTAAATGAGTCAATATACATGGCTGGCTGGCTAAGCAAGTGGGAAAACAATGAAGACATCTCCTTGAATGTAGGACAAAAATGCAGAGGTGGTCTTAAAAATTTGGAAGAAAAGTTAGATATATGAAGATACAATATTACAAAAGAAAAAGAAAATGATTCAAGAAGTGACAACAAAAAAATCTCTTTAGTGTTCAGTGTTGAAAAGACAATCGAGTATGAAGCAAAAAGGACATCGAAATATTTTGATAAAGTTTCAGAAAACCAACAATTAATGGTAAATTGTAAAAACTCTTCCAGAGCCATAAAAAAAATGTTACATTTAAAGAAACAGAAATTGGATTTCTCATAAACGTTGTTGAAGCAATAGAACAGTGTCTTCAAAGTTTTCAAGAAAATAATTTTGAAGCCATAATTTTATAATGACACTAATAATCAAGAACATAAGCAAAAAAATTTAGACATTTTCAGAAATTTAGAAACTTTACCACCCAACACATGAGAAAAATCAAGGTTCTTCAACAAATGAGAGGAAAATCCACAAAAAGAATGACTTGAGATATAGTGGCAACTGTATATGAAGAAGTGTAAAAAGGAAGAAGGGATATGGACACACACAATTAATTCAACAGTTCTCTGGACATTTAATGACATGGATTTCTTTTATGGTAGGTCTAATCACACTATCATGTTTTTTGGTCCAACAGGAACACTTACACAATTATAACTGCTAGGGGATGCGGGATAGGTTTAAATATTTAGGAACATCTTGCAAGCAAAGGTTAGAAGACAATGACATTGACAGAGGAGAAAATGAATAAATGCTATAAATCTTGATAAAAGCAAAAAAACTTTTTTAAAAGAATAAGAAAAAAGTGTAAGCATTCTAATTTCCTAATCTTTCAGAGTGGGCAGTACATAGACACTATATAAAGTTAATCAGAAACAGTAACTGAACATTATAAAGTTTACCATTGGTGAAACAAAAATAATGTAAGAAAACTAGGGGCTAAAGGGTAGAAATAATAGTGCAAACACTAAAAAACGAAGAGATACTGTTTAAAGCTAAAAATTTTAAAAATTAGTAGTGTTAATTTATAGGGTTATAAGGATAACCAACCCAAAAAGTGAGAAGCAGTCTCTGTTAGAAGTTAGCATCGGGTCCTCTGCCCGGTGAGGCAGGAGTAAGGTAAGCAAGTCTTTAGGTCCCTAAGAGAACATGGAGCAGGATGGGAACCACGGTGAATTGTCAGGACTCACAAAGCTTCACCAACACTGAACGACCCAAGAATGGTAATGTGAAGAGGAAAAGGACAAATGGCTTCAGTGGGTAGTCTCTTGAGCATTTCATTTTGTCTACTGACAGGTTAAGTTACTGACTCATCTAAAAATAAAGATGTAAAAGGGATTATCTCTTATTTTTATTTTAACTTGTTTGAGTGGTAGATTCTCTAAAAGTCCCAGGCAAAATCTGAATAGAAAAGAGCCTTTTAAGGTACTGTTTATATAAAGTCACTTGTGTTTCTTAAAGCCAAAATTTCCATAAGCAAGGTTCTGGGGGCAGCAAAGCCAGTGAATACCCTTAAGGACTCTTGACATCTCAGCGACCAGAGTCGAGAAAGTTCCTGAGAATGAAGTGCAGCCGGGAGAGCCTCCGCACAGGGAAATGCTTAAGACTTTGTTCACGGCTATATTCCCAGTGCCTGGCGCACAGCAGGTGCTCAACAAATGTGTGTTGAAGAAACAAACAGATAAATCTATTGTTCTTAGCAGACAAATATAGAAGGAGCAGCTGGTCTCCTGTCTGGGCCCAGTCCCTCACTAAGTTACTTTGAGGGCTCACAGAAATCGGAATAGATAGCATTTCTACTTTTTCCAAACAGGGCCTTTAACTTAAGATGATTTTGAACACACTTATCCATATCTCTAAACATTCCAGAATGTTCCTCCCTTAGGATGAGTTCCCCTTATTTGGAGAAAAGCCTCACTTTCTCCCAGGCTCTCCCTGGTATACTTTGTGAAATTGATAAGGGGGCCTTCCTGAAGATCAGCTCAGTATACACTGTCACCCAAAACTTGACATTCTACTCAATTGATACTGAGAAAAAAAAAAATAGAGAAAAGTGAAAGAAAGAACACACATTGCTCAGTAAAGGATTCTGCTGATTTGTAAGAGCCAAGTGCTCCATTATGAAAAGCTTAATTGAACTTCCATATATAGTGATGAGGGTAATACAATAATTTGAAAGCATCAGGGCTGTACAAAGGAAAAAAGACTCAGCCGCATGAGATTCCCACATATAGACAGCCACAAGATGTTCAAGACCTAACTGAAACTAAGCAGTGTTCCCACCTGAACCCTTTGCCACAACCAAGTTCCTTCTTATGGTGCTGTATGGGGCCATTCTCTTAAAATGGTCACTGTGCTAAAGCCAGCAGGAGATGGGTGCAGCTATTTAACCATTCTTTCCAAAGTATTCTACGCTAAATGCCACAGATGCTTCCAATGTCTTCAGGATGGTGGACAGGCATAAATAATTCTACTACTCAACACAGCAACCTGTGAGGTTGAGAAAACAACCTACGGTGCTCTTTTTAGAGGTGAAGGTTGGTTAGGAGTTTATGATTTAGGTGTTTGGGGGTGAGGGGAGAGGAGGAATGTTTCTTCTGATGTCTTCTTTTCCCTTAAAAGCAGGAAAAGGTTGGAGGGGGAAACCCACTAAGGTAGATGAAGTGTAAACAACAAATCTGTGCAGAAAAGTGGTGGCTACAACCCAGAGTTTACCTCCTGGCTGAGCCACTGACATTAATACTATGTCAGGTACTGAAAGAGTACCTCTTCAGAATACTGTGGGCCACTTGGTGAGTAAGAACACTAGGACAGAAAATGGGGTTTCAGGAGGTCGCGTTCTTCCTATGTTTAGCTTGGGATTCAGACATTAGTGTGTTTTAAGATTTGACCTGACAGCAAAAGCCTTACAGCTACAGAACTCAAGCCAGCAAAGCTAGGGATGGTATGACACTGCTTCCTACTATGGCTGAGAAAAACTGAACTAGGATTAGAAAAGAATTCTTCTCGAAGAAGGAGAATACCTTAACCTCATGCTCAGTCACTAACAGAAGAGCTGAGGAAGTACGCCTGCAAACTAGAACCAATGAAAATGAAAAAAGGAAAAGAAGTCTGATTCTAGGACTTCCTTGGCAGTCCAGTGGTTAAGACTTTGCCTTCCAATGCAGGGGGTGCGGGTTCGATCCCTGGTCCGCAAGCTAAGATCCCACATGCCTCGCAGCCAAAAAACCCAAAAAAACGTAAAACAGAAGCAATATTGTAACAAATTCAATAAAGACTAAAAATGGCCCGCATCAAAAAAAAAAAAAAAAAGAAGTCTGATTCCTTGTAAGTGTAATAGTCTGATTTATATAAAAATAATAAAGACAGGGCTTCCCTGGTGGCGCAGTGGTTGAGAGTCCGCCTGCCGATGCAGGGTACACGGGTTCGTACCCCGGTCTGGGAAGATCCCACATGCCGTGGAGCGGCTAGGCCCGTGAGCCATGGCCGCTGAGCCTGCGCGTCCAGAGCCTGTGCTCCGCAACAGGAGAGGCCACAACAGTGAGAGGTCCGCGTACAGCAAAAAAAAATAAAAATAAAAATAAATAAATAAATAAATAAAGACAAACTATCTATGAAGAAGCCAGAGAGCCGCAAAGGAAGCTCATAAAGATGGCATTGCTCCTGCTAGATGATAACCATTACAACAAAGAGTAGCTAAGATGCTCCAAGCCCAAGAGATCTGCCACAACATCTCTGGTAGTAAGGACCCCACACAGGCATCAAGGTGGACAGCAGTGGCTTTACATGAATGTGGCCGGGAGCAGAGATTAAAACAATGTTTCAAAAATCACAGTTACAAAACTCCAATCACCTCTCAAAAAACTGACCTTGTGCAGAAATGAGGCATTTCCCAACTGTTCCTATTGCACAGTTTCATCTCTGTGCCATCTTTCACTTTTCCAAAATGGGCCATGTCTATTGTTTCCTATTATTGTGAAATACTTCACATAATGAGAAGGGGCAAAACCTTAAATGACACTATCTACTGGATATGTGATAATTTTCCAGGGATGGGGGACAGGGTGGTGGTAATTATGAGCGTACACGTGTGAGGCTTGACCCCAAGTCATATTTTTAGGTGGCCCTTTATAAATGTGAACAAAAATTTTTTTAACACTTTTCTTTGAAAATGTGATATGCAGAAAAGACAGGGGCAATCAGTTAACAGGTAATATGGGTTTGCCAAACTGCAGCTCAAAAGTAATTGGGGGGCTTCCCTGGTGGCACAGTGGTTGAGAGTCTGCCTGCCGATGCAGGGGACACGGGTTCGTGCCCCGGTCCGGGAAGATCCCACATGCCACAGAGCGGCTGGGCCTGTGAGACATGGCGGCTGAGCCTGCGCATCAGGAGCCTGTGCTCCGCAACGGGAGAGGCCACAACAGTGAGAGGCCCGCGTACCGCAAAAAAAAAAAAAAAAAAAAGTAATTGGGAAGTCCAGCACAAGTAAAGGTCACCCCACAAAACTTGCTCCCCAGGAAGGCTCTGGCAATAACGGAAGAATGAGATTTTAATCACTGAAGCTAATTACATAGAAGACTAAATCACAAGAAGAGTTATATAAGTGTCTTAAATACAATACAAAGTAATTAACAGGAAGCGCCATCTTGACAGCTTCCTGTAACAATCCAGGCCTAAAAGGATCAGCTAATTCCCAACCTGGGAGCCAGAGAATGAGAAACAACTCAAAGTTTGATCTTTTTATTTAAACTGTTTTGATTAACAGGTAACAACTCTTGCCAACTCCATAGTGAAGTTAATCAAGAAAAAAATTTTAATCTATTAGAGGAATGATGAACCTCGTTTTCACTGATTCCCCAGAGGGCAAGAGAGGGGGAGTTGAAGACGGTTCCACCAGAGAGGCCTCCCAAAGACCATGTGACTCGACGCAGACCCATACAGCAAGAGAAAACAACAGGAGGATGAGATGGAACCCTGTGGAGGATAGGGATAATTCACACACTTTGGCATGTGAAATACACTGAAAAATCTGCTTTGAAATAATCCTGAAAGAGGCCATCTCATCTGTCTCTTCCTTCTCTTTCCCCTGGAATGAGTAGTTTGAGAAAAGCTATTCGAGAATCGATCTCTTTTTTTTTTTTTTTTTTTTTTTTTGCGGTACGCGGGCCTCTCACTGTTGTGGCCTCTCCCGTGTGGAGCACAGGCTCTGGACGCGCAGGCTCAGCGGCCATGGCTCACGGGCCCAGCCGCTCCGTGGCACGTGGGATCTTCCCGGGCCGGGGCACGAACCCGTGTCCCCTGCGTGCGCAGGCGGACTCTCAACCATTGCGCCACCAGTGAAGCCCCAGACATAGTTTAGATTGGGTCGTTTAGACACAGTTTAGATAAGATCATTAATTCTGCAGCATCTCTACAAGCTGAACAAAGCCTAAGACCTCTCACGAGAGAGGCAATGAATTACTAGAGGAGCTCTCCTAGCAACCTTTCCTTAACTGACCCACATGTTCTACGATCTCCCCAAAACCCAGAGGCTGATACCAGTTAGTGACTGAGGACCACTCTAACACACCTGTGCACTTCTATCCCAATCTGTTTCTGTCCCCAGATTTATACTGGTCATTTTTATTATGTACTTCACTAAGTTTTATATCAATAATTGAAATATGAGTACCAAAAGAAAGTGTCTTTATGAAACATTGTTTTAAAAGGTTTAATAAGAGGAATGGCTTTTAAATGGCTGCAACATGTGCAAAAATCAGAGCAGGAAAACTATAACAGATGAGGGGGATGTAAATCACAAAGATCTAGGATTCCATAATTAGTGTTTTTAAGTCATCATTCCATAGAGAAAGTTATGCAACTCACAGTGGGTCCTTGCTGCCCATATATCAAAGATTTGGAGATATAAATACCTTTTTGTGTTTAAAATGGAATTAAGGGGTTTCCCTGGTGGCGCAGTGGTTGAGAGTCCGCCTGCCAATGCAGGGGATGCGGGTTCGTGCCGCGGTCCGAGAGGATCCCACATGCCGTGGAGCGGCTGGGCCCGTGAGCCATGGCCGCTGAGCCTGCGCGTCCGGAGCCTGTGCTCCGCAACGGGAGAGGCCACAACGGTGAGTGGCCCGCGTACCGCAAAAAAAATAAAAATAAAAATTAAAAAATGGAACTAAAACATTTGGGATTAAAAAAATTAAATCCCCTGCTCTAGCCAATGTTTCTGAATAACCATTAAAAGCAGACAGAAGGATTTCGGTATAATTCTAAATATAAGCTGAGTATTTTGGACATTATTATTAATACCTCAACTCTCCTACAGTATTATTTGGAATGATTTAAGTAGAGAAGATTCAAGAAAAAATGAAAACAAAATCAAGGCCATGGGAAAACAAAGAGAAGCCATGAGGAAGACTTGAACATCAGAAGACTTTCTAGAGATGCCCTATCTTTGGCACTGACCTTCCAATAACCAAATAAACAAGGAAAACTGTCAGATACAAGGTGGTTTTTTTGATATTTATCAGATTAAAATAAACCTGTAGCTCAGAAGAAACAGCTGTCCCAGGTAATGAAACATCTAAGTACTCCCAGTTTTATTTCATAAAGGGACACTGTGCGATACAGTAAACAATCACTCACAGGTTTATCGAACTCCTACCAACTGCTGAATACTGAGACTACAGCAGAGAATAAGCAAGACAAAAATCCCTATCTTCAGGGAGCTTACTATCTGGTGAAGTTTGGTCTCAAAAATATTAGTACGTCCCCACATTTCTCCCAGTTACCGCCCAGCAGTTTACACATAAAGTCTAGTTTAGTAGAAACAAATCTATGAGGAAACTCAACGCACCCACGGTACCCTGCCAAGCCGGTCTAATCCGAGGTAAATACCTTGGTAAATAATGCAAAAGTAATTACTTACGATCTAATTACAAGAACTGGGAGATAGAAAGGTCAATGTTAACGCCCCATAGAACATTTCCAGAATATCTAATTTTAAGCAGTGTAAATTTATTTTGAAAATATACTTCAATGGTAACCAAATGAAAAAAAGAAAGAATTCTCTCTAATGGGTCATTAGAAAAACGCAAATAGAAGCCAAAATAGAAGCCAAAAATAAAAAGATGTGCATTTTGACAGCAGTGGTGTTGTTTTAACCAGTAAGTAGATAGAAGGAGCAGTTATCGGAGAGGACTCCTTGTATGTGGCAGCGTAAATCTTAATCTAGGGGAATACTAACTTTCCAGCTTTCCACAGGAGGAAGGCATGCATCAAGCTCCTAAGAATTGGTGACAAATTGGTAATAATTGTTGTTGCAAGTCATACAGATGGAAGAATGAGCAAAATATTTCCTAGTTTCCCCATTCCAAAAATATTATCTAATTTCTCAAGAACCTGCTTCTAAAAATAACCTGATGCCTGTGATGATATTAAGGTAATGACATCAAAAGCCTATATTCAGTTCCTCTCGGCAAAAGTGAAGTCTCCGATTGCTGCGTGAACATCAACAACATTAATACCTATAGGAGCCGCAACAGTAGCTAAAAATACCTGTTTCCAAAAGTGACAACACGAATGGGGGCAGGGGGAGCAGGGCGACGGATGGGAGAAGCTCCTGTTTGGCAGGAGAGCTTCTGGAAAGTAAGTTAGCCACCAGATCCTCTTTCTTTCAGGGGCATGCTATAGCTTACAGAGAGGTGTTTCTCCCAATGGGCTTCACTGTACTTTCAACAAAACAATCCTTGTTTTGATGAGAAGCCTATCCTTTTCTTCCCCTCCACCATGCCCTCTTTTAAAAGAAAAGAAAAATACCAGTTTGGTAACAAACACCATTTAAGATTGTGAAATACAGAAGGAGACAATTAGCATGCTGGTGTCTTTTACACAGGGTAAGAATTGCTCCTGGGGACTGACTGATTGTTTTAATATTTATTGTGGAAGCACGGCCCAGCAGGCTTCCTACTGCCCCCATCAGATAGCTCCTTGGAAGGCTGTTCTTCAACCGAGCTCCCAAAAGACTTTGGAATGTAACCAGGGTAAGGCCAGCGGAGTAGAAGAGGGAGACCCTGTCATCTACTGATTACATACATCTATACAAAGAAAAGGTCCAATTAACCTCTCTTCTCTTTCTGGCCTACAATTAAACTAATATGCAGAGAATCTTTCTAATTTTGCACAGTACCTAAGGGCCTGACTGACACTCAATAAACGGCATTATTAATAGTAATAATGAGTGCTACATAGTGCCAAGCACACAGAGCCCAATAAGTCTTAAATAATGACAATAATGAAATTAATGATTAACTAATGAGCGATTATGCAGTACTTTGCAAGCAAAGTGCTACACAGGCACATAACAATTATAAGCCACTGAGTTAAGAGTAACAGAAAGCAAATCAGGACAAAGGGAGGAGAGACTTGAATGAGGAGAGAACTCTCAGCTATGGCTGAGTTGCTACCAGCCAGAACACTCACATTCCTCCAATGGTGACAGTGGCACAGGTACGCTCTGAAAAGGCAGGCACCGTCTCTGTGGCTGGGCTGGCCGGTCTAATGTAGTCCACAGTCACGTTGACCTGAAAATAAAGAATCAAGGTAGACCACTGTAAAGTAATTACACTCCAATAAAGATGTTTAAAAAAAAAGCATCAAGGTAGTTAAGGCTGAGAATTTGCAACACAGCTCACTAGCAGCCCCCTGTGCCAGCACAACTGTAAAAGCTGACCTCACTCACAGTATGACTCTGTGGGTCTAAGATTTTAAAAAACAACTGAAAGAGAGCTGAACCACACATGGGGAGAAAATATCTGCAAAAAGCCATCTCTAATAGAGGACTGTAATCCAAAATATAGGAAGAACTCTTAAATCCCAACCATAAGAAAATGAAAAACCCAATTTTAAAGTGGGCAAAAGACCTGGATATCTTACCAAGGAAGACATACAGATGACAAGCATATGGAAAAGATGTTCCACACGTGTCACTGGGGAAATGCAAACTGAAACAACTATGAGCTACCACGACGCATCTATTAGAATAGCCAAAATCCAACACACTGACCACAAATGCAGGTGAGGATAGGGAACAAAAGGAATTCTCGTTCAGTTACTGGGAATACAACACAGTACAGCCACTCTGAGAGATGGTTTTGGATAGAACAAACTTTTACCATACATCCTGACAGTAAAAAACTTACGTCCACACAAAAATCTGTATGTGGATGTTTTTGGCAGCTTTATATATAGATGCCAAAACTTGGAAGCAACCAAAGTGCTCTTCAGTAAGTGAGTGAATAAACTGTGGTTCATGAACACAACTGCATATTATTCAGCCCTTAAAAAGAAATGAGCTGTCGAGCCACGAAAAGACATGGGGGAATCTGAAATACATATTACTAAGAGAAAGAAGCCAATCGAAAAGCTATATATTGTATGATTCCAACTGTGACGTTCTGGAAAAGGCAAAAATACGAAGACAGTAAAAAGATCACTGCCAGGGGTTAGCAGGACGAGACAGGATGAACAGCTGTGAGGGCAGGATTTTGACAGCAGTGAAACTATTCTGTATAGAAGTATAATGATGGATACATGTCATTACACATTTGTCAAAATCCATACAATGCAGAACACCCAGAGTGAACCCTAGTGAACTATGGACTCCGGATGATGCTGTGTCCATGTAGGCTCACCAATTATAATAAATGTACCACGCTGGAGTGGGATTGTTGATGGCAGAGGAGGAAGTACGTGGGGGGCAGGGGGGAGAGATACAGGAATTCTCTGTACTTTCTGTTCAATTTTGCTTTGAGCCTAAAAGATGCTGTGAACCTAAAGGATGACTGATATCAAGAGAGAAGGAAAAATGGCTGAACCTTTAAGGCCTTACATAAATTATACTCCACAGAGAAGAGATTTGGAACATTCCTGGAGGACTCCTAGACATTATGGTAAAGCAGTTCTCTAACCTTTACAGACTCCTTTGAAAATCTGCTCAAAAATATGAATGAATGCCTCTACAGAAAAACTGCATGTCGTTTCAGCCCGCCATAAGTTCTCAAGGCCTGTGTTAAGAACTGTCAAGAAGAACAAACAAGATGGCAGTCACAGAGATTCTTGGGGCTGGTTTCACAATATGTGAATCAAAATGATGCAGCTAACTACACCCGATACCAACAGAGTTGGAGTTAGGAAATTGGGGGTGGGGGGGGGGGGGGGATGGACTGGACCGGAAGAACCTTTAATACTAGGTTAATCCTAGTATATACTAAACATATGGATATGGACACACTGAGCGATGCTTTTTCTTTACAAAACCTTTCAAGAGGATGTGTGTGTGTCAAAAGAAAGTTGTAAAAATAAATAAATAAATAAAAGAAAGTGGTATGTGGTATCCCTTAGCAAACACACAGGGTCTGTATTATAGCATTAAGGCAAATGCTTGGCTTTGGTCATGGCCGAGGTTACATACCTGTTACGTACCTGTACTGAGGAGTCAAGCACCCTGAAGCCAACCCCATGATCTGAAAGTCCAGAATTCCCTTTCCTAACTACGACTTTAGTTCCCACCGGTCAGCTTAGAGACGGCACGTTGTACAAGCATCAAGTTCAGCCACACTGCTGGTGAGCAGCATCAAAATCCTTTCAAACTGCCTGTTGCTCCAAAAACTATTTTATAAATGAATATGGAAATTTCCAGAAGGACAGCTGCCTCCAAATTCTGACTGTCAGATCACTCACTTGAACGCTCCATCTAATCATGTTTTAAAAGCAACAAGGAGCCACATCAGCGAGAAAAGCCAATTAAGGGCTGAAAGTAAGGTAAATCTTTCTCATGAGAAGTACTATCATCATACAACAACACAGAAAGAAGAAAATATAAAGAGGACTCCTTAGGTCAGATGTCTACACTGACACTACTGCTCAGCCTTATCATCTTTCTAAAGCTAAGGAGATGGATAAATGTGAGGAATGTGAACAGCCCAGGAGCGGGGGTAGGGCTGAAAAACTAGTACCTCCAACAAAGAGGTTTTCATAGTTTCCCTGTAGGCATCTGGCCAGAGTTATTACAGGCCAAAGACAGGGCAAGGAATGGGAGGTCTACACACACAGAAGCAACGCTGACTCAAATCCCTGGGAAGGAAGGAGTCCTCTGCATGTTGTCTGTATTGACCCACCCTGGAACTCTCCTCTGGCAAGCCCTGATAACTAACCTACGGAAGAAGAAGAGGGCCGGGAAAGCACGTAGACACCTGTTGAAGTTCTGGCAAAAATCACACAGGAAATCAGTGTTGTACAGGAGCTAAACCTCAAGGGCGCCCGTACCATAGGATGTGAAGTAACTCAGGGCCAAGTTTAAAAAGGGCACAGACACAGGGTATGGTCCAATTTGGGGCATTTGGGGGGCAGGTCAAAAATTTGTGGAGATGTTCACCTGTTTTTGTGTTTTCACCCAATCCATCTAGTAACAAACTCAAGCCCTCAATTCCACTACCAGGGAGAAAAATTCATCCCTGCTTAAAAATAAACTCAGTGAATCTCAAGATTACCTTGCACCTGCCAATGACAAGCCTCCTCCTCAGCAGACAGGAGTGGGACAGCAGCTCATCAGCGCAAGTACATGGCGCAGAGTAACATTAGCTCTCTACCCAGAGAGCAGCTATTCATCTAGGAAGGCCACTTGAGTAGCGCTGGTGGTGGTGGTGATGGGGGTAATGGTAATAAACAAAAATGAACCCTTAGCATCTCATCTTCCAGGCCAAAAGGTATGCTATCCCCAAGCTGTCTTTAAAGAAAATCAATGGGAAGACCCCCCTCCCAAAAATCTTTCATCTTCAATAACCAAAAGAACCAGTAACTACATTCTACATTCACCTGCCAATTAGTTTTTTCCTCTATCTAGAGAAAGAACCGAAAGTCAAGAGATTAAAGAGCTCATTGGAGAGGTAACATTATTAAAGAAATTCTCAAATACAAATGAGGCCCTGAGAATAGTCCACAGCCAAGACACACACCTGCAGACAGCTATGACAAACCAGGAATTAGAGTCAATGTGTAATTGGCATTTATGTCCCCCTCCTGGGGATTCTGAGATCTGTTCTCCTGCCTTGGAGTTTTTCATCTCTAGATACGTATCCCTGACTTGTCAATCACTTTTGGAAAAGAGCAGTTTCAATTAAAACTGCAAATCTTAGCAAAATCTTCATCTGAATAGTGGATAACCTGAATTTTGTGCTTGGGGGTAATTACATAAGGAATGGCATGAGTTGAAAAGAAGTAATGGGTTAATGCAAATGTGTCCTTCATTTTTCCAGCAAAGATACTCCTGGAACACTGGGTATGCAGGAATTTACATGTACAGGACACATGGCAGGGCCTGATCCCTCTTTACAGCAAGGACCACAAGGAGTCCAGGGCTCCCTGCTGGTTCCACCTGTCATTCTCTTATTGAATGAGTCACACACCACATCTTTGGGCCTCACTTTTCTCACGTAATTCACCTGGTAAATGAGAGCACCAGACTACAACTTTACAACATCACTGAACTCTAGAATTCTACAAAATAACTTAGCCAGACATGGTGTGCTATGTAGTTTTTTCTTAGACCAGTGTAATTCCTACCTTACATTTACTACTATGAACTAGTACAGATAAGAGTGTAAGCGCCAGGAGAGGGAAAAAAACATGCCTTTTATTCATGGAAACTGCCATGATAGGGCCTGTACGGTAGGAGCATACACAGTGAATATTTGTTTCATGAATGGATACGTGTAATCAGGAACCCTTTCAGACATAAAATTCTGGAGGATACTTTTGAAATGAGGTGGTTAGGCATTTTGAGGACCACTTAGTCAAGCTGTTAACCATTCTGTTTCATATATTAATTTAAAGCATGAAGGAGGGAAGACGTATATTGAAATTGGGATAATGCTTTAGATTAAGAAAAATATAATTTCCTGTATTATTTCTCAAAGAGGTTCTCAAAGACAAGATAGGGTAGCAGGTAATCTGATTCCTCCTTGGTGCATTAGATTGTGGAATATTCCTTGAAAACAATTTCAAGGACCCTTCGGAGGAACTAAGATGAGAACTTAAAACCAAATTTGTATCCCAATCTCTTATAAAGTCTGGAAACAGTTTAGTACAACAGAATACACTTGGGCCACACCTAAGGAATTCGGACAATCTATGGATACTCTTCACGTAACTAATCGTTCACTAGAAAGGGTGACAAACCACCAGAGAACTTCATAGACATTATGATGCTGATGATAATGAAATGACAAAATCTGAATGCCTAAGCATAAAAGATACATAAGATTTCCAGGCCACAGTCTGAGTTTAGGCTGTTATGTGAGGTTATTTTGCATAATTACTATATAATCCCACCCACTATTCCATGTGGCCAATCATAAATTCACAAAGGGCTGTTCAAAACAATACCCTGGCTTAAGAAAAAAGCTCTCGTATGGCCCGTCATTCTCATGACAGAAACAGAAAACACATCATCTGGGCAAGTCTGGCTAAGGCAGTCGGGAGACAAAAGTAAGTGGAACAAAATATTTTACGCAGCTTAGATAAGAGCATGGACTCTGGGAGCTGCCAGACTGCAGGCTTTGGTTACCAGCAATTCTACATATGAGCTGTGAGAACCTGGAAAAGTTACCTCACTTCCGTGCTTCAGTTTAACATGGATAACTCTACCTATCTCACTGTTAGAAGAAGAAGTGCATTAATATACATGAGGCATTTAGAGCAGGGCCTGACTCATACGAAGCTGTGTCAGTTATTTTTAGACAAACATATACTGATTTTCTTGGGGAGAGCCTGGCACAGAGTAGGTGATAAGTATCTGCGAGATAAATACATAAATACACGCATATATACATACATGCATAAATAAGATGCATGTTGACTTTAAATCATTAGGCAGAAACACTCAATTAAATATACTTTTCCCCTTAAGGAGTCACAGCAAGCAGGAGTACGTACCTCATACATATTTCATCCCAACTTACAGATAAATATGGGTTATTTTAAAGAATGATACACTATTTAGTACTTATTTAGACACTTTCCAGATTAATTTTGCAGGTACTAGTTGGGGAGATTTTATTTACCAAAGATAACTGAAGTAGAGTGTGGGGAATCATCTCAACTAATAGGTTAACTAGAGGAATTTGGGGAGGACACTCCTTGCCTTACAAAATCAGGAAGACAAGGAACAGAGAGCAACCAAGTTTCCATTTGCTGTGGGCATAATAGGACAATACTTAATTTATGCATTCTTGACCTTTTACTGCTAACAAGCAACGTAGGTAATCATTCTAAAAATGTGAGATACCTTTTTTTTTTTTTTAAATTTGAAACACAGTTCAGTCACCCGTTCATCTAGATATAGGATGAGCTTCAAAACAAAATTGCCAAGGAGCCTCTTGGTCCTGCTTCTGGGCACACTGACCTCCCAGGTGAGCCACCTATTCAGACATAAGCTAAACTCTCATAAAACGATGTCAAACGTACCCTGTGCTGTCTAGGAGGCAACAACAATAAGAGCCACAAATGAGAGCAACATATGCACATTGACATTTTCTAGCAGCGACATTAAAAAAAGAAACAGATAAAATTACTTTTTTTTTTTTTCTTTTCACGGTACACGGGCCTGTCACTGTTGTGGCCTCTCCCGTTGCGGCCATGGCTCACGGGCCCAGCCGCTCCGCGGCATGTGGGATCTTCCCGGACCGGGGCACGAAACCGTGTCCCCTGCATCGGCAGGCGGCCTCTCAACCACTGCGCCACCAGGGAAGCCCTAAAATACTTTTAATAGTATTTTTGATTTAACTCAAAGTATCCAAAACATTATCATATCAACATATAACCAATATTATTTTTAAAGTATTGGGGGTTTTTTTTCTTTCTTTCACTGACAAAGTCTTTGAAATCTGATGTGTGTTGTGCAGGAACAACACATCTCAGTCTGGACCAGCAATACTTCAAATGCACAATAGCCACACACAGCTGTGGTGGCGATACTGGACTGTACATGCCCAGACTGTCCATTAAGGGACCAGAGTCTTAGCCTCAATCCTCTATTACACGATCCTACCTTTTGTGGTTATACCTTTCTCTAGTTTCTATGGGGAACTTTTGTTATCTTCTATTTTAAGATTCCTTGTAAATACTCTTAAACCAAGTATGAAAAAACATGGTATAAAAAATGTTTATCATTCATTTTCTTACTTAAAAAATCTATTATTTAACTAGACTAGAAAGGCAAGCTATTTATGTAATTTTCAGTTCCAGAAAACCATTTCAGGGGTGAGAATAAATGTGCACACAAAGGGAAAAAAATTCCTCTAATTTGTAACTATCGTTGTAAAATATATTCTGTTCAATATTTGATGAAGATACTTTTTCAGCGACTTCTCTACCAATTCAATGGTTGGACTTAATCATTGAGTTGCTGACGTAAGTCTAGAATTCTTCACCTTGGTGTTTGAAATGTACTCTAATGGTAACTATAAACTCACATTAAAGAAATACCTGCTTTTGTAATTATGATCAATGCTTCTGTTGAGCATTGGTATTATTAGAAAGAAAATGAGCAATTGGTAGATGTGAACTGTTTATGTTTATGTTCAGCACAATCAAAAGCTGAAATCTGGGCTTCCCTGGTGGCACAGTGGTTGAGAATCTGCCTGCCAATGCAGGGGACGCGGGTTCGAGCCCTGGTCTGGGAGGATCCCACATGCCTCAGAGGAACTGGGCCCATGAGCCACAACTACTGAGCCTGCGGGGTCTGGAGCCTGTGCTCCACAACAAGAGAGGCCGCGACAGTGAGAGGTCCGCGCACCGCGATGAAGAGTGGCCCCCGCTTGCCACAACTAGAGAAAGCCCTCGCACAGAAACGAAGACCCAATACAGCCATAAATAAATAAAAAGCTGAAATCTCTGTGTCCCATTAGGACATCGTTTAGCTCTGGCATGTCTTAAATTAGAAGAACTTTTACAGATACACTGACAAAAAATTATATATCTACACTGCAAAGAGAAGGAGACAAACCAATGATCCTTTCCTACCTCTCCAAGCCACAGCCTAGATGTATTCAGTAACACCCTCTTCAAAATCATTGTAATTAGGTGTTAAGGCTGTTTATTCACATGTATTTATGTTGCTCTCTCTGATCTACAATCACCCTTTCCCCCTCCCCCCTCACCCCCCGCAAAGTCAGGACTGTTTTGAGCACATTTCATTTTCATCAATGGAATGTTAACCTCTACTGCTTCCCAACCTCCATGAGCAGAGTCAAGGAGCTTTCTTATTTGATGCATTTCTGACAAAATGAACCCATTACTCCCCACCCCCTTGTCGGATGGGCAAATGCATTTATCTGTTTTGAAAGGAAAGGTAAAATCCAGCTTCATACGGGGCCTATGGAGATGTTAAGAGTCTCTACCTGACATTAGGCATTCATTTAAGTGGACATCACTACTCCCCGAGAAACACTCAGTTTGGTAAATATTTAATTAGAAGCATACACAGGCATGAGATCCACAAGTAAATGTGAAAACATTTTATATAAAGGGCCATTAGAGCTGGGCAAAGATTTCTAGAAGTAATGATAACACCCTGACTAAAACATAACATTAAAATGGTTGGAAACATGATGCATAGTTTATGTATGAGGTAGATAACGAGCACATATAAAGTGATCAGGGAAATGAAGTTCTGACCATTGAAAATATTTCAAGTAAACCTGATGAGGATCAAAGACAAATAGAAACCACTATGTGAGAGTAACCTTGCAGCTGCATTTTCATTAATCCTCTTAAGTCCTTATAAACCTACAGATATATCTAAAAAGTGTAACCTGTTTGCATTAGTGCTCCACCCTCTATATTACTCATTACTGCATTATGGTTTAACTCATCTCAATACCTAATTTTAATACCACAGTGTCTGTACCAAAGAATGCCAAAGGCCCCCCAAAACACTACTGGAAACTGTCCCACAGGTTCCCTGCATGTCTCTTCTTACTTCTCCTCAGAGCCACCACCTCCACTGCTTTCCTCTGGAGGATGAAGGTTGAGTGTGGGTCATTTCTCTCCTCTATACAAGTGTCAGTCATGGTCATCTGTGTCCAAAGCTTCCCAGGTCAGCAGCAGTCAGGGGAAATTAAATCACTCCACCCAGAGCTCTCCCTGGAGGAGTTCCAGCCACACAAGCAGCACAAATACATGGATACTCATGCCTTTGTGTAGAATACACACAATGTCAGCCAGTCTCGAAAATAACAGCTGTAATAAAGCTAAGATGAGAGGCTCAGGGATATGAAGAACGGGGATTTGCTTAACGGCATCTAAGAAGTATTACTGGAGGAAAAAGGATGCTTTTAAGACATGGATAAAAACAAAAAGGTTAAATTACATTTTCTCTACAAACATAATATGTGCCAGTCTACAAAGGAAAAGGCCACCCAACAAAAGGCCAAACTGGGAAACCAAAGCAATAAAAGTGGGAGCTAAAGTAGTCACGCAGCCAAGAGTTCCAATCAATTCCTATTGCTCCGGGGGTTAGGTATTGCAAAGTCAGTACAGAAAAGCCACCCTGCATTCACTACGTTCAGAGCACACCTATTTCTCCAGCACGCCCGCGAGCTGCCGTTTAGAAGTCACTCAGACAAAGGAAATAAACGAACACTCAGGTAAGTTAACTTAAAGGTGAAAGTTAGAATGCTGAATTGGACTAGTAGAAGTGTATCTTGACCTCAAAGGAGAATGATGAAGAAAAAATATAATTCTTAAGGAATACCTGCCAATGGCACAAAGAAAAATAGCCCAAAGATACAGCCCTTCTGTTGTATAAATTATCCTTGGTTTCGTTGCTAAGAAAAGATTCCAAGAGAGTCAGATGTTAACATCATAGGCCTTTCTTCCTTTAGATATACCTTCCTCTCCCTGTATTTCACACAGAAGATAGAGGCCTACTAAATGAAACGAAGTCCCTTGATCAAAGGCACAGCGTGCCCAGAGCAATAACACCTAAGGTCAATGTCTGAAACTACACACGGACACTGATGAAAGACCATCCTGACTGCATCTGTGTCCACCTCCAAATCCAGGTCTCTTAACAAAAACAGTGTACGTCTATGCACACGGCCAAGTCCCCAGCCCGCAAATACGTATTAGGAAATTAGGTGGTTAGCACTGGATTATAAACCTAGGTCAAAGGCACCAATTACAGCCTAAATTCATGAAGCAAATTGCCTCTCGGCAGCTGCATAGCCAAAGAAGCCCTCTCCCAGACTCAAAGTTCTTCCATTTCCATTACTAACATAGAGATACAAAGTAAAGAAATTTCTCTAGCTCTTCAAAAAATTAAAAATAGAATTACCATAAGATCTAGCAGTTCTACTTCTGGGTATATTCAATCCAGGGTCTCAGAAATATTTGTACTCCATGTTCATAGCAGCACTACTCACAATAATCAAAAGGTAGAAGAAACCCAAATGTCCACTGATGAAGAAACAAAATGTGGTAGATACGCACAATGGAATATTTTTCAGCCTTAAAAAGGAAGGAAATTCTAACATATGCTATGACTTGAACGAGTCTTGAGGATGTCATGCTAAGTTATGTAAGCCAGTCACAAAAAAGAAATACTGTATGATTCCAATTAAATGAGATACCTAGAGCAGTCACACTCAAAGAAACAAAGTACCTGGTGGTTGTTAGGGGCTGCTGGGAGGAGGGGACAGGGAGTTGTTGTTTAATGGGTATACTTTCAGTTTTGCAAGGTAGAGACTGATTGCAGGACAATGTGAATATATTTAACACTACTAAACTGTACACTTTAAAATGATTAAGATGGTAAATTTTATGTAATGTGCATCTTGCCACAATTATGTGTGTGTGTATGTGTGTATTTTTTAACTTGGGGTAGTCTACCCATGTAAGCGAGGCAGAGGCCAGACAACTGCAGAATCTCCTTGAAGAATTCAAGAGGATACTTCTATCACTTTCCCAAGAAAATAGATGGTTACCCACAGGCAGTTGTGATTAGAAGTCCTGTACCAAAACCCATTAATAAAGGAGTAGAAGTCTCAGTCATGGAGGACAAATCATTCCAACTTTCTCAGGGTATGAAATATCTATTTTCTTGCTTTCTAAAAAGAGCCAACTGAAGCTGCATGTCTAGGTGCCACAAGTCTAATTAGATGTACCTGCTTTACCATTTCTCAGAGGCAGCTGTAGAATGGGATAGAGTAGCCTACAGCTCACTGACTTCCTATAAAATTGTCACATAATTTTGGAAGTCTTGCGCTCTGACACGTTCCCTCTCTGAGGAATAGTCCTCCGTGGAGATCTGTCACGTGTAGATCTACCCTTTTGGGGAACTTTTTATTGCCTCCCACCATAATTTCCCACCTCTGTCTAGTTCTCCAGAGGAATTTAATCACTGTTGTCCATGCTCTTCTCTAATGAACATTCAGTTTTCATATGCTTCTCTAAGTGGCATTTTTACTGTTGGCAGAAACCTAAATTGGTACATCTTTTGCAGTCAAACTGGCAATTGTACTAACATTTAATATGTGGATGTCTTTTGACCCAACAATTCCACTTCTAGGAATTTAGTCTATAGAAACAAAGATGTATGTACAAGCATTCTGTCCTTTGCATTCATGGTAGTTTAACACAAATGCATAATTACAAGTTGTGATCTAACTCTGACACTAGCCCAAGTTCCAAGTTGGCAGTCACCACGGCAATTTTTTCCCTCTATATTACAAGCATGTCTCAATAAATACGCTGTAGCTGTTGAAAACAAGGGAGATCTATATATTCTGCTATGATAACATGTTCAAATTTTAAAAAGCAAAGGCACAATGCTAGCTATAATCTTATTTGGGGGAATTCAAGGACACACCTAGAAACAACCTGGTGGAACTTACCCAACACTGGTAGAAGGGCTTACACCTTCAAAGGTACTATCATGGGGCACGTTGAACTTTTCTCACCATAAATTTCTAAGATTTTAAAATTACATTTGGAGGAGAAAAAAATACGATTGAGTTAAAAATATAAACAAGTGGTAGCTGGAATAAAATGTACAACGGAAACACGTACTTTTATTAAAAAACAAACAAAAAACTGGCCTACTCACAACCAGACTTCAACGTTGAATATCTATTTCATCAGACTAGTTCCCAGGATGAGGCCAGGGTCACCACTTAGTAGCGTCTGCCAACCAATAAGGATTATGCAGGGCAGGCTATACACTGTTAGAAGGACACTTCCAGGTGCCCAGTGGTGCAGTTTCCATAGCAGGTGGGCATCACTATCTGCAAATGAACTGTCAATCTCACTGTGCACTGATAATGATGCTGCCGCCACCACCTGCCTGCCATATGTCTTCCCTACTTGTCACGTAACAAGGAACTGCATTTTGGCATGCTGATCACTGACAAGTCTGATACTACTGCTCAAAGTTTGTTATAACTAGCTGCAGCACTTCATATAGCCGAGGCAGCTACATGATGCCTCACAGGATGCAGGACATAAAATATTACTTTGCCAACTGACCACTGACTAAGCCCCCCAATTTTTTTTAATATTAATTAATTTATTTATTTTTGGCTGCATTGGGTCTTCGTTGCTGTGCGCAGGCTTCTCATTGTGGTGGCTTCCCTTGTTGCGGAGCACAGGCTCTAGGTGCGCGGGCTTCAGTAGTTGTGGCTTGCTGGCTTCAGTAGTTGTGGCTCACGGGCTCTAAAGCGCAGGCTCAGTAGTTGTGGTGCATGGGCTTAACTTGCTCCGAGGCATGTGGGATCTTCCTGCACCAGGGCTCGAACCCGTGTCCTGTGCGCTAGCAGGCGGATTCTTAACCACTGCGCCACCAGGGAAGCCCCCAACATTTTACAGCAGACTACCCTGTTGTTCTTCCTTTACTTCTAAGTCCAAGAGCTGCTAATCGAAGGGCTGTGCCCCATCCCCAATTCACGCCCTGTGATCCTGTTTCCCATTAGTGGAATAAACAAGGAACATAGACTTCCCACTCTGATACTGAATTCGTTTTGTCTCCCTTAATCATCATGGTATAGTCAATAAAGACTGATGACAACCCCTGGGGTTTCCATTTTTAGCTCTAACATAATGCACAGATTAGCCAAAGGTATGACATCATAGGTCAAGAACTGGTCGTGATGGAACACTGTCTCAAAGCAGCGGGTAATCTGAAGATAATGAAATATGGTAAACCATGTTTGGTGTACCAGTAATCTGCCTCCAGTCACTGCTCCTATTAGTAGAACTCTAACTCATGCACTCCTCTCTGTATATATCAGAGAATCTCAAAATATAACGCTTCTTATCCACACCTAATCAACAGACTGGAAACTCGTTTCCAAAATGAAGAAAAGCAGATTTTCAGAGCCTGACATTATCTTTTTAGGTAAAAGAAAGTGAACACACAACTGTGAAATCAATCAAGCATGTGAACCAAACGTTTTTTCCCATTAATGATGAGAACATAAAGGTAATTATCCAACAGCACTTTCTATGAATTAGCAAATCATTGGACAAGTATATGCTTCCCTTAATGAGGGGACTCATCGCACATTTCAGCTGCCACTCCCATCCCCACTCTCACCCACCACTCAACTCACTGGATAAAATGCCACCCAGCAGTAACATCAACAAAGAAACACCAAGTACTGCTTGTCATTCATTCAGCAGCCATTCCACCAACAGTCAACAACAGTCAAAAGTATACTAATTTAGTAAATTTTAGTATAACCACAATGCTGTGCAACCACCACCATTATAATTCCAGAATACTTTCATCACCCCAAAAGATACCCTTTACCCACTGAGCACTCATTCCCCATCCCCTGGCCACCACCAATCTACTTATTGTCTCTTTCAATTTGCCTGTTTTGGACATTTCCTTTAAATGGAAACATACAATAAGTGGTCTTTCGTGTCTCACATCTTTCACGTGGTATAATGCTTTCAGGTTCATCCAGGTTGTTCCATATGTCAGTACTTAATTTCCTTTTATGGCAGAGTGTACACAGTGTGTGCATATACCACATTGTGTTTATCCATGAAAATATACGTTTGAGACTACAGTCATAACAAAGTGCATTAAGAACCACTTGATTAAAATCTCATTATAATGATAAAAATAATTTTTTTTTTATAACAAGAAAGTACCTTGAGAATCAGTTGAGAGCAGCTGATACCATATGCAGAAGAGCTTACTATCATTGACACAACTAACTAAGCCATCGGAGTCAAATCACATAAGGGAAATATCTGAACCTCCCAACCTGTCTGGTTCAGAGAACCTCAAGCAAATCCATATATTTTTTCTTTTTTTTAAAGCCACACTTTCATAAAGAGGAAGAAGAAATCTCTCAGGGCCTAAGTATTGTGGGATGGTTCAAATAACCAACCAACCAGCCACTTCAGAGGAAAGCAAACTTCTTCCCAACAGGTCATGTGCTCAGGACAAACAGCAGAGGCACTGTGTAGAATGCCAAAAATTATACAGATACCATCTATGGAAATATTCTTCCAAAAGACACAATTCTGTAAGGCTTTAACCCTCCTACTGGCTACAGCTGCTTCCCAGTTTCCTTGCACACACTCACTCATGATGAACCAGACTGTAACTCTGGTTTCAAGAATCCTCATATCTTCATTACTTCGCCTGTTTGAATACATCTTTGGTATCCACAGCAGTGCATCTCTCTCTGACCTGTCACATGTGCTCATTTCTATGTGATGGTCTGCATACCAGCTGACCCAATTCCTCTCCTGCCTGCACCAATTCCACAGTGGAAAATGAATGATAAATTCTTCTACAGCACAGAAGGAAAGGAATAAACAGAAAGACTCAATGAGCCCTCCTCCATAATTTAGCACGGAAAGATTTTTTTTATTCTTCTGCTACTAAAGAAAAGTCTCCATGTCTTTTAGCACATAAGATAATCTCAAAATAGGAAAACTGGTTTACTCATTACATAACTGAGCTATAAATTTATTAACCTGAATATCAAAAGACGAGATTAAGAATACAGTGAGGGTATTTAACAACATTCTGCCACTGTAGAATTACCACAGAAGTTTAGACAACTCTGTGGGAAAGAATTTAAAGCCAAAACTTCTAGCAGCTCTAGAGGGTAACAGAAAAATGTCCAGCGAGTATAAGCAGAATATACTGATACAACCACCTGGATCACACAACAGTACCAACCTCCAAACACTAGAAAATCACCAACTGAGGCTTCCATCTATAGCCGAGTTTATTGCGATCATTGGCCAAGGTCTTTATGCAAACTACCCTAAGGAGAGACTTGTTTGTTTGTTTGTTTGTTTTGCAGTATGCGGACCTCTCACTGTTGTGGCCTCTCCCGCTGCGGAGCAACAGGCTCCGGATGCGCGGGCTCAGCGGCCATGGCTCACGGGCCCAGCAGCTCCGCGGCACGCGGGACCCTCCCGGACCGGGGCACGAACCCGCGTCCCCTGCATCGGCAGGCGGACTCTCAACCACTGTGCCACCAGGGAAGCCCAGGAGAGACTTCTTGAAAAATCTCAGAAGAATTGTCTGAAGCCCAATCATTTCACTTCATTCAGTACATTTCAGAACTAGTAGGTATAGGAAACGGAAATCAAACTTACTGTATTAGAGAAAGCACAGGCAAAACTGCTATAAATACACACTAAATTTCATATATATGAATGAAATCAAACAGAACAGTAACACATATCAAAAAAAACAAGAAAATTTCAGATTAGGTGAAAAAGAAACGATGGGTCCAAAATATATTGTCTATTTTCTCTGTAAAAGATAAACCAAGATGCATAGGTATGTTTAAATCAAATGAAATGATGCACTTATAAACAGAACCTGCATAACAAATGGTTGTAATTGATAGGTTATAAATAGAAATATTTAATAAAATGAGCATTCTGTTAGTGACATCTGATAAAATTCCTGTGAGTAAATGTCATGATAAACATAATACAGTAATTAAATCACTAAAATATTCAATGATAAGTGTGGGGTTCAAAAGCCTAGAAAAACATCCCATAGCTAATAGGAAATTATAGGCATGTTAGAGATACCCTGATCTGGAGCAAATGGGGAAAACAGAGAAGAATTAACTGGCATTGATCTAATAAGCAACTCCCAAACCTGGAAAGAATGAACATAACCAATTTTTAATAATTCCACAACATATCAGCAACCAATCTATCTGTGAGAGCTTTTTTTTTAAATACACATTTTTGCTTCTCTTGAATATTTTGAGACTATATTTTAGCTGCTTAGAGATGTCTGGGCTGTGGAGCTGGGGAAGTCACATTAATAACATCTACAACATAACAGTTATTCAGAAAGATTAAATAATCTGTCCGAAAATTATGCAAGATGGGGCTCTTCTGCAATACGGAATGGCAAACTCATACAATTTGGAATAGGGTAGCTTACAAAGACTGAAAATGGAAAATATCTCAGTAGTAAGTTACTTTTTAATGTTTAAGTTAAAATTATTACTATAAAAAGATTTTTTTTATTCCAACTCTTAGTTAGCTGAGCTTTTAAGGGATAAAGTAAAATGAATGACTATTTAAAATCAAATGAAAGGAATCACAGTTATTACCTAAGGCAAGCATATACCACTATGTAAGAAAAAGCAGATTCAGAGGAGTTATGTGAATTACCCAAATTTAAAGAGCAATTCAATGAAAGAGTTGTAACTACTAGAACCTAAATATCAGAGCAAATAAAATTTGAAATTATGAGAACAGTAATCCACAATAAAAAGTCATTTCAGTAAATGAAGCCTGTTATATGCCTGGAGAGATTTACAGTCTAAGAGCCCAAGGTCTTCCAAGTCTGAGAAGCTACCCTTTCAGAAGCTACACTTAAATACAGGGTACAATGCAGGGGGCTGAAGGGGTAATCCATGAGAAGCCTGAGACAGACTTCCAACTTTGGTTACTGCCTCCGGTTCTCTCCAAAACTATCCAGCTTATTGCTGTATCTCCTGCTGCTCTATAAGAAAACCAAAAATAAAAATACAAAGAAATGATTTTGTTGCGATGTTGCTTTAAAATAACTAAGGAAATAACGGAAGGTTAAAATTAAGCATTAAGAACTAGACTAAATGAAATATATGGAGAAGAATAAAATTAAAGTTTAAATTAGAATTAAAATCTCAAAAACCATTAGTATGATTTTTTAAATGGGAGAAAATATATGGGACTTAAAAGGGGGGAAGCTGTTATACTTCTTAAATGACCAAATCCTGTGTAAAAAAGCACTCAACATCAATGAAGACTTATTATATACGAATGATAATTATATCTAAATTATACATAAAAGAAGCTTTTCTGCCCTTAACGCTTCTAAACTTAAGATCCTCCCAAATCTAGAAGCCTGATTCTGTATGCTCAGTGAATCTAGTTGATTATACAGTATGGCATGTTTAGCGAAACATAAAATAAAGCCACAGTACCATAGATCAAAAAATTAAGATGAACACAAATTGGTGAAATAAATTATCACACAATCATGGAATAAAATGACACAGCCATTGTAATTATTACTTTACAAAATTTCATTTAAGGATGTGAGGAAATGTTCAGGTTATGCTGTCAATTGAAAAAATAAGGACATATAGATTTATTTGTATGTTTATATTTGAATCAGAGAAAATACCTCAAAATGTTAACAGTGCTTTGAATTACTTTTAATTTTCCTTTATCGTTTCCAAATTTAATATAACAAACATACATTGCTTTTATAATCAGGAAACAAAAACCCACAGAAGGAAAACAAAAGATCACCACAGTTAAGGTGTGGTCTAAGGTAACAGGAGTCACACTCGTAAATAGCATAACCTGTGTGTCACTGATAATAGGGGAGACTTGATCCTCTGGCTCCAATTCTCCAGAAGGCTTGGAATCAAGTAAAAAAATTTTATTTGGTGCTCGCATGTCCCTACTTCCCTATTTTCAAAAATAACTTACAAATTATAGTAACCAAGTCTAACATTCTAAAAACCAGAGAAAGTATGTGGCGAATACTTAACCTGAGAAGGAAGTCCATGGGGTCACTCCCAAAGAAGAAAGGTCAAGAAAGAGGTCTGTAAAGCTTTCCAAAGTGAAGAACTAAAGAAATAAGATGGTCAACAGTAGGAAGATGACTAGAGGGACTTCCCAGGGGGTCTAGGGTTAAGACTCCACCTTCCAATGCAGGGGGTGTGGGTTCCATCCCTGGTAGGGGAAACTAAGATCCCACATGCTGCGCAGTGCAGCCAAAAAAAAAAAAAAAAAAAAGACTAGAATTACTCAAAATAAAGACACTCCCTGGCTCAAGAAGACAAAATACAAATCGCTTTATGCATTCCCATTTGTATCTGTGGAAACTGCATAGGAACCCTTCATCTTTTCCTAGCAGTGCGAATGCTACCTCTACTAGAGTGATGACAAGACCAGCACCATGAAAACGAATGAAGATCAGAATTTACATTCTAGGCTGTATAGCCAAAGTGAATCCTAAACCTATATTGGTTTAGTCCTTAGAACTGGCAGGTAATTTTGGAGGCCAACAAATGACAATAGTGCTGAGGATGTACCTGGCCTAACTCATTTCAATCAATTTTGGTTAATATGCACTTTATTGTAAAAAGGACACTATTTAGAATCAGTGGAAACTTGAGAATAACACTACGGAGAAATGACAATATAATATGACACTAACTGAACAATCAGTTTATCTACATCTTTTAATAAAGCCTCATTTCTACTTCATTTTGTTCTCAATATACCTCATTTAGTACTAGCATAAGTCATTAATTGCTATAAGCAACCAAGAACTAGCACTCTGTAATACAAAACATAACAACTCTCTCACCTGAAGTATCAGTGAAGTACTTTAAACAAAACATGTTACCTATGGGATGAGAAATAAACCCATTTCACAATATTACCTCAAATGTAATCAATCTTCGAATTCGACCTCTTAATAGTAAACCAAGTGGAAATAATATTTTGAAATGCTGGATTAATTAATCGAGTGTTCATCTGGGAGCTGAAAAGCAGGACATCCAACATCTATTTCTAACTGATGACCAAACAGCTGTGCTTGTTGGATAGGTAAGTTCAGGAGACAGAGACTTCAATTTGGGGCTTCAAGCTTGAGACTTTCAGAGAGACTGGGGGTTAAGAAAGAATGCTGCATGGGGCATACTTTGTACTTTATTTAGCTTACTTTGGGTCACAGTAAATTAAGTTCTCATCATATCTCCTGCTATTTCCCATGGAAACTCTATCAAGATATGAAAAATGTACCTGAAATCTCAGAGAAGAAGCAAACTGGATGTTAAGAGTACTCTCTAAGCTCTCCCTTCCCCAGGTCCACTCCCACTTCCTCTGAGTCAGGCAAATCCAAGTCAGTGTCACTGAGCACTTGGGGATTAAAAAGGTTTTCCTAAAAAAATAGGCAAGCAATAGACTCTCATCTTGTTAGATTGGCTTTTTTTTTTTTAGAAGACGTTGGGGGTAGGAGTTTGTTTATTTTTGCTGTGTTGGGTCTTCGTTTCTGTGCAAGGGCTTTCTCTAGCTGTGGCAAGTGGGGGCCACTCTTCATCACGGTGTGTGGTCCCCTCACTATCACGGCCTCTCTTGTTGCGGAGCACAGGCTCCAGACGCGCAGGCTCAGTAGTTGTGGCTCACGGGCCCAGTTGCTCCGTGACATGTGGGATCCTCCCAGACCAGGGCTCGAACCCATGGTTCCCTGCTTTAGCAGGCAGATTCTCAACCACTGCGCCACCAGGGAAGCCCTAGATTGGTTTTAAAGGCAAGAGAGGGGGGCTTCCCTGGTGGCGCAGTGGTTAAGAATAGCCTCCCAATGCAGGGGACATGGGTTCGAGCACTGCTCCAGGAAGATCCCACATGCCACAGAGCAACTAGGCCCATGCACCACAACTACGGAACCTGTGCTCTAGAGTCCGCGAGCCACAACTACTGAGCCCGCGTGTCACAACTACTGAAGCCCGCGCGCCTAGAGCTGGTGCTCCACAACAAGATAAGCCACTACAATGAGAAGCCCACGCACTCACTGCAAGAGTAATCCCCGCTCGCTGCAACTAGAGAAAGCCCGCATGCAGCAATGAAGACCCAACGCAGCCAAAAATAAATAAATTAAAAAAAAAAATAAAGGCAACAGACGCTAAAGAAAATAAAATGACAGCCATCTTTCTCTCATTCAACCTTATCAGGACACAAAAGAGAGCAAGTTCACGTTCTGTCATATTATATACTGCTCCCTGTTCTTAATTTGCCTAAGCCCTGACTCAGTAGTTTGCTATTATCGATTGAGCTCTTACAATATGCTGAGCACTGCACTAAGTGCTTTCCATATATTATCTCATTTAATGCTCATGACAGGACTGAATTACGTAATGCTACCCCAGAGATTCAAACACATGTCTATGCGGATCCAAAAGTCCGTGTGCTAAACAACGACAAATAGCCAAAAACAGGATATTGATTATATACTCACTAGATATTAAATGATAAAAGTACCTCATGTAGAAGTCAATTTAATGACACAGGGAAACCGTCATACTGAAGGTTACAAAACACTTTAAGTACCATGTAATTATTAGCTAAGTTGAAAATTATGCAAATACCCAAATGCATAAAAAGATTGGAATAATATACACTCAAGCATTAACAGATGTTACCCCTGGGTGGTAGTTTCTTTTTGCTCTAACTTTTCTTTCAAAAACATTTCTTTTAGAATGAACAAGTGTTGCTTTTGTCACTGATAAAACAGGCAGTACATGTTATTTATAGCAAAACGGCAAAAACAAAATACACTATCATAAACAAGGACAGAATGGACACTATCCCCAATATTAGCAGATTTCATAATTACATTTTCAAATAGGAAAATTATAGTCACAGAGAAAACTAGGCTGAAAACAGCAACAACAGCAACAACTCATTAGTACTTTTAAGCATGTAAATGAAATATAAATGCAGAGATACCATTTTTCTTAATACATATGAAATTTTAACTATTTATGATACCAGTATTTGAAGAATATCCCCCCACAAACACATCTGTCTATATAAGCCTAAAATATCTCCGGAAAGATTTACAAGGAAATAACACTAGTTGTTTCTGAGAAGGTAAACTCAATTGGTAAAGGAGCAAGATAGAAGGGAGCTCTTTGATTTTATAGCATTTATTAGCATTTAAGTTTTGAACCAAACAAATGTATAACCTACTCAAATAATTAACATAAAAAATAAGCAAGGACCTTCAAGATGCTGGAGGAGTAAAACATGGAGATCACCTTCCACCCCACAAATATATCAAAAATACATCTACAAGTGGAACAACTCCTACAGAACACCTACCGAATGGTGGCAGAAAACCTCAGACTTCCCAAAAGCCATGTGGCTGACAGGGTCTTGGTGCTCCGGCCAGGTGTCAGGCCTGTGCCTCTGAGGTGGGAGAGCGGAGTTTAGGACACTGGTCCAACAGAGACCTCCCAGCTCCACATAGTATCAAACGGCAAAAGTTCTCCCAGAGATCTCCATCTCAACACTAAGACCAGCTCCACTCAATGACCAACAAGGTACAGTGCTGGACACCCTATGCCAAACAACTAGCAAGACAGGAACACAACCCCACCCATTAGCACAGAGGCTGCCTAAAATCATAAGAAGGTCCAAAACATACCACCAGACGAGGTCCTGCCCACAAGACAAGATCCAGCCTCATCCACGAGAATACAGGCACCAGTCCCCTCCACCTGGAAGCCTACAAAACCCAGTGAACCAACCTTATCCACTGGGGGCAGACACCGAACACAACGGGAACTACTAACCTGCAGCCTACAAAAAGGAGACCCCAAACACAGTAAGTTAAGCGAAATGAGAAGACAAACACACAGCAGATGAAGGAGCAAGGTAAAGCCTCACCAGACCAAATAAATTAAGAGGAAACAGGCAGTCTACCTGAAAAAGAGTTCAGAGTAATGATTGTAAAGATGACCCAAAATCATGGAAATAGAATGGAAAAAATACAAGAAATGTTTAAAAAGGACCCAGAAGAACTAAAGAGCAAACAATGATCAAAAACACAATAAATGAAATTAAAAATTCTCTAGAGGAATCAATAGCAGAATAACTGAGGCAGAAGAAAGGATAAGTGACCTGGAAGATAAAATAGTGGAAATAACTACCACAGAGCAGAACAAAGAATAAAGAATGAAAAGAAATGAAGACAGTCTCAGAGGCCTCTGGGACAAGATTAAACACACCAACATCCGAATTACACGGGTCGCAGAAGAAGAGAAAAAGAAAGCGACTGAGAAAATATTTGAAGAGATTATACTTGAAAACTTCCCTAATGTGGGAAAGGAAATAGTCAATCAAGCCCCAGGAAGCACAGAGACTCCCATACAGGATAAAACCAAGGAGAAACATGCCAAGGCACACATTAATCAAACTATCAAAATTAAATACAAAGAAAAAATACGAAAAGCAGCAAGGGAAAAGGAACAAATAACACACAAGGGAATCCCCATAAGCTTAACAGCTGATCTTTCAGGAGAAACTCTGGAAGCCAGAAGGGAGTGGCAGGACATATTTAAAGTGATGAAAGGGAAAAACCTAAAACCAAGATTACTCCACCCAGCAAGGATCTCATTCAGATTCCAAAGAAGAATTAAAACCTTTACAGACAAGCAAAAGCTAAGAGAATTCAACACCACCAAACCAGCTTTACAACAAATGCTAAGGGAACTTCGCTAGGCAGGAAACACAAGAGAAGGAAAACCCCTACAATAACAAACCCACACAATTAAGAAAATGGTAATAGGAACATACATATCAATAACTACCTTAAAGGTATATGGATTAAATGCTCCAACCAAAAGGCACAGACTGGATGCATGGATTCAAAAATGAGACCCATATAAATGCTGTCTACAAGAGACCCACTTCAGACCTAGGGACACATACAGACTGAAAGTGAGGGCATGGAAAAAGATATTCCATGCAAATGGAAATCAAAAGAAAGCTAGAGTAGCAATACTCATATCAGACAAAACAGACTTTAAAATAAAGACTATTATAAGAGACAAAGAAGGACACTACATAATGATCAAGGGATCAATCCAAGAAGAAGATATAACAATTGTAAATATTTATGCACCCAACATAGAAGCACCTCAATACATAAGGCAAATACTAACAGCCATAAAAGGGGAAATCGACAGTAACACAATCATAGTAGGGGACTTTAACACCCCACTTTCACCAATAGACAGATCATCGAAAACAAAAATAAGGAAACACAAGCTTGAAATGACACATTAGACAAGATGGACTTAATTGATATATATGGGACATTGCATCCAAAAACAACAGAATACACTTTCTTCTCAAGTGCTCCTGTAACATTCTCGAAGAAAGATCACACCTTGGGTCACAAATCAAGCCTTGCTAAAATTAAGAAAATTGAAATCGTATCAAGTATCTTTTCCAACCACAACACTATGAGACTAGAGATCAATTACAGGAAAAAAAAACTGTAAAAAAAATACAAACACATGAAGGCTAAACAATACACTACTAAATAACCAAGAGATCACTGAAGAAATCAAAGAGAAAATCAAAAAACACCTAGAAACAAATGACAATGAAAACACGACGACCCAAAACCTATGGGACGCAGCAAAAGCACTTCTAAGAGGGAAGTTTATAGCAATACAATCCTACCTCAAGAAACAAGAAAAATGTCAAATACACAACCTAACCTCACACCTACAGCAATTAGAGAATAAAGAACAAAAAAACCCCAGGGGCTTCCCTGGTGGCGCAGTGGTTGAGAGTCCGCCTGCCGATGAAGGGGACACGGGTTCATGACCCGGTCCGGGAAGATCCCACACGCCACAGAGCAGCTGGGCCCGTGAGCTGTGGCCACTGAGCCTGCGCGTCCGGAGCCTGTGCTCCGCAACGAGAGAGGCCACAACAGTGAGAGGCCCGCATACTGCAAAACAAAACAAAACAAAACAACCCCAAAGTTAGCAGAAGGAATGAAATCATAAAAATCAGATGAGAAATCAAAAGAAATGAAGGACACAATAGCAAAGATCGATAAAACTATAAGCTGGTTCTTTGAGAAGATAAACAAAATCGATAAACAATTAGCCAGACTCATCAAGGGAAAAAAAAGGAAAAGACTCAAATCAACAGAATTAGAAATGAAAAAGAAGTAACAACAGACACTGCAGAAATACAAAGGATCATGAGAGATTACTACAAGCAACTCTATGCCAATAAAATGGACAACCTGGAAGAAATGGAAAATACAAATAGACCAACCACAAGCACTGAAATTGAGACTGTGATTAAAAATCTTCCAACAAACAGAAGCCCAAGACCACGTGGCTTCATAGGTGAATTCTATCAAACATTTAGAAAGAGCTAACACCTATCCTTCTCAAACTCTTCCAAAATATAGCAGAGGGAGAAACTCTCTCAAACTCATTCTACGAGGCCACCATCACCCTGATACCAAAAGCAGACAAAGATGTCACAAAGAAAGCTACAGGCCAATATCACTGATGAACATAGATGCAAAAATCCACAACAAAATACTAGCAAATAGAATCCAACAGCACATTAAAAGGATCATACACCATGATCAAGTGGGGTTTATTCCAGGAATGCAAGGATTCTTCAATACATGCAAATCAATCAATGTGATACACCATATTTACAAACTGAAGGAGAAAAACCATATGATCACCTCAATAGATGCAGAGAGAGCCTGAGAAAATTCAACACCATTTATGATAAAAACCCTCCAGAAAGTAGGCATAGAGGGAACTTACCTCAACATAATAAAGGCCATATATGACAAACCCACAGCCAACAGTGCTCTCAAGGGAGAAAAACTGAAACCATTTCCTCTAAAATCAGGAACAAGACAAGGTTGCCCACTCTCACCACTATTATTCTACATAGTTTTGGAAGCCCTAGCCACAGCAATCAGAGAAGAAAAAGAAACAAAAGGAATCCAAATTGGAAAAGAAGAAGTAAAGCTGTCACTGTTTGCAGATGACATGATAGTATACATAGAAAATCCTACAGACTCTACCAGGAAACTACTAGAGCTAATCAATGGATTTGGTAAAGTAGCAGGATACAAAATTAACGCACAGAAATCTCTTGCATTCCTATACACTAATGATGAAAAATCTGAAAGAGAAATACAGGAAACACTCCCACTTACCACTGCAACAAAAAGAATAAAATATCTAGGAATAAACCTACCTAAGGAGACAAAAGACCTGTATGTAGAAAACTATAAGACAATGATGAAAGAAACTGAAGAAGATACAAACAGGTGGAGAGATATACCATGTTCTTGGATGGGAAGAATCAACATTGTGAAAATGACTATACTATGCAATCTATAGTATACAATGCAAACCCTATCAAACTGCCAATGGCATTTTTCACAGAACGACAACAAAAAATTTCACAATTTCTATGGAAACACAAAAGATCCTGAATAGCCAAAGCAATCTTGAGAAAGAAAAACGGAGCTGGAGGAATCAGGCTCCCTGACTTCAGACTATAGTACAAAGCTACAATAATCAAGACAGTATAGTACTGGCACAAAAACAGAAATACAGATCAATGGAACACAATAGAAAGCCCAGAGATAAACACACGCACATATGGTCACCTTATCTTTGATAAAGGAGGCAAGAATATACAATAGAGAAAAGACAGCCTCTTCAATAAGTGGTGCTGGGAAAAGTGGACAGCTAAATGCCAAAGAATGAAATTAGAACACTCCCTAACACCACACACAAAAATAAACTCAAAATGGATTAAAGACCTAAATGTAAGGCCAGATACTATCAAACTCTAGAGGAAAACATAGGCAGAACACTCTATGACATAAATCACAGCAAGATCCTTTTTGACCCACCTCCTAGAAAAATGGAAATAAAAACAAAAATGAACAAATGGGACCTAATGAAACTCAAAAGCTATTGCACAGCAAAGGGAACCATAAACAGAACGAAAAGACAACCCTCAGTATGGGAGAAAATACTTGCAAACAAAGCAACTGACAAAGGATTAATCTCCAAAGTTTACAAGCAGCTCATGCAGCTCAGTATCAAAAAAACAAAGAACCCAATTGAAAAATGGGCAGAAAACCTAAACAGACATTTCTCCAAAGAAGATATACAGATTGTCAACAGACATATGAAAGGATGCTCAACAGCACTAATCATTAGAGAAATACAAATCAAAACTACAATGAGGTATCACCTCACACCAGTCAGAATGGCCATCATCAAAATATCTACAAACAATAAATGCTGGAGAGGGTGTGAAGAAAAGCGAACACTCTTGCACTGTTGGTGGGAATGTAATTTGATACAGCCACTATGGAGAACAGTATGGAGGTTCCTTAAAAAACTAAAAACAGACTACCATAAGACCCAGCAACCTCACTACTGGGCATATACCCTAAGAAAACCATAAGTCAAAAAGAGTCATGTATCACAATGTTCACTGCAGCTCTATTTACAATAGTCAGGAAATGGAAGCAACCTAAGTGTCCATCGACAGATGAATGGATAAAGAAGATGTGGCACACATATACAATGGAATATTACTCAGCCATTAAAAGAAATGAAATTGAGTTATCTGTAGTGAGGGGGATGAACCTAGAGTCTGTCATACAAAGTGAAGTAAGTCAGAAAGAGAAAAACAAATACTGTATGCTAACACATATATATGGAATCTAAAAAACAAAAAATGGTTCTGAAGAACCTAGGGGCAGGACCGGAATAAAGACGCAGACGTAGAGAATGGACTTGAGGACACGGGGAGGGGGAGAGGTAAGCTGGGACGAAGTGAGAGAGTGGCATGGACATATGCACACTACCAAATGTAAGATAGATAGCTAGTGGGAAGCAGCCGCATAGCACAGGGAGAGCAGCTCGGTGCTTTGTGACCACGTAGAGGGCTGGGATAGGGAGGGTGGGTGGCAGATGCAAGAGGGAGGGGATACGGGGATATATGTATACGTATAGCTGATTCACTTTGTTATATAGCAGGAACTAACACAACATTGTAAAGCAATTATACTCCAATAAAGATGTTAAAAAAAAATAAGCCCCCCAACACACACACACACACACACACACACACACACGAGAAAAACTTAAGACAATGTTATTGGTTTCCTAGCAAAGAAAAACATCTAGAAAAAATACCTAAAAGATAAAAGATATGTTATCTAATTTAAATGTCTGCCTATTTTATACAATAGTTTGTCAAAAATATCCTACGTTTCCATACTGGCTTTCCTCAAATGTCTTCACAATGTCTGTTTCAGCGAATGAAACAACAAAAAGGATTTAGTTTCTTGATTTGACTTTGAAAATCTTTAGGAGAAAATAAAAAAAGATGCACTGCTTTATCCATATATGTCCTTTCTAAAAATGACACCTCCATGTATTTCTTTTTTTAAAGTTAAGAACATGTTATATAAAACAACCAAAAAATGTTTCAAATTATGTCTTCCTGGCTGTTTAAAAATTAAATTTAAAAATTCTGTAAGGAAAAGTATCTTTGCCTCGCCGTAGGTACACATCAATGCAAAGAGGAATCTCTGCAAGAAAAGGAAGAAACAAGAACCGAAAAAACATCAACCTGGACACACAGGGGTGGAGGACAGGGATAATGACTTGGGAGTCAAGGAAGAAACGATCAAATCCAAATGTCAATTCCAGGAAGGTAGACCATCCAAGGAAAACACACTTCCCACAGATTTGGAAGCAGGTCCCAGTGTCATCCAAACAGTTATTCTTTTCTTAGTGAGTACAATGTGCAAGCACCCCACAAGGTCTTGTGCTTGGGGCAGCATCAAGCTGACATATTACCAGAGCACCTAGCAAGGACACATACACCCTGGCCCACTGACTACAATCCCCCAGGGAAGGGCAATCCAGACTAAAAGCACTGACCAACAGTTTCTTCCTCATCCATGTTTTCCCTTTTCCAGAAACAAGGGAAGTAACAGTTAAAGCAGGCAGACAATTTAAAATGTATCACAACATCATCTAGCCTGTCAAATTTTGTGTTCATCCGTGATGGCCCAAGGAGAAACTAGAACTGCCAAGCAAACCAAGTGGACCTTGTTCAGAGAGAAGCTGATGCTTCGTCAGCTTTGGTCATGGACCAAGTTCCATGCTGGTGGAAGAACAGAAACAAGAAAAGATGACATTCAGCACATCCCTTTTTTTCCTCTTAAGGCCAGAAAGGTCCCAGGGATCCAGGGCAATGGCCAAGTCAGACAGTACGGCAGATGGGTTGTGTGTATTGGAAAATGAGAACTACTACAGGCTTGGAATTTTGAAGCTGTTCGTGTTGCAGGTCTGAGCACCTTTGAGGAGGGGGATGGTAAATGCAAGGTGGAAGGAGGGGAGGGAAAAGGAAGGAAAACCACCAGAAGGTTACAGAGACGGAAGGAAAGGAATGGGGAGTATGTGTTGGTACAGGAGGAGATATTAAAGACTATCAATACCACATTCACTCTCTGAACAGCAAGAGAGACGTCATAAATCTACCTAGACTTAGTGATCTTATAACCATTTTCCCTTCGGGAAGCTATGATGAGCAACCACCAAAGCAGAAGCATGGAAGAGCGGCAACACGACTCATCTTTGTCTCTCATCTTCAAAGACTCTCCCATGCTGGGGAGCTCAAACCACACACAGCTTTTCTTCCACACAGCTGGCAGCACCACTGGCAATGGGAGAAACTAGTAGAAAATGTGAAAAGCCTCCAGGCTGCCTCAGAGTCAGTCACTGTGACGCACTGGGTTTCCCAAGCCATTATTTCAAAATGTAGCCAACTGATGAGTGATGGAGGGAAACAAAACACCAGCCCCCCAGTGGGAGAAAATCATTTGACGACAGAGGTCCCAGAAAACGGAGAAAAAAGGTCCTTGCCCCAATGGGAAACTTGACTGTGACCACAACCATAACAGTTTAAACTTTAAATTTCAGTTGAAAAGATATAAAAGATACTGTGACCATAACTCAGTGACATAAGCATAGCAGGAAAAGAATGAATTCAATCTCCTAGCTTTCTCTCGGGGAGGTAGGAGTCTGGCTGGTAAAAGATAATTAAAGCCACACCAGAAAGGTGGTGCAGATTTATCTTCAACACATGCGAACATAACCCTCAAATCTTGTGTTTTGGCTACCACAGGTGTCCCCATTCATTGTTATTTAAACTAAATCTTTGGTGTCAAAAGATTACACTTTCAGAACTATAAAAGGATCAGGTAGATCAATTCAGCAAAAACAGGGCAAAAAAATGTTCACTCCCCTTTAACCGACAAGGAAATTAAGGAAATATAATAAAATAAAAGGAATCATCATCCAAGGTCATGGAGTTAGGTGAACAAGGACTAGATGTACTTCATACTTCAGGTCCCTTGGTTCCAGGAACCCAAGTTTTCCCACCTCCATCCCAGGCAAGGGGAATCGACCTGCCCTCCCCAGGGTGACTACCAGGAAAACTACACAGTGATCGGTAGATGACCGTTACGTCAGAGAGTCTGGTCAGAGATACCAGGATGACCAGTTGACCCTTTCTGGATTCTTTAAGATCTTACAAAAATAGATTCCTTTGTAATTTACGAGTGAAGAAAATAAGGCAGACTGGAAGAAATAAACTCATCCCAAGTGTAAGAATTTGAACATACACAATATTCAGCTGCATATCTTCTAGCCTCTGAGGTCACAGAAATGTCCTACCTCTTCATTGTAATGTGGGCTGACAGCTGTGGACAATGCTACAGGTCTGCATTTGAGGTGCTAGTTTCTATTTCCATCCTAGGAACTTACAAGGTTCCATCCTTTGTGCCCGGCCCAAAAGTTATTCCTAATGCAGCTGTCTGCTTCCATGCCCTCCCTATCCTGGCACACCTGAGGAGTCACAGCTGTCAAAATAACACACCCCTTTTACAAATGAAGAAACAGAGGCGACATGAATGCACAGACCATACAGTTAGGGATGCATCTCTCAGCTCTTAAGATTCACTAGGAAAGTTACGAAGCTTCCCCAGCTCACACCAACGGCCTGAGGCAATATTTCACCAAAATGTTCAACCAATTTCTAATTAGGGCCCAGGTCACTCCGCCTTACATTCCCTCCCCCTCCCTCTTTTTTGGATAAAGGGGTGTCAGAGATTTACAGGCTGCAGAAACTGGGCCTCGTGAGGGGAAAATCTGATGCTTAACGGGCCTCTCCTGTCCAGTTCCCCCGGCCCAACCCTCCATCGAAGTCTAGCCTGACAGGCTCTGAGGAGCTGGGCTCAGCAGCAACCCGCCAGGCTAAAAGGTACCCGACACACCACAGAAATGGCCAAGCGGAGCCAGTTAGGGACTTATTTACTTCCAGTACATTTGGACTACTGTTGGAGAAGACGGACATTATGAAGCCCAGGTCCCAGGGAATGGGAACGTCAGGGAGCAGTCAGGGGCCATCAAGCGTCTGTCACTTAGAGGTTTAAAATCATAATGAATGATCCAAGTGAAAAATATTAACTTATTGCCTACTAGTTGGGTAAATCCCTCTGTCAAAAATCATTTTTCAAGAGAACAAATTATAAATGCTGCACATTTTCAAAAATACGCAGAAACAGCCCCAAAGTTGACCTCCCGCACTAAGGAGTGGCGCTTGGGCTGCCTCCCGAAGAGCCCACAGGGAGGGCGGCCTCGCAGGCATCCAGCACACTGCCAGCGGGGGAGCGATTAGTTCATAACCATAACTCATATCCAGAAAAACAAAAACATCCTTATTCTACCTGGGTTTTTTTTTTGTGGTACGCGGGCCTCTCACTGTTGTGGCCTCTCCCGTTGTGGAGCACAGGCTCTGGACACGCATGCTCAGCGGCCATGGATCACGGGCCCAGCCGCTCCATGGCATGTGGGATCCTCCCGGACCGGGGCACGAACCCGTGTCCCCTGCATCGGCAGGTGGACTCTCAACCACTGCGCCACCAGGGAAGCCCTCTACCTGTTTTTAAGGTCTTGCTTTTTATTTGTCAGACAGAGCTATGCCTGAAGTCTCGTTGAAGTGGGGCTCAAGGTCTATATTGTACGAGGAAATTAAAGAAGACAGGTGACAGGAAAACCATCTGTCCAGCTTAGAGCTACGCCATGAGCTTTCTACATCCCTTCTCTGTATTCAAAGACTTCCAATCTTTCTTAAGAACGGCCAGATAGAGGACAAATCCCACTACCTCTGTAAAGACTTATTGGGGGATCCTAATCTGATTCCTGACATCAGGAGCTGAGAGCTGAAGAAAGGGTCAGACAGGCTCTTTGCCCCATAGAGGGTGAGGGAGGTCAGACCTGGGAACAGATACTCCAGAAATGGGCACAGGGGAGTAATAGGACACACAGCCCCCGACTTTACATGGGGAGCCAGCCAGGAATAAGGAACCGTGCTAAGATTCTTACAGAAAAAGAAGTGTGAAAGCAAGAAGCTGTGAAAGGGCTTGGCATGTCGACACAAGGGTGAGAAGTTATTTGTGACGTATCATATGGAGGGTAGAGTAGGAAGTAAGACTGGAAATGGAAACATCCCTAAATGACATTATGCTATTTTATATACAACCGGCTTTCCTTTACCTTCATTTAAGGAGTCAGATGCTTTTCTGCAGCCATCTGGGTGTCCCCAGAGTCTGTGAGATGACCATGACTGTGCATATAGAAAGCGATTCTGACAGCAACATGAAAGATGGCAGAGACTAGAAGGAGAACTACTTAAGATGCAGTTGCAGTGATTGAGAGATAAGGAGCATACAGACCAGTAGCCATGGGTAATACTGTGAAAAGGAAGATTTGGAAGTGATAACTACAGCAGAATCAGATGAAATTGGGATGGGGAGACTGCTGATACTGAAGTTTGGGATAACAGGTGGGTGGTGACATTATTTAAGACCAACAACAAAGGTAGCCTAGCCAAGGCAGTTTGTGAGCAGGGAAGAAAATCGTATGGAAGCCAAGAACTACATTTTAGACATAATAGATGACAGCTATCTACTGGCATCTGTATTTGGGTATCTAGTATTCAGCAGCTGGAAACTGATCTTAAGGCAGAGAAAGAAATCAGGGGTGGAAATATTCATATATGAGAGACAGCTGAAGCCATTAAGTGCAGAAGGTCACACAGCAGGTGTGACCTCTCGTCTCTGAGAGACAACTATGATCTGTACAATTCACATTAATATTAATCCAATTCTGCCAAGAGACATGTTTCTTATCTCAGTTATTCAAATCTGTTCTTATTCAACTTCACACATTTTGATGTAATCTTATCGCAGTTAGACTGTAGGCAACTTGTGACAGAGATGATATTTTATTCATATTTTTCCTCCAAAAAGGTACCCAACCACCATGTGCCTTTTCTAAACTATTAGTTCCATGAGAACAGGTGTTCGTAAGGCTCAATCCCCAATGTCTTGAACAAGGTGTGGTATGGAGTAGTTGCTCAAGAAATAGTTCCTGAATAATAAAAATGAGTTGACTTCCCCAGGCTGCCACTTCCGGCCTTCTCCTAGGGACTGCCTCCAAAAGGATAAACCTACTCAACCTTTGTCTTCAGAAGAGGACCACCTGCTCATCAGCCCAGCCCAATCACTTTTTGCAGTCAGAAGAGGTGGGAAGGCAAAGTTGCAGCAAAGTTTTCTCGTCCAAAATGACCAGATTAAAGACAAAACCTGAGATTCCTGTAGTTACAGAAGAACACTCATGCACAGCTCCCCACAGCACACACCCTGAGCAGGCGACATGTTACACACGGTGCTTATTATTCCTAATGTCCTATTCATCAGCCTTAAATGGGATGAGCATGGTTCATCAAAAGCTCCTGCCAGGAATGATTTCTCCCAGGCTGAGCCATATTTCAAAACACTAATGATCGAAGTCCAAGTGATGGAGGCCCCGTGACTGTGGCAGCCCTCTTAAGTGGACATCAGCACTCATCCTTCAAGGAAGGGAAACAGGACAGAAGCCCGAGGGTGAGCCTACCGACAACACTAGAAATGTGCTCTCAAGTATTAATTACTCTATACCAATTATCAGCTGGTCTGAAGATGGGACGGCATTAAAGCCCAGGAGGAGTAACGACGGAAAGAATAAACACAAATACCGAAAGACAAGACAGTCTTGTACAAAACTGAAAAACGAGAACTCCAGCCAAGAGTCAACTGGCAAGATAGACAAAGAAGCTAACCTGGGCTTCCCTGGTGGTGCAGTGGTTAAGAATCCGCCTGCCAATGCAGGGGACACGGGTTTGAGCCCTGGTTCGGGAAGATCCCACATGCCGTGGAGCAACTAAGCCCGTGCGCCACAACTACTGAGCCTGAGCTCTAGAGCCTGCGAGCCACAACTGCGAGCCACAACTACGAGCCCATGTGCCGCAACTACTGAAGCCTATACGCCCAGAACCCATGCTCCACAACAAGAGAAGCCACCTCAAGAACAGGCCCGCGCACCGCAACGAAGAGTAGCCCCCGCTCGCTGCAACTAGAGAAAGACTGCATGCAGCAACAAAGACCCAATGCAGCCATAAATAAATTAATTAAAAACATTTTTTTAAAAAAAGGAAGCTAACCTACATTTCCGCTGCTTTACTTTCCTAGGGTTGCTGTAACCCAAGCACCACAAACTGGTTGGCTTACAACAGAAATTTACTCTAATGACTTCGGAAGCCTCAAGTCTGACTTCAAGATGTACACAGGGCCGATGCACCCTCTGAAGGCTCTAGGGAAGAATCCTTCCTCGCCTCTTCCTAGCTACTGGTGGCTCTTGGCCATCTCCTTGGCGTTCCATGCCGCAGCTGCGTCACTTCAATCTCCATCTCCACTGTCACGTGTCCTTCCTTCTCTGTCTGTGTCCTACCCTCTTCTAAGGAAGGCACAGGTCTTTGGGTTCAGACCCCACCCTAATCCAGTAGGATTTCATTTTAACCCATTACATCTGTGAAGACCCTATTTCCAGATAAGGTCACCTTCTGAGGTTCTAAAAGGACATGAATTCTGAGGGGACACTATTCATCCCGCTACACCCATCATTATGAAAACACCAGGAAAGACCATCCAAGCCAGCAATCCTCATGGGGTAGAATTGCAGCTTTTTAGGAATACCTGAAAATTTGCCAGAGAAAAGATAATTGGTAAGTGAAAGTAAAATGGCAGTTCCACATATCAACAAAAGAACTCGATTCAGTAAGAACCAAAAGTTTCGCTCAGATTTTAAACGCCTGAAAACAAGGAGCACATAGCCTTTGAGCTCACAACCGCATGGCCTTAATTATGAAGCTGCAGCCCTAAGACACCACTTCAGTCACCCAGCTGTAAAGAATTGGAGGGGACTTCCCTGGCAGTCCAGTGGTTAAGACCTTGCCTTCCAATGCAGGGGGTGCAGGTTCGATCCCTGGTCGGGGAGCTAAGATCCCACATGCCTCCTGGCCAAAAAACCAAAACATACAAAAAAGAAGCAATATTGTAACAAATTCAATAAAGACTTTATAAATGGTCCACATCAAGAAAGTCTTAAAAAAATAAAGAATTGGAGGAATTTCCACCTTAGAACCAAGAGACAATTGTGCATACTACCTTCTTGTACACCCACACGTTGTTCATGCCCTTGGGAAAGAAACACTCAAGCAACTGGAAATATGAGCCTCACTTTCTGGACACAGCAAAAACAGAGGCCACAGAAAGAAAACCTTAAGAGCCTGTGCCTAAAAATTGGACTCACTACTTCTGAATGATGTCTTATTTTGCAAAAACACCAAACCCTTTTTCTTACTAGCAAAGTTATATGTGCTAACCCTATATAGACCCTTGTAAGATGAAACTACCGAATAAAAAAATATTGTGAGAAAAGATAGCAGGAGCTGGGTTTCCTTCCCAACTGAGCACATCTGGACAGTCTCACTTTACTCTCGTCCACACTGTAAGCTATTCTATACACTATCATTGAGTCTAAGCTCAGAAGAATCTATTTGCTGTAAACCAGGAGGTATAGGAAGTTGGAAGATTTGCAATTCAGCACATTTTATAGGGTTTTTGGCACATAAGGGTTATTTTTAAAGCAGGAAAAAAAGCCTGTTCTCTCCCTACCCCCAAACACAGCTGAGCTGATTCAGCACAAATCTCCCCCTAAAATAAAATCCCAATTTGCAGAGAACAGGCATGGAAAGTTCCAGCCCCAAGGACGGCATTTCAGAATCCTCGTTGAAAAGATCAGGAGTGGGTGGCTTCACCACCCACTGACCAAAGACAAGCTGACCAAAAATCAGTTATAAATGTAAGGGCTTCACCAGAGCCTACGAGCGACTTGGGAGTCCAGGGAAGAGAAGTCTTTAAACAACGTGATGCCCAGTAGTAACCAAAGACAGGAGATCCTGAGGGTTCTGGTAGCTAATAAATCATTTCCCATGGGTGAGCATACAGAAGACATTTCCAGGAATGCAGTTTAAAGTTCCAGTTTCTTCATTTAACTAAGAGGTCCTTTCTGAAGAAGGCATTACAATATACACCATACAAATACCACATTTCGCCAAAGAGCTATATGCTCAGCTCAGCACCCTGATGGTCCCTAAAGCACAGAGGTACTCTGCATAATCTGCAGATAAAAAAACCAAAAACCCATCAAGAAGAGCTCTTAAGTGGCAGCAGGGCGAGCGCTACCTTGCTGAGAACAAGCCTCCAGAAACAGGCCATGCTACTGTCATTTCTGCTAATTACCTTCACCAGACAAGGGAGTTGATGAGTCAAGCCAAAGGGTCGAGGGCATCTACAATGACCCTTGTCTCCAGTGCACACTGACACACTCCTGGCCCGTCTAAGTGGGAGAAGTCTTACTTGGAAAAGGCATGGTCAGAAAATACAAGCCATTCAAAATATCACTCGATTTGGTGAATACCTTCAAGCCATTTATTCAAAAAATTTACAGCCACATTGATGGTAACAGCTGGCACTGAGAAAGCAAGGACAAGCAACCTCCCATAAACCTGTCGATTTAAATCACAATGCATTCACAACCTTAGGGCCTGTTTTGATCATTAATGTAAAGGACTTTTCCATAGCGTGAGTGTATCACGTTAATATGAAGTGGAAAATGTGGAGATGACAAAGGAAATGTTTACAAAAACCAAACTAAAATACATTAGAGGTAATTAAGAACAAGAATCCCCAGACTGCCAGCTTTGTACTTAACACAGCGTATTAAGTAACACATGGCAAAAGTATTTTTAAGCAACAGGATAGCCGTGTGATATAGCCCGTGAGAAGAGTGAAAGAATCCTCCTCAGAAAAGCTCCATGACCTTGAAGAGCTCTCACCGGCTGAGTGGAGCACGGCTTCGGCTTCGGAAGGCTACACCGGGTATCTTCAGGGACCAGTCCTCAACCTGTGCTCCTCAACCTGGGCGCGGCCCTGGCCCAAGATAAAAAAGTGACCTGTCCTTCCCCTTCTCCCAGAAGCCTCACCTCTTCCGAGAGATTGAAGAGAAAGGACCATCAAGCTCCACGCTTGCTTAGCACAGGTACCTATGACCTCACATTGTCTGCGTAACTGAAGAACATGTAATCTGACACTGGTTTCTCTGAAGAACAATCTGATGAAACATCACTTCACCGGGACATCTCAAAGACTAATGAGATAATGTCTAGAGGGCTGAAGGCAATCAGAGGGCTGATCCACGGTGCTCTTACTACCTGCGGCTATCTGTAGACGAGGACGATGTGGCTGAAGAGGATCAACTTCTCACAGCAGGTAGAGTACATGTTATACACAAGAACTGGCGTATCCCAAAAAGCACCGTGACCCTGGCTATCTACCCATGATTCAGTACATACAACAGGAAAGTGGGCCTTTCCAGATGCCTTTAAATTCAAAATCATGATTAAAAGCATAGACATCTGGGGTAAGATACCTAATTCCTATGAGTTTCAGTTTCTATGCCTATGAAAATAGAAACGATACATACATCTTTCAGGGTGGAGGTGAAAATTAAGTAAAGTGAAAACAAAATTCAGTATTTTTCCATCAAGAAACAACTCAATAAATGACAGCTCTACTCTTTAGAATGAGCATTATATGAAGTGCCTTAAGAAACAGAAGTCTTTAGGTCATGCTACATATTGGAATAGCATGAAAATCACACATAGGCAGCCACCACCAAAGAACAAATGAGCCCTATCTTCCACAGCTGATTTAGACATTCAGAATATTTTATCCCATAGAAACAAGGCTGTTAACAGTGGTTGGGTTGCCGGCCCGGTTCATAAAGGCACATTAACCTAGAATAGAGATAGTATCATTTACATACAATACCAACCATTCTAGACAGACCAGGTTTACCATGAGTTCAGTTTTGAACCTGCTGGAACTGTAAATCCGGTACACATGGAAATCATTTCCACCCACCCCAAAAAGCCCCACGTCCCCAAAGGTACAACCCTCAAGTAAAACAGGTTTCCAAAAAAGAACAATCTAAAACAATATGAATTAGAAATAATTCCCTAATTCATAGCCCAATAACTTCCCAAATGTCTGCATTTATCAAGAAAATTACCCAATTTTTAGTGCCTAAAGAGTCAACCTAGTTTATGGAACAAATTTTAATGGCATAAAAATCAAACAAAGTCAGCCGTTGATTTACAAATGAGCCTCATCCCCCAAATTTACTTATATCAACAGAAACAGTGACAAAACCTTTAGGGAACAGACGAATTGGGGGATAGAGTTTCTGGAGATAGATGCTCGTCCAGGCTCTCCTATCTATTGCCAGGGCTGAAGCTTCATCGCTTCTTGCAATTTCATCTCATCGACCATTTTTGACCCTTCAATTGACCAAACAAGTTACAACTTTGAACACAATGGTTCCCATGGTGATAGAAATTTTGCAATCAAGGGACAGGAGTTACAGTGATTCATATGTCATTTATAAATGCTGTATTAAACAGATTAAAAAATATTTAGAGATTTTATGAAATAGCTGGAGAAAATTCCCAGTGAAGATCCCAGCTATTATTACCTTATTCCACTGAGAGCAAAATGACTTAGGCACACAAACTCTTGCTTTCCTTGGGCTGACCGTCTCTAAACATTAAGAAAAAAAAGTACACAGGGAAAGAAACTGCTCCTGCTATCAGAAGAGGACCTTAGCTCTGGTTCTCTTAGGAGGGCATCTCACCATTTTATACTCACTAAGGATGCCATTCTGGAAAATGAAGGGACATGTCGAAGTTACCAAGGATTCCATGCGTCCACTACACTGGGACCATGAAGAAACCCAGAAGAAATTAGCAAGACAGTTCTCTCCTCCATGCATATTCCTTAGTCATATTTTAGTGAAAGCACAGATGGAAGATGGTAAACAAGGGATGGGGAGGGCATTCTACCAGGCAGTATAGCAATTCAGACAGCTTCTGAAACACTTCCAGGATACGCACATAACCCACCTCTCCCTTAAACCAGATAACACACACACACACACACACACACACACAAATATACACTCCAATACAAGCAGATACACATTTTGTGGAAGCTGGAACCAGGTGACACCCAAATCTGCACAAGGGGTTGATGGCAGTCAAATTAGTTGCGCACTGATTCACATATCTTGACCTCAGACCTGAGAAAGTCAGGCAATGCTAGATTCTAAACGAAAGCAGTATTATTAAACAAAACCAAACCACATAATGCAACAGGCACCTGGAAAAACATGAATGACTAGTATTATCCTGGATTCTCATCCATGAGAGAGGAAAGGCAAATAATATTCCCAGTTCACAAATGCTAAAACCAAGGCTCAGAGAGGTGCCTGGTTACTTTAAGGCATTTAGCCAGAATTAAATCTCGGGAGTGAACCAAAGTGAATTTCCATAACTGAAATGGAGGCCACTGGATCTAACAAAGCACCTCACCACTTTACCTTCAATCCCAATGCTCTACAGTCTAGAAGTCCCTCCAAACTTCTTATTATAGACTCTCTGGGATGGTCAAATAATAGTCTGGGCAGAGAAGATGATTTTTACCTCCATTATCTTGTTTAAGCTGTGACAGGCTGTACTAATCAGCTTTCGTGCACAGGCACACACAGGCACACATGCTCTCTCTCGGTGCCTCTTAATCACCATGTGCTGCACTGAACAGCTGCAGAGGTCTGAAGGGAATTGGCAGAAATGTGTGATGATGTGCTAGCCACCCCCCTGAGGCAGCCACTGCCCTGTCTGCTCCCAGACTCCAAAGTACATGGGTGTTCGCTGTCACAACTGATGGGCCCAGAAGACAGGCAAGTGGTTTCAGGTGGTGAGTCAGGAAAAGCAGTTTGCATCAGGAATGTTCCAGCCCAGCAGAGCTTAGCTGCATCCTTCTCCCTAGGCAGGGATACAGTATTCATCGTTTACACAGTGTCACCGTGGGGGACAAAACTTGGGCTCAGCACAAATAGAATCCAATCAACTCTGATGCAGAGGAAACAGTAAATGAGTTTTCTCGCACCAAGAAGGAGCCTAATTGCTTAAGAATTGCCGCCATATCTGACACTGGAGGTCAGTTCTTTTATCCTGAGACAGAGGACTTACAAAGGCCCAGCAGGCACATAGTGTTTGAAAGCAGAGGCCTGGGCTAACTTTCTAGAACCACTCAGCAGCTGCTACCCTGAGCTGTGATCTCTGCTCCTAGGGACGAAGCACAATCAGGGAAGGGCAATATTCAAACAAACCAGGTGGAAGCCAGAATACACACCACACAACTGGCTGTGCACGAAGCAAACATGTGCTGCCACTCCTTTCAGTGTGGTTTTGGATGGATCTCAATAGAAATGAACACATGCAGGGGGAATTCCTTGCTTGTCTCTATGCCATTGTTTATGAGTCAGTAAATTAGTGATATGGTATCAACTTGGTGAAACAGACGTCAGACATTCAATCAGATAACAAGAGATCTAGAAATTGAAAGAGGCTGAAAGCCATCATTTGCACTACACTTCATGAATGAATACAGCATTCTGTCAATGTTTTATACAATGACAAACGAGCCTATTTTCTCAAGGAATCTGAGGAGATAAATACTTGTTTTAGGGAATCCAGTTTGGTTTCTCTACCTCAAAATCAGCAATTTCATCTTTTGCCCAGCTTCAAAATCTCTTGCAATAATTTATCATTCTAGTAACTACAGTACTTTGACAAACCTCTCACAACTCCAATCGTTTAGAAACCTGCATGTAGGTAAAGAATGCTAATATGGCTTCACATGTCAAGGTCAGACTTAGAACCAAATGGCCTTACCTTTCTGAACCTATAATAAAAGTTGGCCCAAAACATAACATTTCCTGGAAGAATCCCCACCAACGGAAAGTAAGGAGAACACAAATCAGTCTCTCTCTGAACAGATTTCCCTCAATTACCGCAGGAATTATTCTATTCATTTCCTCTGTTTACCCAGGACACAAAGAAATGTCCGGGATATGTAGGTTGGGGAGGTCAGGGAAAATCAGTGGAAGATCAGAGGCTCATTATCAGCTTCCCAGAACAAGTTCTGCAGCAGGTCATAGAACATTCTGCTCTAAGAACACAAGGAAATGCCCTCTGAGGGCCTCTGAGCCGCTGCACTACACCAGAAAGTCTCCCAACGAACCACCAGGAAACCACACCCTCTTTCATAAAAGGCAGGCTCCTATTCCAAAAGCCCTCTTCTCCTCAGAAACAGGGGAGTCAGAAAAAAAGCAGCCACTTTCTTTCATTAGCAAATCCCACAGCCCCGACTTTTAATTCAAGTGGCTGGAGAGAAGCAGAGAGCTACTCTGCTTTAATGGAAGTGGATGGAGCTCAGGGCAATATGCAATTACTGAGACTGGAATTGAGCCTGGACCCTGGAAAGAACATGCCGTGAGAGCCCTGGAAATCACACTGTGGTCAGGGCCCCAATTTTAAACTTCTCCCAAGGGATGCCACTTCCTGAGACAGAGGCACGCCTCTCTTCATATCAAAGTAATACTACTTAACTTGGTGGAGGAGAGTCATTTGCTGCTCTCTGGGATTTCATCACAAGAGCCCAGATTAAAACAACCCCTAACCACTTGCAAATTATGTTTCTGCCATCACTTACCTTTTTCCCAATAAGCTTCTTTCGCAGAAATTCCCGGGCTTCAAACATATAGGGAATGTCATAGAGGGGACGCAGTTTCTTGTTCTTATCCTTAAAGCAAAATAAAATACCACATCAGGAATGGGAAAACAAAGCAAAAACTGACACATGAACACAGCCAAGAGTGCGAGATAATGACAACACACCTGAAATATGCTCTAGCTCCCAGTATCACAAATATTGAATAATTGCTAGATATACAGTAAACGATTAACAAAGTATTTGGTTAAATGCTTTACAGGGAACAAGACCATCTTTTTCCAAATGACAGGCTCAAAAATAAGCAATGGAATGTTTACACAACTGGAAACAACCTAAATGTTCATCAACAGGGAAAGAGCTATATAAACTGCAGTATAGAAGCAGCTTACTGAGTATTAGCGTCCTTCTAATATTTACAGATATACTATAAATCTCATTCTATTACTCTGTAAGCCTTTATTAAGCACCTACCAACTATTAGCCTCAGACAAAGCACTATGTAAATGTATGTTATACTCTTGGATGTAAAATCCTTGTAACCTAACAATAACAGAAGAAATCCTGCAGATATGAAGTAACACAAAGCAGTTCTGAATAAGTGCTAAATTATGTGATATAGACTAGGGACTAAGTGCTATTAGAATTCATGGAACTAGAAAGAAGTAATCAGGAGATGTTTCATTGACAAGGTGGGACTTAACATGAGTTTGCAGGATAGGAAAAAACTAGAAAGAAAATTAGAGTTGGGGGGAAAAAAAGACAAGCAAAAGGAGGGAGGCAGGAATAAACAGTATTTCAGCACACAAATACACAGCCAATTCCTTCATTATTTCTTGGGGCCCAGATTTCCCCCAAAAGAGGGGCTCTGAGCAGTATAACTGAGATGATGAGAGAGGGTCTGGATGAAGGCAACAGAACTGGGAATTGACAGGAACTTAAGAGCTAGGAGAATCTCTTTAAAAAATAAATTAATAGGTGACTGACAAGGGAGTGGATAGAGGGGATAAAAGCAAAGGAACCTGAGAAGTTTGCAGTCAGGGGGAGGACAGCGTATGGAGGACTAGAGCTTGTGTACAAGAAATTGGGAGATGTTGGCTAAATTGGTTGGTATGATTAATGTCTCTCCCGCTAGCTCCTAAGTTGCATGAGAACAGAGACCCTGTCCTTTTCTGTTGTCCTTTGTGATCCCAGACCCAAGTATACAGTACTCCCTCATAGTATAAACTCAAATACTTGGATGTACTACCACAAAAGAAAAATGCAGAATAATATACAAGAGCAAGTATGCTAGAAGGACAGGACTGCATGAACAGATATTTGAGGGGGGGGGGGATCAGAAAAAAAGGAGAAAATTAAGCCATAACCCCTAACCTAGATGCACACCATTGCTTCCCCATCCTGTATGATTAGCCCACCTGGCCTCAACTTTGCTTTGCCATCTTTTACACACCTGACACAAGATCTCTATATAATTCATTCTATACTTAAAGTATTCAAATTATGTTTTCTTAAATAGCCAACTACTCTCAAATAAAGAACATTTATCATTTTAATACCCCCATATTTAAAGTAATACTAATGACAATTCTGAGGTCAAGGGCATCGAAATAGAGGTTTCCTCCTAGACCCAAAGCAAGCCTTGGTGTCCAAAACACATCATTTAAACATTTCAATTCACTGATATCACCAAGAATGTGCGTAATTATTTGAGTTCAAGCTTCACATTCACCATCCACCTGTCTTCTAATTTCTCTGGCTTAAAAAAAAAAATAAAGGCAGCAGCACCATTCTCATGCTCTTCAAAGAACTTAAGGCACCTTTAGAACTGAAGGTGAATCTTTATCCTTTCTCAGAGTTGATGCGTGGGAATCTCCACACTCTGAACAGGAGCAACTGGGATTTCCAAACTCTGATCAAAGTCATGGGGAACCATGATCACTGCCTAATAAGTGAAGTACGGCCCGAAACATGAAAATCTTTAAAGAAATAACAAAGTTTTCCTTAACAAGGAAAATGGGACAAATAAGAGCTGCCTGGCTAGAGGGAGTGCTGGCCAACATAAGGGCAGATGTATAGGATTATGGATATTTTATAAGCATCCAGGCAGCCAGATGAAAATAGTGGGTCACTACTGAGGAGCCCTACAATAGTTATAATGACACTAATGATAGTGTAAGAAAGCCTGCTAGACAGAAGATGCTAGGTGCCAGTAATGAACAGGATTTTTAATAAAGACAAATATCAATGGTTACCAGAATCAGCCATCAGGAATAAGGAAGTCCCAATGTATTCATATTCCCCTAGCAATACAGGGCAATCTATTCACAGAGAGGAGCTGTGTGATTCACTAAGTGAACAATGTTTTTTTAAATGAATTGAACAAAATACTTGACATTTCCCTTACACAGCCTTATGATGTGCCACAGAACCTGATATCAGAACCTTACCCTATTTATTCTGAAACACCACAGAGGTTTAAGGCAATGTCACTTGTTTGGAACTCCAAAACAAGGAATGGTAAGAAATAGTTTCAATAGGCATTCAGATGAAGATCATGGGATGAGATACAGCTAAATGTGTGAACACGGCAGTGGGAACAAGAAAGATGCTCGACAGGACTGGGCCAAGCCAAGATACTCTCAAAAGAAGGAAAGAAAATAAATAGTATACCAAACATTCCGACAGAAAAACAGGGTGATTGAGTCTGATTATATGTCTCTCATGAAGCTCGGAAAGAACTAATAGCACGAGCAGAAAACAAGATACCACAAGTGAAAACAGAGTCATTTCGTTACTCTAACCCTGAAGATCTGGTAGCTATTGACATGTGCAAACACCTTACAAGAGAGATATTAGAAGTCCCTAAGAAACTACAAAATAAAAGCAATTCCTGCAAATTACCAGGTACATAAAAGCCTTCGAAATCTCTAAGAGGCGATTGAGGTATGGAATGTATTCTGAGAAAACAAGACTTTAGCTGAATCTTGCCTGCTAAAAAGGACTACCTAGTTTAGATTCTAATCTACATGGAAATACTTTAAAACTAAAAATAGAAAAGAATGCTTGATTTATCTGGTGGGCGGATAATACACAAACCAATATGTGCTGTAATCACTGTTCATCCTGAGAAGTGACATTGTATGTAGGCCCTGCAATGACTCACTTTAGAGATAACTTCAATCATCTTTACCTCTCCTTGGTTTGGGAAGGAGGCCCAATCTCAGCATCTAAAAGGCATGCCTGGCTTTTTATTTATTTATTTTTTTGAACAGGAGCTTATCATGCCAAAATGAGGTCTCTGTTTAATGCTCATCTGGAGGGAATGGAAGGGACTCCTAATCAAGGTCTTATTCTCAACTCCGTTTCAGGCTAAATTTAATCTAGCCCATCTAGCAGCCAAAACACTGTAGCCAAAAACTTTACTGGACCCTAGGATCCTGCAGGATTTCTTAAAACAAGGCTGAATAAACACAAACTATGAAAACATTGATGAATGTGGCTTCACTAAAATTTTAAACAGTTCTTTACTGAAAAAGCATCATGAACAAACTGACAGGCCAAAGCACAGACTCAGTAGCTGATAAGTGAAACAAGATAAAGACAAGGCAGAACAGGATGAGAGAGAACTGGAGTACTGAGCCACAGCTGTAAACTTCTCAGTGAGGCCTACCCTGATCACATTATATTTCAGCAAAGACTCAAAGGAGGTATGGGATGTAGTCATCTAGAGACAAGCAGAGAGGACAGCCAATGCAAAAGCCTTGAGTTAGATGACTGGTGGGTTCAAGGAACAGCAGAGACATCACTGTGGCTACAGCTGAGTTCCAGAGGGGAGAACAACAGACAAAGTCACACATCTGACTTAACATCTGAAGGAATTACTTTGGTCAATGTGCTGAGAACAGACACCACAGCAAGGAAGAGAGAGAACAAAGGGAGACTAATTAGGAGATTATGGCATTAATCTGGGTGGGAAATGATGTTAGATTACATCAAGGAAGAGCAGTGAAGGGGTAAGAAGTGGTCAGAATCTGGGAATATTCTGAAAGTAGATAGATGAAATGTGAGATGAGAAAACAGGGAGAAATCAAGCATGACTCCAAGGTTTTTTTTATCTGAGCAAATGGAATAATAGGTGGGGTCATCACCTGAGATGAGGAAGACCACAGGTAGAGGCAGGTGGGTGAGATCAGGAGTTTGGTTACGGGCCTGCTAAACTCTCAAGTGGAGGTTTTGAGTAGGCAGTGTGGAGTTTGGAAGAAAGCTCTGAGCTGGTAATTTACATTTGGGAGTGGTGGGCATATAGGTGGTATTTAAACCTACGAGATTGAAAAGGACAGAGGACTGAGGCATTATAACATTGAAAGGTAAGGAATAAGAGACGGAATGTATAAAAGGAGACTGAGAAGGAGCAATCAGTGATCTCAGCAGGAGGAAACAATCAATGTTATGTCCTGGAAGCCAAGGAAAGAAAGTGAATTGAGGAGGGAAAGACCAACTGTGTCCAATACACAAGGCAAGGTGAATGAGCTGAGGACTAAGATCCGCTTGTTGGATCAAGCTAAGTGAGGGTCGGCCGTAACTTGGCAACATTAATTTTGGTGGAGCAGTAGGGGCAAGAGCCTGACTGGAACTAGGAACAGGAAGAGGAGAAGTGGAGAAAGTGAGTACATACGATACTTCAGAAAGTTCTGCTACAAAATACCAAGAGATTATGTGGCAGCTGGCAGAGGAAGCAAGGTGAAGAGAAGGGGCTTTGGTTTTTGGTTTCAGAGGGGTGAAATAACAGGCAAAGGTCCTGTGGAAAGCAAGTAAGTGATAATGCAGACAGAAGAGGACAGAACTGTTAATGCATAGGTAAGGAGGGGGTGGCTTTCCATAGGAGCTCCAATAATTCACCTTTAGGTGTGTGGATGCAGGTACTGTTAGGTGGGTACACGTGGTAGTGAGTTGCTGGAAGTTCTCTCGTTACTTTGATTTACTCAGTAAAGGAAGGAAGAACAAATCAGTAAGAGAAACTATCTAAGAGAAAAATTGGCCAAGAGGTACGAACAGGCATTTCACAAAAGAACTGCAGCTGGACATTAAGTGTATAAAAAAAGGTATCACTTCATTAATAATCAGGGCAATGTAAGCTGAGATACTATAGGACATCCAATATATTGTCAAATTTTAAAAATGAGGATGAGGGGAAATAGGTGTGCTGTAACCACCGATGGGAATATAAAATGGTTCAAACACTGTGGCACGTTCACATGGTGCTACTCGGCATCATCTGGTTAAGGCTGAAGATATGCATCACTATACCTAGGCAATTCTACTTACAGGAGGGTATATACCCCAGAGAGGTCTCACTCATGCAAGACAAGGACCACAATGCTCATGGTAACGATGTAAAATTTACGGTCGGCTCTGTACAGTCATAGAGCAGAACAGAGAGCAGTGAGTCTGAGAGCAATGCAATAAATGAACAAATCTGAAAAACAACACTGAGCAGGAAAACAAGCTGTAGAATGATAATGATTTAAACACAGACTAAAAAAAGACACAAGCAACACTATTCCTAGAGCTATGTAAATAGCTAAAGTATAAAAATACCTAGAAACGAAAGTCAGTGGTTAGTTAACTGATGCAGGATGGGCAAAGAAAGAAACAGAATGGGAAAGAAATGGGGTCAAGGATGAGTCCACAGGGACTTTCAACTTCATCTGCAAGCTTGTCTCTTTAAAAGAGGATCTGAAGCAAATGTGGTACAATAAGAAATGTTTGTTCTGTACCATTCTATAACGTTGGGGTTTTTTAAATCAAAAAAATGTTTAGGGATAGGAAACCCCCAAACCTTGTTTGGCCAACCTTTCCCTTGGCTCACAATGTCTCATACTTTTATTTCTCTCAGAGGCAAAATAACCTGCCATTCTTTTCCTCACAAGAAATGCATGAAATTCCTTTTTCCTTCCCTCAAAATGATTTTCTTTCATAGATGTATCTTTCCATGAAGCAGAAGGGAATAATTTAACTACCAACATACTCTGAAATAACCAGGGTCAAAAACAAGTTTGATTTTTTTTTTAAAGGAGGCTTGAAATATATTAAAAGTAGCCAAGCAGAATTATACTCTACAGAGATCTTAAAACAGACTGCTGAATTAAAATAAGAACAGACACAATCAGATTTAAATGGATAAAATTTCAAACAGTAAATGGACCAGTCCCAGTTGCCCTGCCACACAAGCTATGTTAATAAACAAAGGCTTCAATTTCCATCTGAATTATAGACTTAAAATAGGAACATTACCACATGCCCTGGGCATATTTACAATCAAGGACCGTTCAAGTCCCTTGGCAGCCAGGAGACACAATCCACGGGGATATCCACTATTTATTATCCTTAACATACACAATAGCACATTTTTATAAAAGGCAGATCTAACTAGATAGAAATCTATAGTCAGCAGCTGGGGAAAGGTTCAAAATCGTAACCACCTTGGCCAAATGGAAGATATCTTGCACCACTATACCTATAGGACCACACACAGAAGATTCATATACCCAAACACTCCCCAGGAGTTGTTTCAAAGAAAAAGACACTTTCCCTTTATTTCCCAATTAGCTCTTATTTCTTCCTCCTAAAAACCTCTCTCTTAAAGGTAAATAGGGTCTATTAAAGAGACAAGGTCTGGGAAAGTCCCAAATTCACAACAATGAAATATACTTCAGACATATCTCCAAGGAGGCAAAGGAGAACGGTAAATAAAAACAAATCAAATTGAAAAAATATTTTTTTAAACCTGAGATGTGATTATAAAAATTCACAAGTGTGGGCTTCCCTGGTGGCGCAGTGGTTGAGGGTCCGCCTGCCGATGCAGGGGACACGGGTTCAGGCCCCGGTCCGGGAGGATCCCACATGCCACGGAGCGGCTGGGCCCGTGAACCATGGCCGCTGAGCCTGCGCGTCTGGAGCCTGTGCTCCACAACGGGAGAGGCCGCAACAGTGAGAGGCCCGCGTACCCGTAAAAAAGAAAAGAAAAGAATTCACAAGTGTGAGAATGGAAGAGGGCTGGACTTTGAACCCCGTGCTTATGCAAGATACTTGGCCCCTGAAGTGCCTTGCTGCTTTTATAGAATCCTTAGTTTACTACACTTCTCTCATACTCTGCGGACCCACTGTTTCTACAACCGCCCACTCTTCATGAGACCTAGGGAAACACTCGGGTCTGCTTCTTAGAGTGTTCAATCCATTATGAAATGGATTATGATCCCCAATTACAGCAAGGAAAGTGAGGCTTACAGTTAAGTAACGTGCCTCACTTCTTGTTAACAAGCAGAGCAGGGATTCTGATCCCAGCTATCCCAGGGGCTGAAGCGGGGGGCGGGGGGGGCGGGCGGGCTGTTGGGTGCCCGCTGCGGGTGGCAGACACTACCCCCTCCTGGCTTCCTAGTGCCAAAAGGCAGTCATCTCCTGTCAGTAGTCGTCAGGTTTAGTGTGGGAGCTTGTAAACATGCAGACTTTCGGGCCACATCAGGTATTCTGATTCTGCAGGTCTGGGGTCATGTCCCCAATTCTGTATTTTTAATAAGTAGCGAGAAGGACTGTGGGCCACACTTTGAGAAACGCTGTGGAGCGCCTTTTGAGCACTTTGGACCCACTTAAACCAACGGAAATAGAAGAAAAGGGACTCCAAAGGTTTAAAGAGTCACAAAGCAACACAGAGGAGCTTGATAAACATCAAAGTGGCTAAACAAGTAGGCAAGTAAGTAAATACCTGGGGAACTCTCTTTCTGCACATGTAGCTGGAGGTAACTTGAAATACTCCTTAAAAGTCTTTACAGCTAAGACAATTGGGAACATTCTAGTAACGGTGGGAAAACAAGATTACCAAATATTTCTCTACCTGCCCATGCCAGGGAACAGCAGGACAGGCACACCCTCCCCTCACCCCCCCACCCCCAGACACCAGTGGTCTAGACCTACACTAGCCACAGTGACAGCAGAGGAAGTGGCAAGCCCTAGAAATTACCAATCTTCTGGCAACTTGCCAGGAGGAGCCGGGTTCTGCAGTATCCAAAGAGGGAAAGAAGGAAAGCAGATTTCGGCAGCCTCACGTCCTTGAAGGGACTCGTCTGTCATCTACGGTGTATAGTGCAGGATTACGTTCCAAAGGAACTCGCTCTTCCCCAAATCAAAGTACCTTTTCAAGACCATCATGCAAGTGGGAAAGTATCTGTCTCTGGAGATTGTTCTCCTACTCAATTACATCAGCCAACTAAGAGCACTTGCAGAAGTTCTTGCTATTTACTGCTCAGATGCAGTGAGGACGGGCGAGGAAGGGGACAGCAGGAGGAGGCCAAACATTAGGTCTTTTCACCCCCCCAAGACCCTGGGTCAAGACTTTAAAGAATACTTTTAAGGCTCTAAGGGCTCCAAAACCATTATCCAAGGCACCACATGGGGTGCCTGCACTTAGCTACAAATTCTTCTGCAGGCATAGGGTCTGCCCCTCACAGATCTCAAGGCAAAAGAAGGTGAAGGCTCCCAAGTAAGAAGCGATGCAACCAGCAGCAAATGGGCTCCAAGCCCAAGAAGAAAAGGGAAAGTGAGAAAGCCCTCAGGGCCCCACCTCATCTTCTTTTCCCAGCGCGGGGACAAAAACTCTCCCCGACCCAGTGCTCTGAAAATAAAGATCCGCTCCAAGGGTGAGTGAAGCCTGTGCCACCTTTCCTGGAGGAATGGTGAGGATGCGGCCGGCAAAGAGTGGGATAATGAGACAAAAAGGGCATCGAATCCTTGAAGAGAACAAAGCTCAAGTTCAGCACTCCTGAAGTTAGACAAAAAGAGCCGTCCTGGACATGAAATCAAACATTCCTCAAGCATTTGATGGCAACAAATGATCAAGAGTAAGTGGGCAGCTTGCTGTCATCCAGAGAACAGAGGCCTAGGTTCTCGACAATGATTCTGGCACCAGCAGCTCCTGCCTGCCAGCTTGCCTCAGTTTCCTTCCAAGAATCAGCAAGTTAAGAATTACCTGCCATTATATTAATACATAACTTCGCAGTGAAAACCCATGCAAAAAATGACTTGAAAATCCTGTAAAAATCAGGAAGGGACTAAATATATTAGTGCAAAATCAGGTAACTCTTAAGTTTACATTCCAGGACTATTTCAGGTAATATGAACCCCATGGGGAAAAAACAGATCTACATGTGTTACTAAGAAACAAAGCTACTTAGCTAAGTTTTACAACATCTAATATGGATGTTAACGAGAGCTAAAATATCAAGAGACAGAAGAGATAAACCGAAGTTACAGCACTAATCACTTTCTGCCTCAAGTTACTATCATTTAATTACTTCTTGTAGGTCTTACCTTTCCTACCAGACCACAGGAGGGAGTATTTGTGAGAGGAAAAAAGAGCTTAATAATAACTGTGAAGTGCCTAGTATAGTGCCATGTTCACAGAAAATGCCAACACGCAGAGAGAATAAAACGGGGAATGCAAAAAGCCCTAGCTAAAAGATTTTTTTTTTTAACTCAAACTGCACTTCTGATTAGGGGAATAAGTGGAACTGGTCAGTATATAAAAAGAACTTTCAAAGAGATGGAGGAGGCAACATCACTGTGGATCCATATCACATTAGTAATGAATGTCTCATACAGCACCAGGTGAATGTGAACTATTTCTAATATCTCTACCTTATGGCAACTTTCACCAGACATGATTCTATACTACACAAAGGTAAGTATATTCCTGAATAATGATTAAAAAGATTCTAGACTAGATATCTCACTGTACAACCATAAAATCTAGGCTCTTTGTAAGCAGTGATGCAAAAGCAGTACTCCTGGCAGTTTCAATGTGTTATGTTAGAAAAAAAAACCCAATTTTACAATATCTAAATAATTAGTGTTTTCTTTTGACCTGGCCAAAACTTTAAGGCAATCCTCTTCTCGCTACAAATTTGACGTAATGAATTCAATTACTTGTGACCTTTGAAGTAACACACTCGCAAATCTATTAGCTAATAGTTATCCTTACCGAACATATATAATAATTCAAGTAAAGCTGAACTGATACTGTTAAAAAAAAAATCAAGTTTGAGAGTTCAACACTAAATAAAATGATAGTAAGCTACAATATAAAAAGGGATAATTCCATTAATGTGGACTCCAAAGTACCAGCATCCCACCTCCCTAAAAAATTCACGAATTTGAGATGATACTAAGCCTAAATTGCCGGGGTAGTATTTTTTGTGGTTAAGATGGAAGAAAAGGATAGTGAAAGATTGTGCAGCCCTTCCTTTGTCCTCAAAAGGCTGGTCTGTGACAATACTAAGAGGTGTGAAGTTTTGCTGAATGACGCACCCTTCACATGCTGCTCAAATGAGCAAACGAAGCTGAGAAGAAATAAAAATAGTGTCTCTATTAAGGCCTCTTTCTACAGAGCTAATAGTTCTGAAGATTCGTGCAAACGCGAATTAATGTTAACATGGGAAACACCTTCATTGGGAAGAACACAAAAAATCTACAAATAAGAAACCAGAATTTAAAAGCAGAAGGGAAAATGGGGGTCTTCAAGGACGAGAGCAGGCCTGGGGGTCTGCAGGGTCATGGAAGGTCACAGGGACCGGCATATCTCAACTGGCTCTGCCCCTCTGCAACTTCTTTCCTTTTCACTGGAAGCTCATAATTAACCAGTTGGCCCCAAATCTTGTTTTCTAGTAATGGAGAAATCGTCTCCCACATTTCTCACCCTTCATCCCCAGGCTAAAAATGGAGATCCAGTGCCCTCAGAAGAGACAACTCCGTTACTTAAAGTACAGGCTGCAAGCCAGATGAAATCCATCCAGCACGGTGACGTGCCACCGGCCCTCCCACAGTTCTAGAAGAGGAGGAAGGCTCCGGAGGAAAAGAAAACAAACCTCTTGCAATAGGAAGGTAATTTTCTCTGTAACAGACAGCAGGCTCGGGTGAGCTCATTCAGAAAAGAATACCATTTTGTTAGAGAAATGCTTCTTTGTGAATGCCTTCCCTTCTCCACCGTATTAAAAAATAATAATTATTATTAAAAGTTTCTTCCTGGAACAACACAGAAGGGAAAATGATGCTGGGTGTGACACCATTATTTAGCTGGTGCCAGTGGAACCTCCAATTGAGCCAGATTTCCAGTCAAATTTGAGCAATAAATCGCGGTGCATTTCAGAAGCACAGGACTGAATTATGTAAGCGCACAGCTTAGGCCTCCCTTAGACACTGAGATTCTGCCTTGCCAGCTACATCACTCCAAGGTCTAAATCAGGCTGCCAGGTCTACTGCCACATATTTTATCTACAAAATTTAAAGTACTCTCAGCCTGTGTTTAAATACTCAGCAAAACGGGGCCTGTACTTTCTTAGGACAGATATCATTCTAACCCTACAAAGATGACTCTTGTACTGTACAGTCTGTCATCAATCAGAAAAATATAGCATCTATCGCCAACTACCACCATGAAGAAGTATGGGCAAATGAAATTACCAGAACTGTGAACAGCACAGACATTCAGAGGCAGCACCCAGGTGGCAAGGCAACGTCATTATACATACATGGCGTGGCTTGGCTGACGGCAGAAACGGACCTTGACAAGGCTGAATCCAGACCCGGTGGAGGCTGCTCCCGGGAAAGAGACTAGCCCTCCACCCACATGAAAGAAACACACTCAGGAATGTGTTTTGTGACAGTTGTTGGCACCTAGTGAACAAGCAGACAAGTGACCAGATCTCCAGAACAGCCAGGTAAAGTTCAGAGGCAGGAGGCGTGAGCAGGGGGCATCTCGCCCTGCACCAGTGGGTGGTACCCACAGCTCTTCATCTCTGTGAGGAAGGACAGGGTACCTGAGACCAGGGCCTCGGTCTGTGACAAGGCAGTTTTGGCTCCTGCTTTACGTAATGTCACTTTAATTGTGCCTGTTTAACAATGTTTTTAGGTCAATCACGTCACCATCCCGTTTTGATAACCACACACTTTCCTCGCCTATAGCTGGCCTTCCGACCTAACCCCCTTAAAACAAAAGGCTGTCCCTCTACCTTAAATTTCTATGCTTCATATTATTTCTAATCCCCACAGCAACCAATAAAGCTGGAACTATTAGCTCTTCTCAACTGAGAAGTTAGGTGTCCAGAGAAAAAACATGCCCAACATAACATCATGCCAGAGCAAAAGACCCCAAAAGAGCCCAGGCTAGTATTTCTCTACCACCTGCCTCCCAACCACTGAGGTAGCAGGAACTGCCATCACGCACAGGCTTTTCACTCCCATCCGGTTCCACAGGCACCTCCCACACAGACCTGAAAGGGTCAGTTCACTTCAGCACGGAATGCAGGCCTACCCAAGGCCACCAGCTCCTGAGAAGCTCAAGGAGATTAACTAAGTTGGACACACTATTTGTGCCAGTTATGAAGCTACTGTCACTCAGTTTTAAACCTAGCCTTTTTAAAATTCCACTTTGTGGTGCCGGGGTGGGAAAACTGCCAACCACATTTCTGCTTTGCCAGCTGGTTCCCTGCTAGGCTCTGCCAATAGGGGATGTTAAAGGGAGAATGGACAGGAAGAAAAAGGGACAAACTCTTTCCTATTCCAGTCAGCTTCTCCACAGCAATTCTTCTTCTTCTCAGCAATGGCAGCTTGTTCCAGTAGCGCCAATGGATTCCAGCTTGCAGTTTTCCCAACACGCCCAGAAACAGTCTCAACACACCTCCCTCAGAGTCACCAGAACCAATCAACTGGCAGCCCCTCCTGGGAGGCCTGGGGCCCAGCTCCAGGGAGTTACTCTTCCCCCCTTCATCGGCTCAACAGAGATCTGAGGCCCACTCGGCCCATCCCCCAAATGCTGAAGTTTTCATATCTCAATCTCTTATTGAAAGAGATTACCCAGAGGTTGTAGCTGTGTCGTGTGGTTAAAACCTCCATTTGACCCTGACCTCAGGGTTCTCTTTTTACCTTTTTAGTATTTCCATACCTGATTAATAATTCCTTATGTAAAGTCGTCTCTGTTAAAACAACTGCTGTGGTTTCTTGACCTGCCACTGTGGCCAAAAGCACTTCTCTAAGTAACTAGACAAAATTTGTAACCATTAGAGAGGAACACTCCAACTTTCTTGATAATCGACTGTCTCCTGAGAGAATACTGCCTCTTACCTATTCCAGATACCTCTATACCTGGCCAATCCCAATATAGCAGGATTACCTACAATGTAAAATGTGCACCAAAAAAACAAAGAAAACAAGAAAAATGGTTGGAGTGCACATGAAGAGCTTCCACAGTTAAAATAGTTGATGAAGAGTAATGCGTGAGTATTTAATGGCTGGTAGCACAAGCATCACACTAGAGTAAAGGGAAGACTTCCAAGCCAGGAGCTGTCGAATCCACAGAGTCTACAAGATTAAGAATTTAAGCAGTAAGAGAACAATGTACCCTAATTTTTTTCCCAATATTTTGCTAGACTCTCATGAGTAGTGAATCATTTTGTGATTTTAAAGACCAACCATAACAGGTGTATATTCGTGGTTTAAGTTGGGATCACAGTAAAGACAGAAAATTAAAACCTTACCTGTGTCCATACTGTGGACACAGTTACCATACTGTGTGAAGAAGCACGTACACACAATGTGAGGGTTAGTGGGGATGGCCACACTCACAAGAACACCAATGAAATGTCATTTTTCTACTATAGCCAGATGGAAAAATGAGATAAATAACACCAGATTTGCTATTACATAGTTTATCATGCAGTGTTGCTAGATGAATTCTAGAAACTTCTCTTAAGCCAACTGTGAAAATGGACAGGAAGAAAAAGGGACAAACTCTTTGTGGAGCTAAATGGTTACCAGAGACCGAGGGGAAGGGGAAAAGGAATTGATTGATGGGCACAGGGCTTCAGTTCTGCAAGATGAAGTCGTTTTGGAGATTTGTCTCACAATAATGGGAATATCTTAAACCCTTCGGAATCATACAATTAAATGGTTAAGAATGTAAATTTTATGTTATGTGTTTTTTAACCACAAGGAAGAAAAAAGTGGAACTCATTCAAGGTAATATTCTGATTTAATTTGGGAGAAGCCATGGCATGTTAACAAATTCAAAACCAAAATAAACATGAGAATTTTCTGATATGAATCCTAACCTTTTGTTGGCTACAAAAAGGTATTAATTATGGAGATAATCAAACATGCTAGCCCACTTCTGATCCCAACCACTATATTCCAAATTGTTTCCTTCCCGAACAAGCCCCATAACCGAATCTTCTACTCCCCTTTTTACGTTATTCCAGTGCCTGGATGTGACTGCAATCTCAATGCTAAACACTTTGCTTACTAAAATGCCAAACGTGGGCTTCCCTGGTGGCGCAGTGGTGAAGAATCCGCCTGCCAATGCAGGGGACACGGGTTCGAGCCCTGGTCCGGGAAGATCCCACATGCCATGGAGCAACTAAACCCGTGTGCCATAACTACTCACCCTGCGCTCTGGAGCCCGTAAGCCACAACTACTGAGCCCAAGTGCCACAACTACTGATGCCTGCGTGTCTAGAGCCCATGCTCCACAAGAGAAGCCACCGCAGTGAGAAGCCTGCACACCACAACAAAGAGTAGCCCCTGCTCACCGCAACTAGAGAAAGCCCTGCACGCAGCAACGAAGACCCAACTCAGCCAAAAGTAAATAAATAAATTTATTTTTAAAAAATAAATCTATTTAAAATAATAAATAAATAAAATGCCAAGCGTTCTGCAAGGCCATACTCAAATGCCACCCACCATCCTCAGGAAACCTTCTGAGCTCTCTAATCAAATATCCCGTCTTCTCTCTTGGTTCATCTGGCCCAAGTCAGTATACATGTGTCTTATATCTCATAGGTGATTTGAAACTACTAAAGCTTAAAAACAGCATCTGACTCGTATTTTTAATCCCACTGTACTCATTTGATCCTCAACAGAATTCAACAGTCAGCAAATATAATATTTTTGTTACGGATGAAGGAAAAGAGGCTCAGTGTAATTTAGACTAAAGTTCACAACAGCAGAAAATGGCAGGGGCAAAAATTGAACTCTAATTTAACCAACTCCGAAATCCATGGCCACTGGATTCTATTACAAGGCATCTAAGGACCCTATGATGCCTCTCCAGCTTAAAGCAAGAGAGAAGTCATTTTCTTCTTCCCAGTAATAAGCTCTTTGTACTACAGGCGTAGAGTTCACATGCAAAAAGAAAAGGGAAAGCAGTTTCATCCTGAGCACTCCCTACAAAGCCCCCTGCCCCCAATGGAGATGTGCACAAGGTGACCTCCTCACCCGGCACCCCAGCTCTGCCTCACCCCTAGGTGACAGGGATGCTGGTGGCTCCTAACAAATGTTGCTGAATGTGAGAAAATTATCCAGGGTCACTGCTAATGAGAAGACAGAACACCTTGCCACTTAGCTACAGAATGTTCACCTAATAAATCTTACAGATTTGAACACAACCCAAGACCAGGAGGTTACTGGAAAAGACAAACAAAGTATTTGGAACCAGCAGCTTAAAAATCCACATCCCCACTGCCATACTTCCAAAAAATAAGGTATAATGCATACAGTTTGTTATCCGTACTAATCAGAAATAAAAGGCTGTAAGTAAAAACAAAACAAAAATCACCTAATATTTCCTTCTGAACAGTTTAACGGTAATATATGGTCACTTATTCTACCGAGGACATTCCTCTTTTTTCCTTGAGTTAGCTTTATTGATCTAATTTTAATCAAGGACAAGTGTACAGCAAAGGATAAAGGGTCAACAACCCAAATGCAGTGGGGAAACAAGAGAAAAACATTCTAGTTCAGCAAATGGATCAGCTTATTAATGGGCCTAGAAGTCCTATCACGGCCATGTGACACAGAGAATTAGGCACCGTGGAAGACCAATCTGCATGCTCTTTTTTAATTGCAGTACACTATATTTCCTTAAAGACAAATACACTTTTTGCAGGATGGGATGCTGCCCAACACACCCGAACCGTAGATGTTTAGGTTATAATTAAATATGGAAACAATACCATTATGTAGGATATTCACTACTGTGTTAAGAACTGGAAAATCCCCTTATTTTATCTGCGAAAAATTTCAGTTAGTTGTCTTACACTAATTATGAACTAAGATTTAATCAGACAGGAATAGGCTCAAGTTAATGCACGTATAATTTATGAATTTTTTAAAAAGATTTACCAATCGATTTGAGTGTAACTAAGGGTTATGTTTAAGCGTCTTAAGTGAATTAATATACTGACAGTTGATGGCACTATAAATCTACCATTAGCAGCAGGTCACCGCAGGTCATTTCTTGTCAGCAGTGTACTGGCCTAGCACACAGAACCCAGTAGAGCACCGGAGAGAGAAACAGAGGGATGGACTGCTGGGGAGGGGAGAGGTGGCTTGAGCTAGAAAGAAGTCTTTCTGCATTAAAGTACGAAAACAGCATCACATGCCAGTCGCTGGAAAAATCGTCCCTGCTCTCCAGAGAGAAAAAAACCTCAAAAGGAGAAGCTTGATATACAAACCACAAAATTACAGGACTGGTAAAGAAATACAAGGTGCTATTAAGAATGGAGAAATTGAAGCGCCTCAACTCTTCAAAAGGTCAGCTATGCTTCATGAGGAGATGAGATGTGAGTTGAGTCTTGAAGGATGACCAACTGCTACAGAGATGTGCGAAAGAGTGGCCCATTTGGGCAAGTAAGAAGTGGCAGTGGAAACACAAAGGGAAAACGAAAAAGGAAAAGAGGTAGGAGAATCAGGCAACCAAGGAACCAAGGGAGAATGGAGTTTAAGAAGAGAAGACAGAGTCAGCACATTCAAAGCGGTCACAATAAGGACAGAAACGTGCCCACTCAAGATGGCAATAACTTCAGCAAGAGCAATTTCAGTCAGTTTTAGCAGGCTGAATAGTTGATAAAATGGGGGTGGTTAGGGTACACTAATCTTTCAGGAAAGAGTGGTCACCAAAAGAAGGAAGTCAAGGGAGAACACCAGATTTAGTCCCAGTAAATAAGTGAAAATCATCTTTATTGGATGATTTAATAAATTAAAGGTGAGGGGAAGGACAGAGGGTTGACATAATTTTCATCATATAAAGATCTGATTATGAATGATTCATAAATATTCTACTTCCTATCCTTCTAATTACAAACTGTATGATCTGAGAACTACGTATTTATCTCCAACAGGAAATTAAACTTATTCATCTCTGTAGCCCCCAGCTCCTAGGACTGGGTCTGACATATGGTACACATTCAATTAATGTTTGTTGAATGAAATTACTTTATCTCTCTGGGCTTCATTTTCCTCCTGTTAGAAAAGGGGGGGAAAAGTGGCTGGGGATAAATGCTAAATGTTCCTTCTATCTCTAAATGCCCATCAGTCTGTAAATGTTACATAAAATGGATCAGTTCCCTATGATTCCTTGAAATTTTGCCATGTTTTAACATTCACATTCAAGTAAGGCATGAGAACATCAAAGCTGCATCCATCCACCTAAAAATGAAAATATATGGTATTCTTAAGATCCTCCTTTGAGGTGGAAATATCTTCACCAAATCAGGTCACAGAAAGGAAATAGAAGATGATCTCTTTAGAAAATGTTTTGATGAGTCTCTTTCGTCCTCCCCTCCCTCAAGGTCACTGTCAGTCTCCAAAGATATGGGCAGTACTTGGAAGCCTTAAAAATGTAAAAGAAACCTTTTAAAGTTCATTTTTAAAAATTCAAAAGTAATAAATCTGCAATTGTGTAAATGTCTTATTTCTTCTAGGCCTAAGCTGTTTAAGTTTTAATCCAAATTGGGAGCTAGGAAGCAGGAAAGAACAGAGAGAAGGAAAATAAATGAAGCCCCAAATTTCAGAGTAGAGATGCCCCTGGGATCTGCAGACAGATAATAGAAATACTTGTGAGACATGAAAACATCAACACTAATCAACAGCACTCAAATGAATAACCAATTTCCCATCATTATCAAGAAAGCCATACAGCCTTAAAAATCAGAAGGCAATTATGTCTGCTATTACTGTGAAATGCCAGATAGAACCAGACTCTGAGGAGAGGATGACTCAAACCTGTGGCCCACCTCGCCACCACCGGGGGGGGGGGGGGGTGTGTGTGTGTGTGTGTAGGGGGGGCGGGGGAGGGGGGTTAGCAGCTGTAGTTAAGACAAAGGTATTGATTCATCATCATCGCCACACCCTACAACCCTAAGTCCACTGGCCCCTCAGATCTCTCCAGTCTTTTCTAGAACTTCCATTCAACCTGCAAAATCAGAATTTAAATATAAAATAATAGGACCTCATCCACATGAATTCTGAACACATGGGACAGATAATTTAATCTAGCCTAATCCACAGGAAATATTTAGATTACAGGCTTTAGCGATAAAGTTTTGGCCTGAGACTATTTCCAAAGAAATCAGAATTAATCCCCAAGTGGTGATGTGTTCATCCTTGGTAAACTAACACTTTGTCCTGTCCGCATTTAGTTGACTATTCTGTTGATGGATCCAAACTAAAATCAAGTAGAACTGTTTAAAAGTTACTGCAGGGGAAAAAAAAAAATCCCAATGTAACAGAATACTAGTGATTATTCATGGTTTTAAAAGACTCTCCTCTCTATATTAAGAACTTAAAAAATCGTTTTACAGTTATTCTCCCAGTGCTTCTGCAACATAAATTGATTTACCAATCATCAATTTTATTTGCAGCATTCCAGAAAAATTATAATGAGGAGCTATACCTTTTCCCTTTGTGTTTCCAATGCCTTTAAACTATGTCTTTGTAAAGTTAAGATTATCGTTATTTAATTTAGCACCAGTAAAGCTAAACTGTTCAAAAAGAGAGGATATAAGGGATGAAGAAAACATTAATGGCTTTAATTTTTTATCCCATTTTTCAACAGCTTTATACAGCGTTCAATGGTAACATATCATCCCTCACCATTCTACACCAAGATTATAACGTAAGAATTATGAGTGGCAGGGTAGAGGATTCAGTAGAAAGGGTTCCAGCGAGCAGATGGACGCATGACAAGGAAGGGAAGCTTACTGTGTATACCAGAGGCACCCTCGCAAAGATATGGTGGAGAAACTATAAGCAAATATGCAAATTTTGGCCTATCATAAAGGGGAATCTTATTCAGACAACCCATATGGGTTATGTATGATATTTATCCATTTAATCATTCCAACATTCCTTGTAGTTTGCATATGCTCATACTTTTCTAAGAAAAAATAAACAAGCAGTTAAGAAACCTACAGCAAAGGATGAAAGTAAAGCCAAAAATAGATCAAAGAAAACGCAGAAAGGAAAGAGATCCATCCACAGTCCTTGAATTGAAGAGGGGCTGTTACCATAAATCCAGATCTCCATGGTTTATTTTAACTCTTGTGCAAGTCCCCGTACTACAAAACCAGCAGGATATATGGTTAACAAAGGGTGGGCAGAGAAATTGTTCCAAATGAGATTTTAAGTGAGTCATGCTCCGTAACCCAGACAATTTCATTTACTTATCTAACTGAACAATGTATTTTTTCCAAGAAGCCATTAAGAAGACATTGCATATGCCTAAAATACAGTGATCATTTTAAAATGAAATTCAAGACAAAATGATATGGGTATGAAACAGAATATCCTTTACAGCTGCAGCTTGACCAAATTTAGCCTCAAAATTTTAAATTGAAATGTGATGAAACCTTGGGTCTTGAAGTATAATCAAAGGAGGCAAACATTAGAGAAGGAGGAAAAAACAACTGATGTCAACAAATCACAAAACACTGGTGTGCCCCAGGCTTCAAGAAGCGTCCTGAAAATGTCCCTACCGTTTTTTAAAGACATCTTTCCTAATGCAAGTAGATGTGAAAGTACAAACAAAACTGTTTTATTTTCTTCTGTACATGCTTAGAAAGAAGAAAGACAAGAGGAAGGTCCTGGGACTAAATAAACATGCTGCATAGCTTGGATTATTAAGGCAGCCAGATCTGCAATTTCAGTACCACCTAAATTCAATGATCTGTGCCACGAGTCAGATAATAGACAAATTTAAGTATCTAATACATATTGTTCTTAAACACTATCCAGTCAGCCACCATTAAATATCACTTTGCTAGCCTGTAAAATTGATATTTCATATCTAGGGAGTGTACAATGGATAACTTGGGAATGCATTCAAGGCTTTGGATACACATTTAAGGTTTTACAAATAAACATTAAAAATCAATTCAACAGCAAGAATGCTAACTAAATTTCATGACTATCGAACGTCTAGCAATTACAGTTACCCAGAAAGATACTGACTTGTTAAATTACTTTCAGGCCAAAAGGCTTCGATGGCTCAAGTTCCCCAGTGGCCACCATGGATGATATTTCTTAAAGAATGTCACCTCACCACTAATAAACTTATATAAAGGATTGTCTTTTTTTCCTCTTTGAAGAGCATGCATCAGAACACACAAGATGAATCAATATCATTTCTGTCTCTGTATAATCAGGAACCAACTCACAAAATTCAAGTAGTCATTGAACAATCTTGGGGAGGGCTTCACGTCTCACCGGTTTCCTCAGTGCTGTTCATCTTCCAATTAGTTTCCCCTCTGACTAACCCTTTCCTCCCTTCCACTGGTCAATTACAATGCCCTCCTTTAAGTCAGCCCCCTTGCATGACTACCAGATTTCTTCAGTTCTTTCCATTCTCACACTGCACTTCCAATAGTCTACATTTCAATAAACAGAACCTTTAAAAATTTTTCCTGCTTCGTTCCCATCCTCACATTTCCAGCCTTTCTGGCAATTTCACTACATACACGAGAGACTCAAAAACACAAGTCTGTAAAACTAGGGCTTGTGGTGAAGTTTTCCCCAGTTTTCAAAAAATGAAAAAAAGGGGACAGCAATAAGTCTGAATTTGACCAAATTTATTGTAAATTATTCCAGATTGAAGGACTGTTTATTATTCTTAAAAATACGTGTTACACACACACACACACATATTACGTTTTGGGAATTAGTTTTTCATTCTTTTAAGGAATAATAATGTCAGAAGAGGTGAGGCACTTTTCTCAAGTTTTAAAACTGGAAGGATGAGTTAGTGTTCCAGAGAGAGAGACACACAAGATAAGCAGTAGGAAAGAATGGAGAGTTCAAAAAGGAGGTAAATGCTGCATAAGGAGGCAGGGGAAAGTTCAGCCAGGGTGCTTGCCAGGCAGAAGTGTTAACCTCTAGAATAGAGGAACGAAGAGAACTTTCTGGGAAGGGGACAGACGTGTTTGGAATTTTACAAAGACCACCTGAGCAGCAGTGTGGAAAGACAGACTGAAGAGAGTGATATTTGAAACTGGGGCCCAAAAGCTTGTGCAATGGTTAAGACAAAGATTGAAAACTTCAACAGCAGGGGGAGGAGGAGTTTTGAGACAGTATTCTAAAGCTTAAATCAGTTAATATGTATAAAGTGCCTAGGTCACTACAATATGACCCATACATAGAAACTCAAGTCAGTACCTTTCTGTTCACTTTGTTTTCCTTATACCTAGGAATACCATCTGGATATGGTATAAAATAGCCATATCTTTCATTAGCCATAAATACCTGAGAACCCAAGGTTTCAGTTTAACATGTTTCCTCTCCATACAACCAAAAAGGCAAAATAAAATAACTGGTGTTTGTGCCCACCTTCATGAAAACGAATTATCCAAATCCAAACTACAGTCATGTTATGACATGACTAAAGTCATAACCAAACCAGGGAAAATTTAAGAAGTCTTCAAGGCAGAGCATAAAAAGATCTGGGCACAGTAGGTGCTCAATAAATACTTCATGACTGAGGATAAATTACTCTCATGAAATATCACATAAAGCAAAACAGCAAGGAGAGGCTCGGGCGAAGTCCAAGTTCACCTACTACAAGAGTCCCCAGGAACATACAAGTATGCTTGGCCTACTACCACTCTCTTTAGAGGTGGTAACCTTGATGATGAACATGTTAAGAGCACTCAACCTCTCTAATAAGTACAAGCATATAAAAGCTAAAAATGGAAGGAAACTCATCTCCTTACGACACCAAACAACTGTGCTTATAGCTGCTGTTAGCCTGTTAACACAAACATTCACCAGGGGAAAAGGAGAATCACAACATTCTGCTGATCACTGTCTGATGACCAGTATCTTGTCAGTCAATGAGGAGAAGAAACCAGTTCCTTTGGGCAAAAATTGTTCATATCTAATAAGGCTTCAAAAAATCTAAGAAGGTTGAAGTAGATAGAATAAGGATATTGAAAAGGTTAGGTAACAGCTGTCAGACTTCACTTCTATAACAGCAGGCACATCTGCTTCAACGTCTGCTGGGAACAGTAACTCTACATATGTACTGGAAAGTGCTTCATGTGGGCCTCAGAAGGTGAGGTGATAACTGCCTTTAAAGGAAAGAGAGCCAGAATTGATATCCCTCCCCAGTTTTCGATGAGCAGGGGCTTACCACCAGTCCCCATACCTCAGCAATATCTTTGTTGAATTAAACAAGGAAATTACTGTATAGTAATTACATGTACATTACTATACTGCCCCAATGGGTCTCTTTCCTATTTAGCGAAAGCAGAAACTCTGAAGTCAAAAAGAGGAAGATAATGCCTCATCTGCTAGACAGTTCTAGTCCTCCGCATTTCCACAGCAAGTAAATATTATATAGCAGTTGAAAAAGTCAGCGAACATGTTCACTGGCACTCCTCGGAGGTAGGGCAGACACTGCCCCTCCAGCTACACAAATGGTCAGAAGCCCCACTGTGCACAACCCACGATCACACCTGGTTTGCATAGGAGCAGTGGTCCAGGGGGCGTTTTAGTTACATTTTCTAACTTCCATACAACCTTAAGGACCTAATAGGCTGACTGAATTACGACTCTTGTCAAATTAAAAATCAGTACTTGGTACGGTAGCCAATTAAGTTCTATTTTCAGCAAACTAACAACCCGTATCTGCCCCAAAGGATTGTAACCTATGACAGAATGAGGTTTAAATAGAAAAATAAGCATCTTTAAACAGCTCGGAGAGCTTAACCTCAAAGGAGCTGCATATCTCACCTGAAGACCAATACCATATCAGAATGCAGGCACAAGAGTGCAGGCCCATGTCAGGATGCAGGGTCCTAGTATTGGTTTTCAAACTCATACACATGTGTCACAAAAACTACTACTCTGATTAAGATCCTTCTAAATTAACTTCTCTTTTCCCCCTGGAAAACAATCAGACCCCAATGGTAATCATTCTCAACAACCATAAAGGAGGTGAGTGTGTTTAAATTAATCTCCCTGGCCTGGGAAAGGCAATCAAGAAACAACAGGAGGGCTTCCCTGGTGGCGCAGTGGTTGAGAGTCCGCCTGCCGATGCAGGGGACACGGGTTCGTGCCCCGGTCCAGGAAGATCCCACATGCCGCGGAGCGGCTAGGCCCAGTGAGCCATGGCCGCTGAGCCTGCGTGTCCGGAGCCTGTGCTCCACAATGGGAGAAGCCACAACAGTGAGAGGCCCGCGTACCGCAAAAAAAAAAGAAAAGAAAAGAAACAACAGGAAATCAGACAGGTAAATAAGGTATTGACTGTTACTTAGGATCCTGCCAGGCAGGGCATGAAGCTATTCTCTGCCTCCTTGACAAAAGATGTGCGGCCTTGAGGAGACACAGATATCATAGCTTGATCACAAAGATACCTGAAAGAAACTGGTAAGAGTTTTGTGGGAACTTGTCTTAAGTGGAAATGGGAATCTGGACTTGGCTCTGCAAATAATTCTCTAATTTCAGTATCTTGGGTTTCCCCTCTATGAAATGGTTATTGTGAATAATCCTGGTAATTATCATCATGTATTTTATAAGATTACAAATCTAAACATACTTTGAATATTTTCATAATTATTAGAATGACATTTCATTATGATTTTTTTTTTTTTTTTGCGATACGCGGGCCTCTCACCGTTACGGCCTCTCCCGTTGCGGAGCACAGGCTCCGGACGCGCAGGCCCAGCGGCCATGGCCCACGGGCCCAGCCGCTCCGCGGCACGCGGGATCCTCCCGGACCGGGGCACGAACCCACGTCCCCCGCATCGGCAGGCGGACCCTCAACCACTGCGCCACCAGGGAAGCCCTCATTATGATTTCTTTTACTTTAATTATTAGTAAGAGAAAGGAAAGCGCTATCTAATATATAAGCATCTGGCTAATTTGCTCTATGGCTAGCCAAAAGTCATTCCTGGGATAAACAGAAGGACTTATAAGTCAAATCATGAAACAAGGTTCCAACTCCGATTTGTATTCCAAATGAAAACTTCAGAAGAACAAAAGTTTTCTTCCTTTCTTAATTCCTATGGAACCACAAATGCTGCTATTCCTTCTGCCCCAGCAACTTGGTATAACTGGAATGAGTTACAATTAAAAAGGAAATTAAATATCATAGGCAGTAATAAACCAGCTTCCATTTTTCTTGATGTATAGTTCAATTATATTAATTAGTATAATGAAGGAGGAAGAAGGCAGAATCATTGCCACATGGTATAAGCAAGTTTCATTAAGAACCACCTACCTCACTTATGAGGAATGTATAGAAATGTAAGTGCAGAAGCATTGTTTCTATGGGGACCTAATCAGTCTAATCATTTTCACGAATTATAAGCCATAGAATCACAGGGCCTGTGGGTTGGAAGGGAACTTAAAAGTGTACCTCTAGCCTCCTATGCACTGTCAAATCCCCTCCACAATATTCCTACCATCTGGTTATTCAGCTCATGTGTCAAGGCCTTCAATGAAACGAAACTAACTTCCTGGGACAGCCCACTCTCTCTCTCACTGAACACCTTTCTTAGAAAGTTCTTTTTTCATATTAAGCTAAAATGTTTCCCTGTAATTGGTTCTAGTTTTACTCCTTAATGTCCAACTCACTGCTGTTCTGGCAAAATCTTCCGTGGGTGGGACTATCCCCTCTAGCACTTTTGGCCCCCTACCCAGTAAAAGTGTCCCCCAGTGATGCACACCAAGGCAATGTGTGTACACATTTCCAACTTCCCACCATTAATAACCACCGTAAAAGTATTACAGAAAGGAACTCTGGAAATTTAGGCCACATCATGGGACTTTAGAAGTTTGGCCCTTTTCGCCAGGAAATGGGGAGCTTTTTAAAAAGTTGAGGATAAGGAGAGTGACAGAATCAGAGGTATGTTTCAGAAAGATTAACATAGCAGCCATATATAGAACTGGATTAGAGGGGGGACAACTGGAGAGAAGGAGGCCAGGTAGGAGGCCATTACAGTGGTAGAGGAAAGATGTAATTAGGACCAGAACTACTCACAAGGTGTTCTGGTCAACAGCACACTGTCCAAACCAATTTTAAATGACTCCAATCACCATGTAGCCCTAGTCTTCATGATGTATGCTACCGTAATGCGTCACTACCATGCAAGTCAGAGAACAGTCTTCATGTGCTGCAACAATCCCCCCCATGGTGTGAAGCTAAGGGTTTTTTGCATAGACTATTTAATATGCAAGTATGCAGGTGGGTACCCTGCCTTATTACACATGGGCTAATTAGGAAGCACATTATTTGTAAGGCATTAGCACAACAAATCAACTTAAAATGACACTTGAGAATAGGCCATTCAAAGTGAAAGCCAAGATTATAAATCTAAGTCTTTCAACAGGAAAAAAAACCCACCTGACCTAAGGGAAGCAGGCAGCTCTCAGCTAGATGGATGTGCAAAATGAAGTCAGGCACATTATTTGGGGATCCAAAGTGAGCCGGAGCTACTAAATAAGCTTGACTGACAAGAACGATTACTAACTACATAATATTTGAATATATAATATATAAGGCACGATATGAGTCCCATTTAAGATTCACAAAGACTAAGATTTCAACAGTATCATCATTTTACAGATGAGGAAACCAGAGCTCCAAGGTCCTAAATAACTCACCCAAGGTTAGTCATTACCAAGTCACAGACTTGAAAAAGACTTGAAACCCAGGTCACTCTGACTGCAAACTGTCCTCTTGCTATAGCACTCGATTCAGAAATTACTTTAACAAGATAACAAGAACAAGGCAAACGATCTGAAGACACACGTAAAAGGGACTGTCAAGAGGGTGGACAAACATGACCAGTTTGGGTCAAGAAACCCTACACGGAAGGTAAGGGGCAGAGTATAACATCAAGGGCAAACTACTGAGAAAGGCCGACAGAGCTACAAGGCTGAGCAAGAAAGGCTACAAGCAAAGGAAGGTATCAATATCTTTGTTCAGCAAGGTCTTTGGGGTACAGACAGTGGACAACAAAAACAGTCTTTCTTCTCTCGTGAAACATAGGAAGGCTCATCACGTGTTCTGCAATAGCCAAAAATGTCTATCATATGGCAGAAAAATTTCAAAAGTCAACCAATTTTCTTCTGTAAGCTGACAAATATATTGGGCTTTCCCTTTCACCACCTTGAAATACATTCTACTCTGGAGTATACCGTGGTTATGCCTTTTTGAAGTCAAAAAACGTTAATACCCAAAATCATCATCCAGTATGGCAGCTATACTTTTCTTACTGCCCATTCCTGTCACTGTCCCCAAGCATGGACACCCAAACTTGCTCTTCCAAGTATCCTAGTCAGCAGGTAGAGTACAGACACCCAAGTCTGTGTTACAGGCTAAAAGAATATCAATTCCAAAGCGGTTTCCTCTGCCAAACCCTCCCCTAGGTCAATCAAACTTCACCAGCTCTTCCTTAGAGCTCTTCAGCATTTATTTCTACTAACTACACGATGGTATTTTGCATATAATGTTAAAGTATCATTCTAACAATATGGTTTTTCCCTAAGTTCAATCCCCCTTCTGCCACATGAAGGCCGTACTTCCTCTTTACAGGGGAGTGTTTCCACTTGTTATTGGCAGGTGTTGAGAGGGTAACAAGGAGGTGTAGTGACGGCCTTGATTCTAAAAGAAAGCTGCAATGACTGGGACTTTCGTCTTAACAAGCTGGGTCACTGGACATAACATCTTAAGAGTCACAAAATTCACTATCTGTGAACAAGGATAAGAAGGGGCCTACCGGCTAAAAATCAGGAGGTGAGCATGCGGAAGACTACAGAAGAAATGTATCCAAATTCAAGGTTGACAAAAGAATAAGAATGTGCTTTGCCTGAAGCCACAAATCCCAAAGGATAAAGGGCAGGCACATTTTTAAAACTCATCTGCCCCTGAGCAGACATAGCTGTTCTGAGTTAAAGTAAAACAGAGCCGTGTTCGAATAAGCACCAGTGTGGAAGTGACTGCCACCCCAGCATCCTCCTTCTGTGGTCTGGCCATAAACGTCTTGAACCCTTGATTTTAAGAAATACCTACTGTTTCAGACTCCCACTGCACTTAGATGTCTAAATGGCACAGTGACACATTCTCTCCCCTTAATTTCCTCACTACACCCATATATACAAGTAATACTACTTTCACACATTTTACTTAACCCTTATAATTATAGGCCTTTGCTACATTATGCCCAAGAAAATGAAGACTAGGAGGATAATATGCCCTGGGTCATAGGAATATCTTATAAGAAGATTCTTATTTTGCCCAGGAAACCACATACTGCATAGTCTGACCTCCAGGACACAAAACTTCAAACACACTCCACATCTTCTGTTTAAACATCACTGCCCCATATATTTCCCATCTTTTTAAAAACCACCACCACCGCCACTGAATCTTACATTAAACAAGAAATGTAAATTGTTTGTTTCCACAGATTATCAAAGTTGGCACATAAAAATCATGAGGAAAACTGGCAGATTCATTTATTTGGGCAATTTCAAAAGTTACCCCTTGCTTTTGAAGATCAACCCAAATAAATGAATTATTCAGATTCCATTAACTTTTGCCCTAAAACAACGGAACAGGGGCCAACGAGATGACGATTTTATGACAGTTTGACCAAAAGATAAAATGGTCAATATAAATTCATGGGCTGATTAGAAAGCAGAGTTAGAAATACCTGTTCGTTATATAGACCAGTAAATTTCTATTAAGATGATACAGAATGGGACTTCCCTGGTGGCGCAGTGGTTGAGAATTTGCCTGCCAATACATGGGACATGGGTCCAATCCCTGGGCCAGGAAGATCCCACATGCTGCAGAGCAACTAAGCCCGAGAGCCACAACTACTGAGCCCACGTGCTTCAACTACTGAAGCCCACGCACCTAGAGCCCGTGCTCCACAACAAGAGAAGCCACTGCAATGAGAAGCCCACGCACCACAATGAAGAGTAGCCCCCGCTCGCCACAACTAGAGAAAGCCCACGCACAGCAACGAAGACCCAACGCAGCCAAAAATAAAAAAACAAAAGTTGAGTCCTTTAATAAAAAATATACAGATTATAATCCTAACAACGTTCAGTTTCCTACAAAAAATATTTGTATTCTACAAAAAAAATATCTGTATTCTAGTTTCAAAGGAAAAGTGAACCAGTATGGGAACACTTGTATTGCATCACTCAAGGCTTACACAGGGTATCAGTGGCATCTTGTTCATACTCGAAGGTCAGTACACTAAGTAGAGATCTTCCTGCCTACTGTCCTGTGCTCTGTGATTTTTTTAAAACTGTTTTTCACCTTGAACAAATGTACAGTTTTCTAGCTGTTGATCCTTCTTTAATTTTTGTAATTCTACACTGCAGTCGAGACTCAAACTGGGGTATAACATGAGAATAAATTTATTTTTACTCTTCAAACTTTAGTAAGCCCCACTCCTTAGCAGCATTATCCTGGGAAAATTTAATCAAACTATCTGTGCCTCAGTTTCCTCATCTATAACCGGGGAGCATAAATCCCTTCAGTCACATACTGTTACGAGGATTAGATCTACAGCAACTATCAAGGACTTAGAAGCAGCATTTAGCACAGTGGGAGCCATCAACAAATATCTGTTACTGCCATTCAAACCTAAGCCACTCGAGAGTTCCAAGTAGCAGCAGCTAGCAACTCGAGGAAACGTGCACACACCTTCTAACAATGGAACCAACGCTCAGGGCCATTCCAGCCGGAACTTTCACACCTCATGGAGGGCCCACCAATGTCCATGTTAAAGCCAATTTGTACTTCAGGTATGATTAATCTTCTGCACTAAAAAACAACACGAGTGTTTTCTCACCAAGAAGTTCTTGAAGTTCGACAGGCTTCCAGAACATCTGTACGACTGTTTCAAAGCAGCAGCTTGCAGAATGAAAAACCAGGGTTTCAACAGCTTTAAAAGTATGGTTTGAGTCGAGGGACAGAAGCCTAGGAGACAACGCAGAGCCGGGCAGCGCGGGGAGTGCTGAGGGCAGGCAGAAGCACAGGACCGCCAGCATGTTCTCCAGAAACCACTGGAGCCGGGTCACCGCGGCCAGCGGCTCCGCCCTAGAGATGGAGTTCAAACGCAGCCGCTGCTGGCTCAGCCTCTTCTGCGACCCACCGGAGGACACAGTCGCAAAGAACGCTACACCATGAGACCCGGATGAGGGAAGGGGCCCGCCAGCTGCCGGTGGCCTGCTCCCAGCCAGAGCGTGCTGGTGTGCAATAGCCGCACCCCCGGCTACACGGGCGAGCTGCAGCGGCGCGAGGACACGCAGGTGCTGAGGAAGACAGGCCAGTGGCCTCCTGATAGCGGGCCACCTGCTGAGCACTCCCCCTGCCGCAGCCAGGTCTGCATTTCTGACCTCCAGATTCCACTCATGTGGAAGGACACAGAAGATTTCAAGAACGAAGGCGATCTGCACCGTCGGGCTGTGTTCTTGCTGCTGCAGATCGGGGAATGCACTCAGGACACGGAGATGATCCTGGTGGACAGGACCCTCACAGCCATCCCCTTTCACAACAAGGTGCTCTTTGCCGAGGCAGGGCCAGACTCTGAACTGCGGCTGGAGCTATATGGGGCCTGCGTGGAAGAGGAGGGGGCCCTGGCTGAAGCCCCCAAGAGGCTTGCCACCGAGCTCAGCAGCTCCCTGGGCTGCTCCTCAGGGAGGCGTGTGCGGGTGTCGCTGGAGACAGCTAGGGGCTCGGGAAGCAGTCCCATCTTGCTCCCCACCCCAGCTGGTGGTGGTCGTTACCACCTCTTGGCTCATACCACTCTCACCCTGGCAGCAGTGCAAGACGGACTCCACACACATGACCTCACCCTCACCAGTCATGAGGAGAACCCCGCCTGGCTGCCCCTTGATGGCAGCGTGTGTTGCCGTCTGGTGGCTCAGCCCTTCCGCATGACTCAGCCTACTGCAAGTGGCACCCACAGAGCGCAGCAAGCTTGGGAGCTGCAGGACTGGGTGCGAGCGCATGGAGTCCTGAGAGGCACAAACAGCTTCTGTCACCGTCAACCTTAAGACACAGACACTGGGGAGGAGCCGCTGTTTACTGTTGTGATCAACAAGGAGCCTCAAGTCGGGGCAGGTGGACCAGGCAGTGGGCTGGCTCTTCACCCTGAGCATCAGTAACCAGTATGGGGAGGATGAGGTGACACACACCCTTCAGGCAGAGAGTCGGGGAGCCCTGCAGAGCTGGACAGAAGCTCTGTGGCAGCTTTTCTTTGACATGAGCCAGTGGAAGCAGTGCCGTGATGAGATAATGAAAATTGAAACCCCCGCTCCCCGGAAACCACTCCAAGTACTGGCCAATCAGGGTTCCTGGTACCATGAGATGGTGACAGGTGATGCTCAGGGCTGAATAGGTCTGGGGCCTAAGCTCTGACTAGCCTCCCCCCCTCAATCCCTTCCTGGTGCCACAGCTATTGAGCCGCTGGATGACATCACAGCGGTGATAGACAGCCTGGCCCAGCTGGAGGGCACGAGGCTGGAGACGCCCCCAGCCTGCCCTGCCTGGCCCCTGCTCGCCTGCTTCAGTGGCCCCAACCCCAGCCCTGACCCATTCCCTGCTCTGGAGGAGATGCCGAACGGTCTCCCTGGATGCTGTCCCCGAGACCACTCCCCTGGGGCTTCTCGCTCGGTTGCCCCTCTCCCCCCGAAGCGGTTCCCACAGTCCAGAGGCCTCTGCAGCAAAGGCCCACCCCACACTTGGCTCCAGTCACCAGTGTAAGATGGTGTGCTGGCAACAGGGTCTGGCCAGAAGAAGAGGTGGTCTGTGTGCAGCTGGGCTCTGGATTCGGTGCTGTTTGTAGCAGGTTGGCCAGCTTGGCCTCCCCTTCCTCTACTGGACTGGGGGATAGGCTGGGGAGGGGGAGCAGAAGCCCCTTTTAAGCTGTGGTTGCCATGGTGCTGAGGGACTCTTTCCCAGGGCTGGCTGGGACCCCCTAAACCCTTCCTGGGAGAAAACTGGAACCAACACTGCCCTACCCTCCCTGCACTAACCAGCTTTGAGGATGGCACTGAAGAGCCCTGGGAGGGAACGCACCTCCCTTGTGACTCCCACATTGACCATTAAAGTTATTTAACATCAAAAAAAAAAAAAAAAAGTATGGTTTGAGTTGGGCTGGAATGAGTTGGCACACCAATCACTCCTCTGTCAGAAGAGTTGCTTTCTAAAAAGCACTTTGGTTAGTTCACCAAGGCACTGGTGCCAATAAACTTCCCGTTGTATCTCATAATAAAGCATTAAACAAATAAATGGGGTATAGGATGGAGAAAGATTTACGATTTAAGCCCACCCGAGGAGACAATTTATGAAATAAAATGATCAACGTTCTAGAATTAAAAAGTAGTTTTACAAAATAAAATGTATTGAAAAATATCTAAATATAGAAAAATAAACCAATAGTAAAAAAAAAAAAAAAATCTGAAAGTCATGCAAGAAGATACACTTATAGAGCCAATAAACTAATTCTACTTTTAAAGTAATCGAAGAAGATGAATGGTTTACATGAAGGGAAATCAAATGTAAATTACGTGAAAAACACATTCTTACTAGTAATCTTTTATGCAGATGAAAACAACTCTAAAGTCCAGTTAATCTAGGAAAACAAAAATACTGACGAAACAAAAACTCGATTAGATGTAGGAAAGTTTAAGTATTTATGTGGTACAGTCTAAAAATTCGCTTATATACCTTTAACCTATTAACTCACTTTGTGGATATAGTTCTAAAATAAATAATCCTAAATAGGAAAAAAAAGTACATGTTTAATGCTATTAAGAAAAAAAGAAATCTAGAACATGGACATAACTAGAAAATAGTATATTTGCTTAATGGAATATATGTGTGTTTAAAATTAAAAGTGCCATAATTCAAGAAAAATGTGCAACTTCCATTTCCAACAAAGATGAAACAAGGACCAAATCCACTGTCCTGCATAAAACCAAAAAAACCAAACATTTTGAAACATGGTTTTCAGTAAGATAGGTAACAGGCAACAGAGAACAGTGATCCCTAAGAGACAGGACACAAATGAGCCCTAACTGCTTACTGCCTAGAGTTTCTAGTGGGAATGGACAAGGGTTTGGGGGAGACCAAGCCTGCTAGAGCTCTTGGCACAAAGGACCAGGGTGGAGAGAGCAGCACAGAGAGATGACTTCTGAGATCCGCACAGGGCCTCTCTTGAGCACAGTACTGATCAGCCCAGGAGTGTGCTTCCACCTGAGGCCAGGGGAAGAACCATGGGAAAGCATTAGAAGCAACAGTGCCTACCATCACCATAATGACCCAACCATTTTACTCCAGGGTATTTATCCAGGAGACAAGAAAATATATATCCACACAAAAACTTGTACACAAATGTTCATCAAAGCTTTATATATAGAGCCAAAAATTGGAGGCAACTGGAAACAGCCCAAATGACCACCAGAGGTAAATGGATGGCTAAACCACAGTATATCCATACAGTGGAATACTACTCAGCAACAGAAAGGATGAACTATTGACACAGACCACAACACAGATGAATCTCAGATAATTAGACTGAGTGAAGAAAGCCAGATTAACAAGAGTAGATACTGTAATGATTTCATTTATATAAGCTCTAGAAAATGAAACTAATCTATCATGAGAGAAAGTAGATCAATGGCTTGGGGGTACATGGGAAGGGATAGAATGGGGCACAAGGAAACTCTGGGTGGTAATGAGTATGTTCACTATCTTGACTGTAGTGATGGTTTCATGGATATATATATATATATATATATATATATATATATATATATATACACATTTCTCAAAGCTTTCCAAATTGCACACTTTAAAAATGTGCAGTTTTCCTGCATATCCATTATGCCCCAATAAAGCTGTTTGTAAAAATAGACAAAACGTTGGGATTTCCCTGGTGGTGCAGTGGTTAAGAACCCGCCTGCCAACGCAGGGGACACGGGTTCGAGCCCTGGTCCGGGAAGATCCCACATGCTGCGGAGCAACTAAGCCCGTGCGCCACACTACTGAGCCTGTGCTCTAGAGCCTGCGAGCCACAACTACTGAGCCCACATGCTACAACTACTGAAGCCCGCATGCCCTAGAGCCCATGCTCCTCAACGAGAGGCCACCACAATGAGAAGCCTGTGCACCACAAGGAAGGGTAGCCCCACTCACCTCAACTAGAGAAAGCCCACGCGCAGCAATGAAGACCCAATGCAGCAAAAAATAAATTAATTTTTAAAAATAGACAAAACGTGGTTTCATGAACAGTTATAAATATCAGAATATAAACTAACACGTATACACTGGCCACCATCATATGATTAGAGAGATCTACATAAATGAAGTTTGTTAAGGTCTTTGGAGTTTTTACTTTTGTAAAAATTTACACCCACTGAGTTTATCTAAACGGCCATTCTTATTTTCTAGAAACAAGAGCTGGGAGACAGTTTGCCCATGATCATACGAAAAGGTCACACAAAAGAAACAGACCACACAACTCATAAGATGCCAATCTCTGTTCTACATTACATTCGTACACACTTATAGAATAACAAGAATAACAAGATTATTGGGAAAGAGACAGATAGCTCCTTCAGAAGAGTTGTAAACCAGGGAAACTAGAGCAATTTCAATAGGGTACCCAGGTGTTCCCAGCGGTGAAGCATGAAAGGAAACCCTGTACACAGGTGGGACGACAATGTGTGGAAATTAGCCCAGTCTCAGCATTCAAAGCAACCTTTCAAAAATCCAAGTTAACATGCCTTGACATACATGATGCTCACTTAAAAGCCAATTGTGTGGTTTTTGTTCAAAAAAAAGGGAAAGCCATTTTTCATCATAAGACATAAAATGTTGAAAGAAAAAGAGGGGGAGCCGCAGCTATGTATTTCCTAGGGCTACCATAAAAAATTACCAGACACTGATGGCTTGGAACAACACGAACTTACTCTCTCCCAGTTAAGAGCCCAAAGTACAAAACTCAAGAGTGTTGGCAGGGCCGTGCTCTCTCTGAAGGCTCCAGGGCAGCCTCTTTCCAGCTTCTGGTGGTGGCCAGCAATCCCTGGCAATGCTCAGCTTACAGCTGCATCACTCCAATCTCTGTCTCTGTCCCAGGGCCTTCTTGCATCTGTGTGCACCTGATCCTCTCATGAGGACACCAGGCATTGGATTTAGGGCCCAGCCTCATCAGGTATGACCTCCTCCTAACTGATTATCTGGAAGTAAGGTCTTCACAGATCTAATGTCATAGTCATAGGTTCTTAGTGTTACAACTTTAACATATCTTTTGGGGGGGTTCACAACTCAACCCACAATAGGGGGACAAATACCTAACATAGTAAAATTCTCTTCAAGGAGACAATAACAAAGGAGAGTAAGATTTCAGTTAATGTATCAAGTAATGTTTTCACTTCTAAATAAACAACTGTGCCCATTTCACACTGAATCAAAACACCTCAAAATGGCTAACAAAATGCAAAAATTGGTTTCCTTTTCTTTTTCCAATTTGAAAATTATATTTGCAACAAACATCCCTGACCCATAACTCCCTCTGATTAATAATATTTTCATTAACAAATATACTGCTTGAATTTGGGGGGCTGAGACTTTTTTTTTTTTTAAACAACCAGAAAGGAAATTAAAAAAAAAAGTTTCATTTAAGTCAGATGTTAATTTGCTTGTAAGGGGTCTTGTCCTTTCAAGCCATCATCATCATAAAGGCGTTTTATGATCTTTAATATAATGTGTATGTACTGGTACACTTAATTTACACTTACGCACAACACTATTGTTACAGTGTACACATACATTCTTATAGAGCTAAGAGTAAATGATTTAACCGCAGTTCAAACATTCTTTTCTGCTAGGTGTCTAATGTGTACCAACCATATAAGCTTAGCATAATTCAGAACGTAATAAAAATTTGATTCCTATCCTCTAATTTATAAATGAAAAAAGTTTCACTGTTAAATAGTAAAATGTATTAACTGAAACTGATTAAACCCATCATATCACTAAGGAAGAAACTGAAGACTAAGATACAAGTCACCTGATATTCAAATGACCTCTCAGAGATGGACAGATGACGGAGGGTTCATTCTGCTTTCAAAGCATATGTCTCTGGTTCATATGCTTTGCTTGCCAGACAGTGCCTAGAGATGTCTCTTTAGTATATTACTTGGTAATTAAAAAGAGGAAAACTACGTGTTTCATAATCTGCTTATTGTTAGGCAGCATGTAAACAGCAGTATCAAAACTGCCCCCATACATACCTTTTTAACATTTGCCAGCATTGTGGCAGCACAGAATAGGAACTGGGGGGATAATTTTTTGATGATTTCTAATGATAAGCAAAATGTTTTAGGAGTGGATCTAGATCTGGTATAAGCAGACACCAGATCTGATACAGTCCATTTTTTCCTATCGTAAGAATTACCATCGATAATGGAAAATACCTAAAAACATTACACCATGTTTTAAAGACATACACAGAGAGGCCTCTCTAGAACTGAGGTCAAAGGCCACTACCTACAGTAAAGATTTTGCAAGCACAGGAAAATATTCTTACAGAATGGGTGAGGAAATACCAAACCTTTGTACACATGGAAAAGTATCATGCATCTGAGATACTTAAATCTAATTCTGACAAGTGAGAAAAGTCCCCTCAAGGTCTAAGTCTCTAAGATTCAAGGACACAGCTACCTCTCTTACTTTCTCTTGGTGAAGGTAAACAGCATTAAATCTAAATGAGTTTTCACTGAAATATATGCTCCGCTCCACTCCCCTCCTCTCACGTCCCTCCTGCATTGATTATATTTGTGAGACTATGCTTCCAGTGCATTTAAATTAAGACACCATCTTTCCCATCACCTACAATTCTCAAATGTCACATAAACTCTGAAGTGTTACATAAATTATCCAGTGGGTAGCAAACCACCAATGATGAACAATGAATAACACATCTTTTGAAGCAAATGGCCAGGCCAGAACCAGAAGAACTCAGGTGTTCTAAATATACTAAGTAATTTACCAAGTCAATAGAAATAGAGAGGACAGTGGGGATTAGAACCAAATAAATATGATAGCTCTACTATGCATCATTAATTCAGTCTAAGATGCCACTTATTTTAAGACACATCATTTTATACTCCATTAAAAATAAAGCCGTCAGTTATGACTACAAGTTTTGTCCTGAAACCAGATGTTAAAATTTGCGGATGGGAGAGATACATCTTTTAAGAATTAAGGAAATGTGGTATGTTTCCAATAAGGGCAAGTATTGGCAAATACTACCCCATAGCTATTCCTACCTCGAATGTTCACTATGTATCATTCATATCAATTATAATCACTCAACCAGCAAGTGGACCTCAAATAGTTAAGACTATATTGTGCCAACCATATAGAAAAGAACATAGAAGGCACTCAACTAGCTTACAGCTTGGCCAAACATCACTCATCCAAATCACTTACACCAATCTAGGGAAAATAAACTTATATTTGGTCCTTTGGGAAACCAATAGCATGTGGAGGCCAAGTATTACCCTTGTGGCCCCCAAGCTGATCATTTTCTTTGCATTAACTCAGGGTGAATAATGATCAAAAGGCAACTCGCAGAGACACAGCCTCCAGCTCTGTTTGATGCACAATCCTGTGACAACATTATTAGCAAGAACCATTTCTCTTGCACCAAAATACTGAGTCCAGATGTCAACCTGGTGCCTGGAAAATATGCTGCACAGTGACAGCTGTTTGATGCTTCCATGCTGAATAGCTGCATTCTGACCAGACACATCCTTTAACCAATGAGATATCAGTGCATTCAGAAAGAAAACATTACCAAAAAGAACTCTGGACACCAAAATTAAATTAGCACACACTTCTTTTTTAATCTGCTTAAGTCATAATAAATAAGGGGCAGTTTTGCAGAAAGATGATAAAGGGACTACTGCATTTTATGTAATTAAGCAATAAGCATATAGAAGCAATTAAATGTAGAGCATGAAATAGCAATAAGCATTCAGCACAACACAAATTACTCAACACATTCATTTCACCACACTTTTTTTTTTAATGGAAAGAACTGGTGACCTAGATAAAGCACTGAATTGAAAAATCAAAAGAATTTAAACAGCAAGATGTAGTGGTTAACGTACAGCCCTTGAGCCAGGCCTGGAGCCTATTCCCAAGGGTTCCACTTGCCAGCTGTTTGACCTTGCACAAGCAACCTGACCTCTCTTTCCAAGTGCAGTTTCCTCACATGCAAAATAAAGGTAATAAAACCCTCACCTCATAGGACCTTGGCTTTGTGAGGAATGAATTAGATAACGCAGGAAAATGCTTACCCAGTGCCTGGCACAGGGAGAAGGGTACAAAATCGTGTGTGCTGTTTATCATTAGTACCAGTTATAACACTATCAAGCCATGTATTTCCCAACCCTCAAGCATCTTTCTTGCTCTGAATTTCACTAGTTCTTTGCTTCTGTACCTCTAACATTTTTACTCTACCTCGCATTGTCTTCATTTGTATCACCTTGACTCAACCCACCCCCCATCAACATCTTTGAACATCCCTCCCCCTCAGTAACTAATATGACATCAAAAAATATTTCAGTTCTATAGTGCTGATAAAGAAATATCTGGGCAATGAATGAATGAAGCGTAAGTGAAATAATTCTGTGGGCTTGAGACCTCGTATCCACTGCCTGGCATCCTGCACTCTGACGATGGTGAGTGGGACAAAGCTGGGAGGCGAGGAGGGCCAGCGGCAGCAAGAGGCCCGAAAGCATTTCCATTTCCCTCCATTCAGAAGGATGCCTCTACATAAATGCTTCAACTCAAAGGAGACACTAATGTGCTTTTGTGGAATTCTGCCAGTCTGACGCATAAATATCCTTATCAGGGAGAGTCAAAAACTATTTAATTCATTACAGGCTGAGAGTTTAAAAAGCAAGAGAGGATTAAGCAATGCACACACCAGTAGTGAGCTACAAAAGGGCACTGTTCCAGTTAATACAGCTGCCTCTGCAGTGGAAGAGGAATAGAGACGATGCAAGATACATTCATATGGAATTCATATTAAAATATATATACACGTATATACAAAGAAAGATTAAAAAAAAAAGTCTGCCAACATTGAGTAAAAAAGGAAAGACATTTCAAAGAACCCTCTCCGTAACAACATGCATGGAATGAATAGACCTGGACAAGGAATATAAGCTGGTTAGAATATACCTAACAAAATAGATACCAGGCAGGAACTGCCCCCCAAAATAAGTAACCAGAATTAACTGGGTATGTTGCTAGAGAGAAATCAAAACAGCCCTCAGAAGTGAGCCATCACTCAATACCCTAGGGTAGAAAGTCACCCTGTAATGGCACAAAGGATCCAACAGAGCTGGGCGAACATGTTTACAGCCCGCCTTGGACAAATGAGAGCAGACCTGCCTGACCAGTGCGGACAGTCCACCATCCTGAAAAAGCAGAGTTCAACACTGCCACTTCTGAAAAAACGCTCTAATGCTCCTGGGCCTCTGGAAACCAACCCAAGCCCTCCCTCTTGACCACTGTTAGTTGTGGGTCTGCAGCTGACACGTTTTCACCAGCAGTACCAAGACCTTGTCTATCCCCATTTCAGTCTCCTTCTGGGATTTATTTCTCCAGGGGCAGTTCCTTATCAACTCCAGATGTGCAATGAAGACAAAGAATTTGCCTCCAATACATATTTAATATACTGGAATACAACCGTTAAGTCTCTCAGAAAGAAAGACAGGGGTTGGGTGGGGTGGAGGTATAGATATAACTCTAAATATTGCTAGCTTTCTATCCCTGTTCCCTCCCAATTCCACTCAGAGAAAGGACTGGATTTTAACCTGGTCCTGACCATCCTGAAGCACTACTTTCTGTTTGTGCAAAATGAAGAGATTTTTCTTCAATAAAGAGAAAATAAGAGACAATAAAGAGATTTTTAAGGATAATTTTCACTATACACTATTTTTCTCTCATACTATGACCTTAGACTCTAGTTCCCAGCAAGAGACAACAATTTGCCTCTTGACAAATTGAAATTTTTTTAAACTCCCCTATATTTTATTATACTAGCTTAGAGAATATGAACATCATCTATACAAGTTTGAAACCAGAGAAAAACTATTCCTCCAACAAAATGAATGTTCACACAAAGACATGACACCACCTGCAAATCTTTAAGTTAGTTTTATCCTTTTGTTTAAAGTTATTCCTCAAATATCAAGATCATAAAAAAACCTTTGTTCTGTAATAATCCCCAATGATTCCACTCATATGGCCACTAACAAAGCCACCATATAAAATGGAATTATGCATTGCAGATCAAGATGACCCCAGTTGAAATCTTGGTGCCTCCTTTTAAAAAAAAAAAAAAAGAACCTAGGTAACAAAGAAAATTGGGGGACCATTCTGAGTCACTGAGCATACCCAGGGCATTTATTTGCCCCTCTAATGTCTTTGTAATTCTCTCGTACTAGAGGGGTTATGCTCTGCCTCAAGTTTGTTATGTAGGGAAACTGGTACAAAACCCACACTTAGGTCCTGAGGAAATGAACAAGGTAGAAAAACAGACAGTGAAAGGACTTAATAAAATCAGAGAACGCGAACACTGACCCAACTGAGGAAAGCCGGAGGGTGTCAGGCTGTTAATGAGGTGCTGAGAGAGAAACAAGGCAGCCCATCTCGGACAACTATTCTAGCTCACTACATGTCCCAGATTACGCTATAGCATATTCACTTGTTCAATCCAGTTTTACCAACAAATCCTCTTCCGTGTTGTTCCTTGAGGCTCTGCAAGGAAGAACGGGTCTGAAGAGGCTGAACGCTCTAGAAAGGAGGCTTTAGATAAAGCCTAGTCTACAAACAACTGTGGTTGTGTTTATTGTCCTTTCCCTTCTCACACCAAAAACCAACACTTGCAGGCCTATAAATTCCAAGTTTTGAAGGCAATTCCAAACATAACACTGAAAGACCATAAACTCCTGTTGATTCCTTAGAATTAGAGAGAAGAGGAAATGGTTGGCATTAAGAACCCTATATGATGCCATCATCATCCAGAATTTGTGTCTTCTTGGTCTCCAGCATTATTCATGGAAGATAGCTAACAGATTTGTTAGAATCATTATTAGAACCTAAGAGTTATTAGAACCTCATTAGCAGAGTCCAATTACAGAGAGAGAACCATGCTCTTTTAGCTGAATATTCATACCAATGGAAAAAAATAGAGCCTTCTTAATCACTTTCATTATCAAAACAAACTCCCTGCTGGAGCCTTTTAACTGGAAGTGTACCATTTTAAAGACATTTGCATTTTATCAAACTATATTGACAGGGCCAATAGAAATAGCTTCTAGCTCCTAGCTTCACATCTCCCAAATATGTGATGACATCTGTAGCGATCCACTGAAAAATAAAATAGGAAGACCAGGATAGGAAGCTAGGCCCCTAGCACACAAGCATCTGGTTGGAGATCTCACTGAGCTGGCAACCAGTCTTTCTCCAATCATCTCTGTTATGTTAAAAAGAGGGAAAGGATAAAGAAGAGAAAGGAAGGGACCAGAATCACACCTAGTTTCACAATAAAATGTCCCAAAGATAAAGGGATGTCATTTACTAATAAACGAACAAAAATCAGAAGCAGTACTGATGGTGTATCAGGAGATGAATAGGTTTGCATGCTAGACATGTTCTACCCAAGATAAGTGTGTCTCTCTCCCTTTCTCTCTTACACACACACGCTCTAAACGTGTAGGGTGCCTCAGTGTTATTGCCATGAGCTATATTTTGCTATTTATAGAGGCTATAAAAGTACTTAGCACTTTACAAACCACAGAACATAGGCACTAGAGCCTGGAGGAACTCAGCCTAAATTAGACATGGACAGAGTAGTGAGGAAAACAGGAAAATATTTACTTGTACCAAATTCTTGGCAAGAATAATTCTGGGAGGCAGTAAGAAAGGGACTATTAAGCAGTGATCTGTAGGAGAGTTCACACAAACCAGAATCAACTCATCAGTAATCCAAAACCTTAACTCTTGAAGGCAAAGAGTTGATATCATCATAGCAATTCTATGGCAATTTCCACCTCTGGAATTGTAGTTGTTTAAACATGAATTTTAGTTGTCTAATATATGATGCCAAATTCACCCAAGTAATATTAAAATGTGAACACTGAATAAACATCCAAATATTTAGGCAAGAAAAGAAAAACAAGTCAAAAAATGATCTTATGGCCTGGGTAAACTGCAAACCTAAATTACATTAAATTCAGCTCTTACAAGTGATGGTTACAAGATTTGCATCAACTAAAGAAGTCATCAAGTCCTTTATCCTCCTAGGTAAGTGAACGATCTGGGCTTCTAAAATGTCTATGAAGTATTTTCCAAGAAATAAAGAACTAAAACACAAGAAATTCTCTCCACAGAGAACACAGACATTCACAGTGTACCCTCCCATCACCTCAATGAGCCACAGCTCAGGAAGGCCTCAGACTCACAGGGTTTAAGGGTTTAAGGCTGGACCTTTATTTAGTGTTCTCTACACTTACCAGGGATTCAGCACAATGGACAGTTTACAGCACTGAGTTTTATTACAAAACACTTGATGGTGTCACACAATTTTGTGATGTTATTATTATTCCCACTTCGCAGGGAACTTGAAGGACTTTCTCAAATACACAGCAGGTGTCTGGGAAAGACATGAGCCAGGCCCTCAGAATACCAACCACATATACTTTGTTCATGACCTCTATTCCCAAATAACACCATAACCAGTCAAAACCAGCCAAGTTCATTTTTCTAAAGGCAAATCAGAAGTTCTCAGTAGTTGAGTATCACGCAGAAATTAGCAATAACCTAAGGAATCCCTCCCATCTCTGAGGTCACTGAGGGCATACACAAGTTTCTTGGTGCTACCTATCTATAAAGTACTAGACAGTCTAATATGTTCATGGTGTGTTCTTAGGTATCATTTGTAGCCAATATTGAAAAGAAATCACCTAACTCATTCTGATGGTCTTTTCATAAATTTCTCTTTAGCCTACCAAAAATTACCAATTCATTGCAAAAAAAAAAAAAAAAAATCAGGCTTCAGTCTCCTCTCATTCATCAACAGTGACATCAGCTCCCTTTCTCTATTCAAGGGGGAAACCATCTGCAATAGTTCTGCCCGATTTCCCCTGGAATTTTAACTTCGACTGCCTGCTTTCTGAACCCTCAGCGATGGGAGCAATTTACCTCCATCAACTTCACCAGTCACTGTTGCAATTTAGCTAAGACATTTCCCAGGGGCCCAAAAGAAAAGGTTCCAATTTGAAAAAGTCACATCTGATCCTACAAACGAGTCCTGAAAACATCATTTGGTACCAACAGATTATTTTTTCTGATCCCAAATTCTTCACTTTGACACAGAAATGCAACAAGGAAATAAGGAGAGAATTTTCTGAAAATTCTCTCAAATATATAAACATTAAAAGACATTCTAGGGGGCTTCCCTGGTGGCGCAGTGGTTGAGAGTCCGCCTGCCGATGCAGGGGACGCGGGTTCGTGCCCCGGTCCGGGAGGATCCCGTGTGCCGCGGGGCGGCTGGGCCCGTGGGCCATGGCCGCTAAGCCTGCGCATCCGGAGCCTGTTGCTCCGTGGCGGGAGAGGCCACAACAGTGAGAAGCCCACGTACCGCAAAAAAAAAAAAAAAAAAAAAAAAGACATTCTGGGAATTTCCCTGGCAGTCCAGTGGTTAGGACTTCACCTTCCAATGCAGGGGGTGCAGGTTCGATCCCTGGTCAGGGAGTTAAGATCCCACATGCCTCAAGGCCAAAATACCAAAACATGAAACAGAAGAAATACTGTAACAAATTCAATAAAGATTTTAAAAATGGTCCCCATCAAAAAAAAATCTTTAAAAAAAAAAAATAGACATTCTGATAAAAACCACAGCAGGCTCCATGCATGTTAAGGTTCTGCTTTGCTTTGGTTTTGTTATTTGACTCTACACCAAGCAAACTGAAGATGGTGGCCCAGGGCAGAGGAAGCCCTTGGCAGCATCTGCAATACAGCAACATCAGAAACCCAGTGAGGATGTGAAGTTCCTTCCAGAGTTAAGGACCATGAAAAGCCAAATCGCCCTATTAAAGTATTTCACACAAGGGCACACACATTGCACCTACTCAGTGGAGTTAACCAAAAGCAATGTGAAAGTACACATTACATGGAAATTGGCAAAAGGGTGGGAGAGAGCTCTAGCAAAAGAAATGAAACACTTTATATCAATAGGTAAAAAGTTAGCTGCTACCTTCGTTACTGTTGCAAAAGCCATAGTGTTCAGATTGGAATTAAGTCTTATCCCATAAATAATTTTATCATTATTTGAAATTAGACTTAATAGGCCTTGACAACGTATTTTAGTAGGTCTCAATCTGCTTTTCCAGGATACTGGTACTTCTCAAACAATGTAGAAAAAGTGTCATCACCACTAAAAATGTTACCAAAAATTAACTTAGTAACTATAATAGTCTCGGTTTGAGATTTTTGTCCATAAATTTTTCTTTAATAAAAAAGTGTTTATTATCAAATGTCAAACAGCAATAGATCAATGAACCAATATTAACTTAATATTGCTATTACTATTAATTACTATGAATAGAATGCATACTTTGGTGCACACATATGCTTGATTTTACATAACTTACATAAAGTGTGTTCTCTACTTGGAGAATTATCCCAAATCAAAATGATGGTATTAAATATTCCTATGTACTATGAGTTCTAGAAGGTTTGTCACCTGAACATGTTTGGAAGCCAGTGCTATATTTATAAAACTTAATGGTAGCAGGGTCCCACGTGTTTAGGAAAAAAAGCTCACATTAGATATCAAACAAGGGACTCAACAAGGTAACATGATTTTAGAGTCATTATTTCTCTTTAGGGGTAGGCTAAAGATTCCAGGGATTTCTTATCTTCCCCAAGTATAACTGGAGCAGGCATTTGCTCTTTCGGGCTATTACTTTCAACTAAGTTTCAACAGTAAGTGAACAAAGTAAGTGGACTGTCAGAAGATACTGATTTACAGATGATACTTTTACTTTATCAACAGTACCACCCACAATCTATAGCCACACACACTTCAAGCCAAAAGATTTTCTGCAAGGTTCAGGTAGTACAATCAATGTGATTTCCAATGTTACTCTGGAAATACTGTTGTTTTAGAGCAGCGGTTCTCAAAATGTAGACCAAAGACCCCTGGGGCTCCTCTCTTTTCCTCCGTCTCCAACTACTTGTGTGTGAGGCTAGAATTGCTTTAAAAATTTCAACCAAAACCACATATCAAAACAAAGAAAATGCAGAAGCAGATAGGATTCCAGCTGTCTTCTATTAAGTCACACAGTAAACAGATTTGCATAAAAATGTAATGTGTCTCTCCTCATTTTATGGAAAACAGTTATTTCTCATAAAACTTATGTTAACATATAATGGGCTTTTTAATGAATTAAGTATTTTTAAATGTCAGTTTTCATTGCTAGTTATGTACTGAATGTATCAACAGATATAAAATAAACAACAGCTTTTTGGGCCCTCAATATATTAATATATAGGAGCCTTCAAACCAAAAAGGTTGAGAACCACTTTTTTAGGGGAACTCAAAGATTAAACTAGTTACTGACAGCATAAAAATGGCCCAATGCAGGAGAGCCTTAATGTGAAGCTCCCTCATCAAAAATCTTTTAAATAGAAGAGGCTTTCTACATAGACAAATCTAGTAAAAAGAAATCCTTCAGGGAAATCAAAACGAAAAAGTTCACCTTACTCTTTATCCAAACAATTATTTAACGCTGCTCTAAAAACAGATCCCTTTTGGTCTCACCCTATGCTCAGGTTCTTGTACAATTATAATAGAACAAATAGAACAATCTTTGCCTTTTTGATCACTTAACATTGTATCCTAATCTTCCCAGTAGAAATATAATCTTTATAATCTTGATAGATACAGAATTAGAATGCATAGTTATATACAAATATAAAAATTCAAACTGTACACTTAAGATTTTACTGAAAGTAATAATTCAATTTATAAAACTTTTTAGGGACTTCCCTGGTGGTCCAGTGGTTGGGACTTCACCTTCCAATTCAGGGGGTGTGTGTTCAATCCTTGGTCGGGGAGCTAGGATCCCACATGCCTCACAGTCAAGAAATCAAAACATGGAACAGAAGCAATATTGTAACAAATGCAATAAAGACTTTAAATATGGTCCACATCAAAAAAAACACTTAAAAAATTTTAATGGACCACTGATATTCAAGAATTTACTTAAGCTAGCCTCTATTTCTGGCTAGACTATTTCTACTTTATCTAAGGGATTGTGCTACAGTGAACATCTTCAGATACAAAGCTTGACTCTTCCTTTAAGCCCTTTCCTTAAATAGAGCTTTAAGAGGTTGGCGACTCTGATACAGATTATGCACATTTTATGAAGCCACCACATCTTGAGCCAGTTTGACTGCTTGGTCCCAAGAGCAAAGGATATTACGCCACTGCATATCCAATTTCTTTCACCATTATTCCTTGAAAATAAAGAGGATTTTATAAACGTGAAACCACCATAAGTTCAATTTAGAAGTTGCTTAAGAGTGTCAACCTTTCTGCGGATGAGAGTCAGCATCATGGGTCAGCCTGATGTGGAGTTCCGTCTGAGCAGTAGACAAAGTCTAAGGCAAAGTCTTCTCTCTGCCAGACTAAGCTGCCTGGTACATCTACATTACTGGTATGAGCTAAGATGTCCCCCCAGATTCATATGTTGAACCTCAGAATGTGACTATTTGAAGATAATTACCTCTTAAAAGGGCCTAAGTTAATGACAGTACCTAGGGTGGGCACTCATCTGATCTGACTGATGTCAGCGTAAGAGGTAAGAAGCACACACGTACAGAGGGATGACCATATGAAGAGGAATCAAGACGGCAGCCACCTGCAAGCTAGGGAGAGAGGCCTCGAAGAAACCACCACCAACACCAACCTTGGATCTGGAACGTCCAGCCTCCAGAACAGTGAGAAAATAAATGTATTGTTTAAGCCATCTAGTCTGTGGTATGTTATGGCAGCGCTAGAAAACTAAGTTAAGTCCGATCCTTAAGGACATTTCCATGCTCCTCCCGATCTACTCCAAACCCTTCCGTTTACAGATAATGGAGCCAAGCTCGATGAGGTTAGGTTTCACCTGAGACTGCAAAGCAAGTGGAAGATCAAGAGAATCTAGATCTCTTCTCACACCAAAGCGCTTTCCACTATCCTAAAAGAACAATTAGGAGACTCCTAGATATTTCTGAGCACTAATATCAAAGGTCTGCAATTCAATCCTAAATCAATTTCTGGAACACAATTCTTGAGGACCCTCAAAAACAGCCAATAGTTTTTAACAACAACAACAACATATCCAGGTGCAAGCCTCTGCAGAATACTATAGCAACCATACCTGCTACACAAAAGCTGTGCTTTCAAAGAAAAACTGAAATTAGGATAATTTAAAAGAGACATGAGGGCTTTGAACAATTAAGAGGAAGGACTTACTTTTGGCAGGGAGGTGAAGCTAATTTTAACAGCAGGGGAAAATGGATGTTGAATAAGGTCAAACGGCTAGTAAGACCAGATAGATCCTAGTTTTGAACCATGGATGAAGAAATTCAATCAAAAAGCTAAAGACTTAGGGACTTCCCTGGTGGCGCAGTGGTTAAGAATCCACCTTCCAATGCAGGGGACACGGGTTCGAGCCCTGGTCCGGGAAGATCCCACATGCCACGGAGCAACTAAGCCCGTGCGCCACAACTACTGAGCCTGAGTTCTAGAGCCCACGAGCCACAACTACTGAAGCCCATGCGCCTAGAGCCCGTGCTCCGCAACGAGAAGCCACCGCAAGGAGAAGCCCTCACACCACAATGAAGAGTAGCTCCCGCTCCACAACTAGAGAAAGACCTCGCGCAGCAACGAAGACGCAATGCAGCCGAAAAAATAAAAACAAAATAATGAAATTAAAAAAAAAAAGCTAAAGACTTAAAGTTCCAGTTGACAACCTAATAGAATGGAAGAGACTGCTTGCTGAGTGTAACAGGAAGAGTTTAAACATGACTATGTATCCCAGATGTTTATGTCTCTGTACATCATCTGTCCTTAGCATGTTATTTCTTTGTTTAGCTTTCCTCCCTTAGTTGAGACTTTCTCAGCCAAATGAGAAAGTAAAGGGCCCCAGATGAGCTGGTGGCCAGAGCTTTCCCACCTTGAAATTCACCAAAAATAATCCACAAACTACAGCTGGTCAAATGATAGATAAGAATGGACAGCATTAGTTATTAACCCCTCTAGTCTAGGAATTTGCTTTATAAAGGAATTTACATACAAATGTTAAAAGCACTTTACTCCCCCAAATCCTTCACCCCTCACAAAAAAAAATCTGTTTGGGTTTGGGGATGATTAACTTAGTTGAAGTAAGGGACAGTGAGTTGTAATTAGAGGCAGGCAAAATATTCAGGTTCTTCACCACGCTAATCTTACACTTGATGGCCAAAATGGTAGTGGCAGGCGGCCTAGAAAACCATATGGAGATAAGATGAAAACAGTGATTTCCAGAAGTCCTCGTTAAGGTATACACGGAGAGCAACCACATGAAATCTATCTTGGAAATCTTCCTGTACTTTTTAAATGTGATCTAAAAATTATATTGTGCTATGAACACAACTGTGATGACATACAAATTTGTTCAGAAGACAGTTTGCAATTACAATGCAGTTTCTAGTTCATCAAGTCCATATTGTTACAATATCAGCAATTAGTAAATGCCTAGACACACAGTAGAGTTTGAATGCTTGAAAGGTATGAAGAAACAACCAAAGGGCGAAGCTGTTAGACAAAAAGCTAGCACTTTAAAGAACTATTGAATACAGAGATAATTAGGTTAAAATTTTGGAGAGGCTTGTCCCTTAATAGCAAAAAGAAGACAGAATGATGAAACATAGCAGAGAGGTGCCTTTTGAGACTCTTACATAAAAGTTATACGTTAAGCTCTTTACTAATTTTTCTCATTAGTCATACATGCACATAGATGACTGTCCTAGGCAAAGGTAGAAAAGTTCAAAATTAATAGTGCTAAAGTCAAACACTTTCCCCTTAATTAGCTATGAGCAGGGGATCAGATTTCTCTAGAAAGTGAAAAAGGGAATGTTTGTTAAATAAAGGTCTCCTATGCATTGTCTTATTCAACCTCATTTACTACACAACAACCAGGCATTGAAACGCCTATCTTCTTACAGATGCAGAAACAGATTTAGCGGTAGGCTGGTTTCAGACACCAACTAGCCTGCCTACTCCCTTCAAGTCCATTCCTCTTCCATTCAGCATCAGGTCTCTGAAGTAATAAATAAGTAGGGCAAATTAACAAAGCTGTAAAGTAAAAAAAAAAAAAAAAAACCCTCAGATCCATCTACATTCATCTGCCCTGTGACCCAACAAAAGCATTCCTAGGTATACAGGAGAAACAGATGTGCATGTCCACCAACCACATATACAGGAATGTTTATCAGCATCTTTATCATAATAGCTCCAAGCTGCCAACAATCTAACTGTCCAGTAAGAGAATGGATAAACTAAATATAGTTAATTCATACAACAGATTATACACAAAAATCTTAGAGGCATAATGTTGCACGAAAAAAGCCAAACACAAAAGGGTACTTAATGTATGATTACATTTAGTGAAGTTCAAGAACAGGCACAACTAACCAGTATTAATTAGAATAGTGGTTACCTCAAGACAAAAAACACTGGGAATAGGCACTTTCTGGGATGCTAAAATATTCTCTATGTTGATCTGGGTGGTAGGTACATGAGGGTGTACATACCTAAAAATTCATCAAGCTGTACACTTAAGGTTATTGCATCTTATACACATGACTGGGTGTTTAACTTCAATAAAAAGTTTTCTTTAAAAAAGCTTTCAGGGGCTTCCCTCGTGGCGCAGTGGTTGAGAGTCCACCTGCCGATGCAGGGGACACGGGCTCGTGCCCTGGTCCGGGAAGATCCCACATGCCACAGAGCGGCTGGGCCCGTGAGCCATGGCCGCTGAGCCTGCGCGTCCAGAGCCTGTGCTCTGCAACGGGAGAGGCCACAACAGTGAGAGGCCCACATACCCCTCAGAAAAACAAAAAAGCTTTCAGGGGCTTCCCTGGCGGCACAGTGGTTAAGAATCTTCCTGCCAATGCAGGGGACACGGGTTCGAGCCGCGGTCCAGGAAGATCCCACATGCCGCGGAGCAGCTAAAGCCGTGCGCCACAACTACTGAAGCCCGCGCACCTAGAGCCTGTGCTCCGCAACAAGAGAAGCCACCGCAACGAGAAGCCCATGCACCACAACGAAGAATAGCCCCTGCTCACCACAGCTAGAGAAAGCCCACGCACAGCAAAGACCCAACGCAGCCAAAAATTAAAAATAATTTTTTAAAAAAGCTTTCAGAAAGTGGCAAAGATAGGCAAAGTAATACCATTTACATTTAAATGAAGAATAACTTATTGTACTCGAAGTATAATAGGGAAGAACCTTCGTATTCTATTACAAGTTAATCACTCAGCGGGTACTGCCTATTCTCATATTATACATAGGCCCATCTCTGGGAAGCCTGCCTCCCAGGTAATGAGTGTTAAGCTAACATACCTTTGGTATGGCTCACAAGAAACATTCTGACCATGCCCACCTGTGAATGGCTGCAGGAAAGAAGAAATTAACACATCCCCTCCAGAGTGTGGCAGGAAGCAGGACGTTTCCCCCCTCCCCTTTTAGTATAAAAGAAGCCCAAATACTAACTCGGGGAAGATGGTTCTTTGGAACACTAGTCCACCCATCTTTTCAGTCTGCTGGCTTTCTGAATAAAGTCGTTATTTTTTCCCCCAACAACCCATCTCTCAGTTTACTGACCTACCATGCAGCGAGCAGTATGAGCTTGGACTTGGTAACAGGAGTAGAATCTGAAAATTACTTGATATTTGTACCATTATGTAAATATACTGTTATTTCTGGTAGCAGCTGGCAATTCTACCTCTTAGAAAATTAAGCTGTGTATCTAATTTGTTTGGGGGCAAGCAAAAAAGTTGGAGAAGCCCAGATTTTATGTTGCCACTGTACCTGGGAGGACATAAGCCTTGGAGGGCAAGACTCTCAAGAGGAATGGCTAAAGCAGAGACTGGTGGTAAGTAAAACTGAAGACATGCAGGTCTAAGATACAAGGGGCAGGGGCAGGACACTGGAAGAACTAGGGGCTCTACACTCTGGGAACATAGCTTCTGCTTCAGAAGAATAAAGACAAAATGGGAAATACCAACTAGAATTCTCTAGTTTGTGATTTTTTTTTTTTTTTTACATTATACAAAATGTACTTACAGAACTTACCTGCTATCGCCCCCTGCCCTGTGCCAATCTGCTTTCAAACAATACACAGGTCTGAAGTATATAGTAAGCTGCTCTGAAAGCAGATGTTGTGAGGGAGGCACCAGGGAGAGAGGAAAGGAGGGCGAACAGGCAGCAACGTCACAATTGTTGGGGTGCAAACAGTGAATAATCCCCGAAGTGTGATACATAAGGTTGACATTATTAGGGCAGAAAGCCTCAATCACTGGCTGCTTTAGATTTACAATGATTTATTAAGTGATTTTTTTTTTGATGCCAGTGCTCTAAATTCTTGAGTGCCTGCTGCATTAACTTAGCACAGTTCATAGCCTACGCTCTAAATGTCTGGATGTTGGTAGGCTACACAAGTGATAGGGACCTGCTACGTTGCTACATTCCTTACCCAAGGTCCTGAAAGGAGAGGCCACTGTCACTGTCTCTGAAGCTCTGAAATAGAACCACACTTGCTGAAGTTACCCCACTATCCGTGTACTCTGACAGATTCTGAAACCACCTGGTTCTTATGCTGCATCATTTTCCATGCTGGGAACACATCTCTCAGAAGCCAAAAATCAGATTACACAGAGTTCATAGGAAACCTCTTCCTTATCTGCCTAAACTAACCCTTTCTCTTGGATGATGCATTCCTTTCATAAACACGGTTAATCAGTTCTAGTCAGCAATCCAAGGTTCAACTGCCTCAAACTGTTAAGTTTATATATAAGAATATGAGAATTTGACATTAAAATACTGTAGATCAGAGGCCATAAAAATACAATCCATCTCCCCACAGGCTCCAGCACTCTCCCAACTGAAGACCAAAACTCCAGACAGATTTAAGACAAAAGCTCCTCTGGTTGTCATTGGTTTGTAAAAAACAAACGTTTATCTACTGCCCACCGGCATCTATTAGCTCTAATACTTCAAAGCCTGATACAATGGCTCATTTGATTTGAAGCTCTATAAATCCCTGAACATTTCTATGTATTTTTCCATTCAAATTCAAATGAATATTATTTTATGAAGCACAAATGGAAATACCAAACTTTTTTTCAAAATGAATAGGCTGTTCCCATTACCAAACCCAGAGGATGAGTATTTGTGGGGTTGGATACTGCCGTATGTGTGTATAATCCTCCTACATTCATATAGCACTGCAATCCCATTAGCAGCAGGCTTAAATTAATAAAATTGTTTGTCTTGTCAGCTTGTGTTACACGTTGTACAAACTTGTTAGATAATCAGCAGAGGCCTGACAATTCATTATCCTACAGGGAGCCAGTCTGAAACCTGCAGCTTCCGCGCTCAGACGGAGCCACCACATCAAATGAGAGCAGCGTCTGCAGACAGCTGCTGCACACTCTGAAGGGCACAGACACAGAAACTCTGCACACAGCCTACCGTTCACCAGCAGCCAAAGAGATTTTCTATTTCACTCCCAGATACAGAGCACCTACGGCTGCCAGGCATCTGCAGGATAGTCTTCTGAGAAATCTCTGAAACAAGACAGATTCGACTTTTTTCTGGTCCTCAGACTGACTGGCAAGGGTTAAAACTGCGGTCAGATTTTACAGGGGGTTTTAACATCAGTGCTTGGCTCATACTAAACCACCAAATGTTATTCTTCTCCAGCAAAGATGAGGGAGGGGGAGGCGGTGAACCCCGCCTGAACAGCAGAAGGTCCTTTCGGTTTCGCTTCCATCAGATGCCTCCACAGGGCAAATGCACACAGGTAGGCATTTAGTTGTCAGTCCATCGGCTGTGGCAACACGAGGTGTCACTCTTCTCGGGCTCCGTGTTACCCAACGCAAGCAATGCTGCACTGAATTAAGTCAGCAGGAACTTACTTGGGTATCTCTGGTGAAAGGAAGTAGATGTCAGGTGCAGAGTATACTTCTTGGCATCACTTATCCAAAATACAAGTTGGTGGCAGATGGAAGACTGTATTCCAGTTGCTTTTTGTAGCCTACAGAGATCATCCCTACAACTCAGCCCCAGAGCTAAGAACAGCTATGCAAATCGGAACAAGCCCGTGGACCCCAAGGAATTTATTCAGGTCTAAAAGAAATGAAGCTTTGAAGAAAGTGAAAATGCTAATGAAAATAAGACCCACAACTTGAATACTATTTTCCCTTAGGCTTTTAATGCTTACCATTACTGACCCATCAGACCAGTGAAAGTTTTGCAGGCCAAAAAGTTTTCCCAAAGTGAAGAATTATGAGTTTCCCATTTGGGGCTGCAGAAATCTGGCCATCCAACAAGTCTGTGGTTCTGTTTCAAAATAGTGTCCCTTTCTCTCTGGGAGAGAGGATAATAATCTCCCACCTCGCCATTAGGCTTGGCCATGTGGTTTATAAAGCCCTTCCCCACAGAAGGCTTACTTACACACATGGCTGTTCTGGTGAACTTGGGAGGGGCTAGTTAAATCGCAATGAGTCAGTGCTTGATTGCCACGAGGTCTCTTTTCCCTCCGATACGATATTGGTAAAATCCCAGATAATGAATGATCCTTCAGCCTGATTCACAGCCATAGCCTACCTATGATGGATGGATGTATGAATGAGAAATAAACCTCTATTATTGTAAGCTACTGAGCTTTTGTTACTGAAACAGAATTTAGCTTAAGTGGACCAAATAAAATCTATAGGAAATTTGGTCCCAGCAGGGATACTGATGCTACAGTGAAAAGCAACAGAACATCCAGAGAGGCAGAATAGAATCTTCCACAGAATGATGGCTCACTTTAGGAAAACAAAATTCTTTTACTCCACCTGACCTCCTCAACCGGAGTCCCATTTTCACTCAAGAAGATAATCTATACAATTCCAACAGTGAAATCATTTTCTGTCCTCAAAACAGAAAATACCGTGGCACAAAATGACATCACATTCGGAGTGTCTAGTATCTATTTCATCTTTCTCTGCTTCCTATCTTGCTGTAAGGCTGCTAGATACAATTCACTTCTAACTGATAATCTACTTTGGGCTAAGTGTGAATAAAATATAAACAAATAGGCTCTGAGCTGCCAAGGGGGCTCTACTGAAAGTTAGTTTTTAGGAAGACAACTATTTGGGCTCTTCAGCAGTCAGAATTTTACCTTCTCACCATGATCTGGATGGCGAGGCACGACAAAGAGGTGACCATTTTAGCAGGATTCAATTGGCACAGAACTGTATTCGCTGGGCAGAGTTCAAAGATACGATATAATAATAAGAGTTAAAGTCCATTTCAGCACCAAAAAAATTCTTCAGGGTCCTAAGAAGGCACGATACAACAAACGGTACCTTAATGAACATAGCAATGAGGGAAGGAAAATCCACAGACCGAACTGTTCCACTTTACTTTGCTTATACATTTTGTGTTTTCTGTCAAAGAATCAGAAGAATACGTCCAGGCACCCTAGGGGAGCCTGTGTTGTCCTGCCCTCATTCCAGCCCTGTTTTACAACCAATAATCAGAATAAGGAAGGCTTTAGTTGGAGGCAGGGGTGTGGGAGTTTGGGGTGGGGGTGGGGGGGCGACTTTTTCAATTTAAAAAGAGAAACATCAATTTTCATGCCCAGCACACCTACATACAACATCTGGCTACCAGCATCCAAGGCTCCAATGGGCCTGTTGTACATGGCCTCTGCTCTTGGAGAGATTCAAGAATACTATTTCCTGGGCTTCCCTGGCAGCGCAGTGGTTGAGAGTCTGCCTGCCGATGCAGGGGACACGGGTTCGTGCCCCGGTCCGGGAAGATCCCACATGCCACGGAGTGGCTGGGCCCGTGAGCCATGGCCGCTGAGCCTGCGCGTCCGGAGCCTGTGCTCCGCAACGGGAGAGGCCACAACAGTGAGGGCCTGCGTACCGCAAAAAAAAAAAAAAAAAGAATACTGTTTCCTATTATCATTATGGCTGTTAGTAAAAAATTCCACTCAGATTACCCTCCCCAAAGCACAAAGTACTCCAGTAAGAATTTGAAACAGGTCGTTCTGAACCCAGCCCTTTCTACACGACGCTCTGAGCAAGACACTTGACAGGATTCATTATCCAGGAGGAGGCACTGAACCTCTGGCCCGCTACAGCCCTGAAGAGGGCTGCTATCTGTCCCTTAAAACAGCTGGGAGTGAGTTAAGACCACTGGGTCAATACCATGTTTGTCTGCAAGCTGCCAAGGCACATAAACAGGAGTTCAGAGGGGAAAAGCACCCAGCACCTGATCGATGGCAAGCCAGCTGTCTTCGAAGAGCCACTCCCGAGACAGGAGCAGAAGCAAAGGAGGCCAAGTCAGAGGCCAAAGGCCAAGTCAGAGGCCAAAGTCCAACGGCGGGCCTGCAAACTTCCGCCCACTGGCTAGATCTCTCACCTGCTACCTGTTTTTGTGTGGCCTGTCAGCTGAAAATGGTTTTTATATTTGTGAGGGAAAAGTCAAAGAGACTGAGGACAAGTGAAAATTCTATGAAATTCAGATTTCAGTGTTCATAAATAAAGTTTTGTTGGAACCTAGCCACGGCCATCATTTAGGTGGTGTCTCTGGCTCGTTTCAGCTACAACAGCAGAGCTGATAGCTGTGACAGAGATTGCATGGCCTGCAAAGCTTAATATTTACTAAAAATATTACTATCTGGCCCCTAACAGAAAATTTTAAAGTGTGCCAATCCCTGCCTTTGCTCTCTAAATTCCCCTTCTGCTTCCCCCCGGGGAAATAGAGTGTACAAGCCCAGCGCTCACCACTGGAACCACCAAGGAACACAGCAGAGCAGCCTGTCTGGCAGCGAGGGGCTGGCTGGGACTCCTGAGGACAGTGGGCAGCTTCATCTTTAGATTCCCCATGCCTGGCACACGAAAGGTGTTTAATAAATGCGTGTCACTGACTGGCTTGTGAACCTAAGCATTATGATGGTTCCACAACAAACTCACCACACAGGGTTTACCGACACAGCCACCCCCTCCAAATTTCTACCCGCTCGTTTTTAGAAACCACAAGACACCAAGAAAGCTGAATGAAAACCACTCTCAATTTATATGGAGACCAGCATGCCCAGTACCATTCCTGCTGGAATCAACTCTTCGGCTCTATTAGGGAGACAATCTCCTAGGACGCTGACAGAAAGGAGGAGATAAGAAGGCAAGGCTGAATGCTACCTCTAACAATATGGCTGGCTCGGCTCCATCGATCAGATAGTCACACAGCAGTGAGCAGAAAGGAAAGCGAGCGGGGCAAGCGCCAGTCGTACACTCGGATGCTACTTGTGATTCAGGCGACAGCTGCACACTGAGTAATGCTCCCACAAGCAGTCGGCTGGGGAAGTGCCGGGCCTCACTAAGAGCTCCGGCTGCAAACCCACGCACGCTCTTTGGACAGCCAATTGCCCGTGACCAGGCCAGTGTCCAGAGGCTGCTGAGGAACCAGGAATGCAAAAGGGTCATTTGTTCGTAACAATCCTGGAAAACTGCAAGGACACTCCCTATTTTTCCAATCCTGTCCTAGCCAAGGATTTGCCAGAGCAGAAATATTGCTGTAAGTCCCACAGAACCCCACAGCATTATCTTTCAAACAAATGAGGACACTGAGGCCAGTCTCTCTAGAAATAGAGCCCCTAGGCCAAACGAGGCTATAACCCAAGCTTCCCTCTGCCAAGTTTCTTTTTCCTTTTTTTTTTTTTTAAATCAATAAATCTGTCTGCGTTGGAAAACCTTCCCCATTTTAACCCATCCCTCAAGTCATATTTATAAAACCAGGGAAAACACTGTGGGTGGTACAGAGTTTGACGTGGGCAGTGCACAGGCAGGAACGCAAGCTGCCACTCCTCACCTGATATTCTCAACAGTGCAGACCTCTACACTGTCCTAGCCCAGGCGCTATGGTACCAAACGTCTCATGTGCTCAGAGCCAAGCCAGGCTCTAAAGCCACCTCGAGGAGCTAAAAACGCTTCTTTTGAACCAAGTCTGACCATCCATAACCAGAGGCCTAGGTAGGCTTCAGCTCCCTTCAACAAGAGGAGAGACTGAACAGGCTTTGACAAGTAATTCTGCCAAAAAACCAATAGCAACTTAAAATGGATTTGTTCGCTTACATTGCCGATAATTCTTTAGATTGGCCTCCATAACATCAGTAAAGCACCTAGAATGGTCTGCCTTATCTGAGTCACCAGTAAACCAAAAGAATTCTACCACCAACATAACTATATATTACCATTACATACAGCCCAGAAGGAAGACTAACTTGAAGGGAAGCCAAGTGTGGAGTCCAAAGATACTAGTACAAATTCATCCCTTTAAAAGATATTTCCTACCTTATACTTTTGACCTTCTGGTTTGGGAAAGGTAAGAAGGTAGATGGTGGTGCTGCCGTCCTTTCCTTGTCAAAATTCTCTAAAAGAGTAACCTCAAACTACAGGTCTAAAATCCCTTATCCACGACTCTGAACTCCAAGAGGCTCTGAGCGCCAAAATACTGCTTTTTATAACATATTTGATAGTAAAACTCAACCTAATCTGAACTTACTTGCTGCAAAACCTCACCTGATCAGATGTAAGGTTACTTTAAAGTCTTTATCCCATTTAGTGTGAACAACACAGGTTTCACTGCAGATCTATTAATGTGTTTAATTATGGGGTTGCTACCCACAACCCCCCTGAGGGGGATATATAATATATATACCATACTTGGACCATATCACCCTTCTATAACCGAAAAACTCCTGAGTTCACACACATCTGACCCTAAGGGTTTTTAAACAAAGGGTTATGGGTCCACGTTTCCTTAAAACTTCCTCATCCCTCCCACCAGTGGCCAGCTCTCAGTCTTTCCATTCCTGGGAGCCAGCACACTGAGTGCCTCTAAGTCCTCTATAACCCGACCTTCAAGCCTTCTCAAGATTTCTTCTTTGACCCAGCTGCAGCGTATGTAACCCGTTACTGGATTAAAAATAAACATCTATGCAGATGAGTCAAAAATTTTTGTCGTCGCACAAGTTATCGGGTTCCACCTCTCTTATTTCCAACTCCCTACTTGAACATTCCCGCTTGCAGGTTGTGCTCACTTGCCTGAAGCAGAACTTCTTGTGGTTACCCAGTCTCCCAAACCAGCTCCACTTCTGTTACCCTACCTAATTTCATTAACTAAATTCTTAGTACTCTGGATCAAAATCTTAAGTCTCAACTGACAAATTCACATCCACTGATCTACAACTTAACCACTCCCTCCCCAGATTTAATCGATCAATCAAACCTTGCTGACTCTTCCTGGCATGAACATTCTTGCATCCTTTCCTTTCCCATGCCCACCGCCTAATTCAGACTCTCCATACCTCATCGTTCACACCACCAAGGCCACCGCACCAGCCCTCCACTTTAGTGTCTCCTCCTTGCATCTAAAGGGCACTCTGAGTACACCCACCCTTCTCTCTTCTCACAACGCCTGCTCAAAAACCTTCAAAGGCTTCTCAGTCCACAGAATGAAGCCAAAACTATCCTTGGTGTAGCTAACAAGATCGTTCAATTTTGGTTCTAAGCAACATTTTGCAGGCTTATCTTAAGGCTAAACGGACATCTGAATCAACAAGGGGAATTTTCAGATCTAACATACACCCATGTCTCTGTCTCCCCCTCCCACCTCAGATATTTAGGGTTACTTAGGAGGGGTACTGCATCACACTGTTTCTGTCATTGCTGCTCTCTGTATTTGTTCCCTTTATTTTTTAGAGCTCCTCCATGATTCCCACGTGCATTCACAATTTGGGGGCCACTTATAAGAAAAACTTTAGTCCCAGCACCTGTGTACGCCTTGCACCTTTCACTCACCCACCCTCCCGGTCTTGCTAAAATGCCGTTTCATCTACTAAGCCCACGTCTTGCAGCCCATCTTGAAACACTTTCTCTTGCCTCTCAACAACTATAGCAATTTCTAAATAACTAATTAATAGCTTAATTCTCACACATATAATTAGGGTATCTTTTGAAAATCGGTAAATTGACTTCAGAATTACTTCTGCCATATATCAGATTAATAGACTTCATGGCTACTAATTCAGATAGTAACTGCCAGGATACATACACCTGGCCAGTGTGGTTATAGCCCAGTACCCAAAGGAGGTTGGCAGTACCCTGGAACTGTACTGCTATGCGTACCAGCTTTGCGCACAGGGCACATCCTATGAAGAGGTGCAAAAACAGAGTCAGAGAAAATGTCTTACCATGTATTATGGTCTGTCTGCATGAAGTCAGAAGACAAGATGTCACGAAATGGGGATTACCAGGCCAGGAGAGCAGAGAATCATAGGCATAGTCAGCCACGATGGAACGGCTCCCCTGAGCGCCAGCTACTAGCTTTGATATCCTGTTTTCACACAGGCTTGTGTTTTCACTGAGCTAGAAACAAGGTCAAAGGAATAGGCTACACAGATAATAAGGACCTACTATATAGCACAGGGAACTCTACTCAATACTCTGTAATGACCTATATGGGAGAAGAATCTAAAAAGAGTGGATATATGTATAACTGAATCACTTTGATGTACAGCAGAAACAACACTGTAAGTCAACTATACTCCAATAAAACTTTTAAAAAATAAAAAAAAATTTTTTAAAGGAACAGGCTAACACAACACTGACTTTAGCAACTGATAACTAGACATTTAAGAAACATAAAAGATCAAGATGTTTCCTAATCCAAAGCAATAAAACACACACACAGAAAGAAGTGGGGGGCGGGGGTGGTGGGGGGACAATGGCTACCTTTGGGTCATCATCATACTAAAATATATTAATTCTACAATCATCAAGACACACTGTTCTCCCCTGTTGTCTACCAACAGTTTCTTCCTACATTAGTCAAATAAAAGGCAAAGAAACAGGAGAAAGCCCAAGTCACGATACAAGGCAGTGACTCTGATAACAGAAAAACATGAGTTGCCTTTAGCTAAAGCGCTGCTAAAAATTACTGCAGTGGCATGTCCTGAGAAATTAGTCCTTGTAAGAAAGCACCATGCTGCGGGCCTGCACAAGCCAGAGCCCCTTCCTCAAACCACTGACGGTCAGCATCATCAAATGGGTCAACCGGGCTCTGATAGCTGTTGTCAGCTGGAAAAAAAACCTTTTTTTCTAAAGGATCTTCCAGGCTGAGCATGAAGGTTTGGGGATTATCTGACTCCAACTTCCCTCTAGACTACAGCTAGAGAAATTCATATGCAGAGTACGCATGATCACAGAAACATCCCTCAATTCCCAATGCCAATTCCTTGTAATACCCTGCAAGTCTGGGACAATGAGTTATGGTAACTGGCTGTGTCAGTACAAGAGTTGTGATCTGTGTGAGTGAAAAACAGAAGCAAAAATTGAAATTTCAAGTCCATGATTCCTCAGAGAGACAAGGGCAGGAATTGCCGTGGACAACCCTACACCTAAGAGTCCTTTTACAGCCACGCGTGCTACTATATCCGAAGCATGAGACACAGGCCCGACCATTTAATGAGGGCACACCAACATGCCTATAATTTTCAAAGGAACGGAGATGTTTGTCACTTTGAAGAACTTGGCCAACCTGGAAAATAGCCCTGGGAACCACATTTTCCCTTCATTCTATATGAACTCTGCCACCCAAGCCATACCCTCCACATACACAATCAAAAGACACCTTATGTGTACTGAGTGCAAAGGTTTTCATAAAATGTCTATTATTCCAACATCAGCTTTTTCAAAAGTTATTTTTAAGACCAAAGAAAATACAGAACAAAATATACTGGCAAAGAAGTACAGCACACCTTGCCTCCAAGTCATATTGATTACCTACCGTCACACGTGACTAGCATAGGCTGACTACTCAGATGCTAAGATCGAACGTTAGTAGCCTGTTAGCCATTTCTGCAACTCACTGAATAGAGGCTCAAAGTGGCCAGTCGTTGCTGGGGACTGAGGGGGAGAGGGACTGGACGTCAGTAAAGCCACATAAGGTGTGGCTTAATAGGTGTTTTTGTACTACCAGAAGCCAGCCACCAGTTACCTAGCCTACACCGCCACCGCACACACAGGATCCAGGTTCACAGGATGCAAGGAAGATCAAGAAAAGGGCAGCCACACAGAGCAATCAGAAGCGTCTCCCAATGAAACAAGGCACGGAAAATCAGGAAAGAGGGAGACTTTCACTCTACCAGCAGGATGTCTGTGTTTCCATTCTTTCTTTCCATCTCTCATGCCCTCCTCTGATGAGTCTGTGACATTACAAACCAATTTCTCATTTAAGCATTCATTGGTTCCTGCTATTTCCTCCCACCTCAAATCACAATCCCTAGAGTTTGAGGCACCAACAACCCCTTGTTATGGAAATGAATGTAAGACCACTAGGGCTCAAAAGCTAGGTTAGCTGGCCAGAAAGAGCTGAATGGAATGTGTAAGAAAACGAAGACCTCTGCCTGATTCTTTAAGACAGTGCTATGACCAATACTAGACATTTTAAAAATTATTTCTAAAATTCCGATGCATTACAATTGCAGGCAGAGACTGTGCTCTGAAACAAAAAGGGATTTCTAAAAATGCCTAATTCTCTACCATGACCATTTCCCTTGAGTACTCCTGACTATTTGCCTACAGATGCTTAGGAGTAAAAACAACATCAACACTCAGGTGTGCCCACAATCACAGCCTCCTCGGCGGTAAGGGTGGAGAACCCCCAAATGGCCTCAAAGCCGCCTCAACACTGGAGCATGCGCTCGGAGACCAGACAGACAAGAGCGGAGGCTGGGGGCTGTGCTGTGGGCCCCCTGGCCTGATGTCGCCCTCAAACATTCAGACACTTAGTGGCTCAGGCCATCCAGGACTATTACTGATCATCAGCATTTTATCAGACTATATGACGTTTCAGGACTTGGAAGGGTTATCACAGACTTAACCACGTCTACGGTGGAGCTACTCAGTGTGCACAAGAAGATAAAAATCACTTAGGTAAATTTGTGGCAGCCCCTCGAAGGAGAACAGAAAGTGTACAGTCATAACTTCAGATAGTCATAACTTCAGATAGTCAAAGAGATGGAATCCAAACCCATTTACGCTTGTGCTAACAAAGGTGTCTCCCCCTGCATCATTACAAATCATCGATGGCATACTACAAAAGGCATAAGACATCGAAGATTCTGGTAACCAAAGCAGTAAAATTCTGAAACTAAGACATAGCGACATCCTTAAAGCTTCTACCGAAAGAAAAAAAAAAAAAAAGCCTGAATCTACAGGACAAATTAAGTCCCTTGTTTCCATCTTTTTCCCAAATCTTCACACAGTTGAGTGAGTGCCTCTTCCCATGAGTATCCTTCCACTTACCGAGGATATTTAAAGGATTAACAGTAGTACTGTTCTATAATTTAAGGTTCTTGGAATTCATCTTCCTAAATATCAGTTTATGAATGTAATCGAAATTTTAAAAAGGAAACCCTGCTCAAGGACTACATAACCTGCAAGATACAGAGACAAGGCTTAGAGAAAAAAACAGTTGCACTTGTGGTCATCTTAGCATTTACCTGAAGCAGCCATCTTAGCATTCAGAGGGAGGTGTTCTGTTTTGTTTTAAATAAACAGGAGTCTTTATTTAATCTCTCCAAACTCTGCCTTTCTACTATCCATTTGGGGAATGAGCACGTCATCATTTACATATTCATGTGGGAAACTGAGTGACCGTCAAAACGTTTCTTGGGCAGGATAGGCCAAGAGACAGACAAAAGTGCCCTATCAGGCAATAACATTTACTTCACGTTCACTGTGTGTGCAACACCTCTACCTTGGTCGTGCAGGGGTGGCCAAGAGTAAAAACCAACTTACTTAGCAAATAAGCACTTCATCATTAAGTACCCTGATTTTAATATAACTTCAGTACACAAAGGGAAGCAAACAGAATGTATAAGGTCACCAAAAAGAACAAAATGAATTAAAAGAACAGGGAGGAAATGGGAAAGAACAGGAGACTAAGTATATTTAGCACACCTTCAATATCTATTAATTATAAATATAGATCTTCCCTAAATCAGTGTTAACTGCAAAGGGAATACTCATGATCACTTTGCTAAACAAACAGATGTTTGACTAAACTTACAACTTAATCACCATCATGAAAGATTATAATCTACTATCATTAAAAACCACCACATACAAACTTAATTCAAAAGGGCTTCTAGGGCAACTCTGAGTTCATTAGAACCAACATCATTACACATTTGAAAAATATTTGTATCTATGTGTAATTTACATGCCTGTTGATAAAAGACAGGTGTAAGGGCTGGGAAATGAAATGGAACCTCAACAGCAGGTGAGACTGCTCCCACTCAAACCACCATGATTACGTTGGCCAATTTCAATAACAGAACCACTCAAAATTACAATATGCTCAAGCTGTAATAGTCCAAGAATGACAGGCATACATGGTTAAAGTTTAAAAAGCAAAACGGAACATACACCTTAAAAAAAAAAAAAAAGTCAGTACTACTTTCTTCCAAGAGCCAGAAACCATAAATAATCAACTTCTTCCTGAGGACCAAGGTGACCATCTCAAGTTCACAATCAACACAAGAACCTTCAGACTTACTGAATCCATTCTCTTTAAACTGTGGCTCCAGTGCTTTTCACAAAAACAGCTTCCAGAAGGGACAGGTTATAAAGATGACAGTGAGGACAGAGGAGACAAGAGAAGGAGAGAGAGGGCGCTGACCTTTCAATGTAGAGCTACCAAAAGGCTGGGGGCTATTTTGCTAGAAAGTAAAAACATCACCTTTCTCCCTGGCATCGGCATCGGAGTAATGACAGCAAATGCTTGCTGACATTCAGCAAAATGACAAGGGCTGCCTGAGGAGTGGCCTTCACAAAATGTCTAGGTAAAAAGCAGAGCTTCAAGGGAAAACACCTTACAGACTAAGGTTCCTGGACACTGCAAAAAGCACCTCTTCAAATGGAAGACATACAACGAACGACCAACACCTTTGCAAGTTCGTGGGGCTTCCGACAGGCATACAATTCAGTTCCTGCCCTAGCATTAAGCTCTGCACCAGTCATACATGTGTCTTCCTTTTCCCTAAGAGGAAAGTTTAATAGTTGTTTGATGAGACATTGGGTCCTGTAACACTGGATGTGACTGAAGGGTTTAAACAGAAAGCCCTGAAGCAAAAATAAAATGGGGGTGGGGTGACGTGTTACCTCCACAGCCCTGCCCAGTGACAGGTCTGTGTCTGGGTTTCTACCTCATGAGAGGTACAAGCAGGACCAGCACCAGAACCCAAGTGGAAAGAACAAGTCAAGCATGATTTCTCTCTCCTTGGAGTCCCCACAGCACTTGGTTATACCCCTTCCGGCGCATAGCAGATGTTGCCTTGTTTAACGCGTGCTGGAGTTATTTCCACTACCAGACTGAATTTCTGACAGTGGAGGTTTTATCGTGTACCTTCGGAGCCCTCCTCATCCCCAACGCAATACATTGTTCAAAGTAAGGACTAAGTAACCACCTGAAAAACTGTACGGCTAGAAAATGACTAGTCACTGCGAACATCCCTATGGTGCAGGCTTTGCAGAGCACTTTCATACAAGCAGTAGTACATGGTACTTGCCACACTCCCTTGCCCCCCGCATACCTTCTGCTCTTTTAAGTATGACAAACAGGAGTTAAGATGAACTTCTTACCACAGGGTTTAAAAATATATATATACTGCAACACAGATGAGTAGGGTTCAGTGGACCTGGAATAATAACTCTCTGAAGAAGTTCCTCCAGATACATGTCTAACCTCTTTGGAGTGAAATGCTGAGTTACTACCCTTAGTGACCCTCTGGGAGAGTGACAGTTCCAGAAGCTCAAAGCTGCAGAAAATGACACTAATTCCGCCCTTTGGTGACACCACAGTGGAGAACGAGAAATACCCTTTAATTTGATGCAATTTAAACATCAGCCAGATACACATCTTGGAAGCACATGATGTCCTCTGGTCTCACGGTTCTGCCTGGGATCAGTCCAGCTTTCACGCCCTTTTTCACACACTAACCCTAACATCACAACACCCTTTGTCTAAGGCTACCCACACTCAGCCATCAGCTGCCTATCAAGTAGATCTCTTCACCTAAGGTTAGAAAGAATACCTTTCTGAGGTTCCTGCGAGACTTACCTTTAGGCTAAAGACAAGCTGGGTGGTGAGTCTTCCTGCTCAGATGATCAGAAGGGCAATCTGGGAACCTGTCCAACCCCAAAGTGGTAGCATTCAAATTGAGAACTGAGAACAGGACAGCAGAGCCCAGCAATTTCAGGGTATTAGATTTAACAATAAGGAATCCCTCACCTGTCTCTAGGGAAACACTGGGGAATTAATTACAAGGCTTTTAAAGATATCCAAGCTCCCCCAAAAGAACACTAAATAAGTACACAGTGTTATCATTTATTAGGAACAAAGTTCAAAAGTAGAGAAATCTACTGTGTTCCATTCTAACAAGGCGGCCTTTTAAAGTCACCTGCAGAAGAGAAATATTAGGTGTCTCATAAGGGCCGTAACAGATACACAGCTGAAGGCAATGTTAAAAAGTGAGGGAGGGGGGATAAGTGCTGGCCAAGAAGCACACAGGCAAGCAATAGGAAAAACCCGGAGGTTTGCAATCCAGTTTGAGAATTAGAATCACCTGTGGTACAAAGCCTGCTCCACTCCCGGAGATCGATTGTTCTGGCGTTGCCGTTAAGTCCCACAGGTAATTTTAAGGTAATGCTCTAACAAAAAATGTTTAAAAAAAAGAACAAGCAAACAGAGGACAAAAGGAAAGGGGCATTTCAAGAAGCCATCTTGTAGAAGAGGAAACCGAAAAAAGAAAAAGAAATTGAGATAGTCTGGGACCTGGGACCCTCTGAGTGCTTGCACCTGGACAAACGTCTCCTGAGCAACAGAATACAAACTATAAGGGACTAAAAATAACTGTCCAGCATGGGCAGTTGGGGCAATTATGAATAAGATACAAAAAGGCCACCAACCAACCACCAAAGGTGCAAAAGCTCTTGATCCCCGCACATAGCGCCACAAAGGGGATGGACAACAGACCACCCAAGGGACTTGGGCCTCCTGCCCAAGCCACTGATCCCCCCCTACCCTCACCCCATTTAAGGGATGAGCTCACCCCCAGCCCACCTCGGGAAGCAAGCAAGGGTACCTGTTTCTTGTTCTGGCTCCCTCAGGCTGCAGCATGAGCCCCTAAATCTGTCTGGCCTCTTAACAGCTTCTATTGACTAAACAGTCCAAGGACCCAGGTCAGTAACAAAATCATATTCAGCAGTTTTAAAAGAGTTGTTTTAATTTCTTGAGGAAGTTTGTTATACATAGGACAAGTCAATTCCGGGATGAAACACCCACTGAAGTATCTGAAACATTACGGGCATTCCTAAAAGAAAATTAGTTTCCCAGACAAATTTCATAAATCAGGTCATACTATAGCTTTTAAGGCAACTGCTGGCCCAAATCACAAGACAGAAAAGTCAGACACTACTACTATTAGTGACTCTTGTGCCGACCCTAAGGTACAGGGAGAGGGTGGGGGCGTGGTGAGAGGGGGGCGGAGGGGTCCCTATGGCACCAAGCAACTTCCTGACGCCCGCTGTGTCCTACAACTTAACTCTGACACGACCTGGAGGCAGTGCCAGATCCCACAGGCTAAGGGCGAAGTCCTCCGAGACTGCACCCTCACCTTTCAGATGCCAATCACAAGTCTAGGTTGTCACCTGTGCCTCTTACCGAACAGCTATGAACTGCAGGTTCCAACAACCTCCTCCTTGGGTTTGATTAATTTGCTGGAGCAGCTCACAGAACTCAAATATTTTACTCACTAGATTACCTGTTTATTTTAAAAGGATATAACTCAAGAACAGCCAGATGGAAGAGACGCACAGGGCAAGGTCTGGGGAAAGGGCACAGAGCGTCCATGTCCTCTCCAAGCGCGCACCTCTCTCCCAATCTTCAGCGTTCACTGACCCAGAAGCTCTCCAAACCCAATCCTTAGGGTTTTTATGGAGGCCTCCTTAAATATGCACAGCTGATTAAATCATTGGATACCGGCGATTGGTTCAACCTCCAGCACAACCCTTCCCCTGAGGTCAGGGGGTGGGACTGAAATTCTAATCTTCCAGTCACAAGGTTGGTTCTCCCAGCAACCTGCCCCCATCCTCAGGTGAGCCCAGTCACCTTATTAACATAACAAAAGACACCTTTGTAGCGAAACAGGGCTGAAGACCAAAAGATATGTTTACTATAAATCACGATATCACAACTATAATTTTCTCTCCCTAACTATGAATTTCTCTCCCTACCTCCAGAGAAGACTGAATATGCAACAATGCTTTATAGGGAAAGAGCTTTCCAGAAGGGAAATATTTAAACTTTTAAGAAATGAGTGGCTATGACATCTTTATTATGGAACAACTGAAAATTCCTCAAAGCGTTAAAAGAATATAACTATTTCAAACATTTCTTAAGGCAAGCTTAACAAGATTTACACCTACAAGATTTTATTTGGGTTCGATGCCATCGCTTTTAATCTTAAGACCATACCCAGAACAATCCCACCAGATCCCCACACATACCACAGCCACCCAGGAAACACCGACACAAAAAGGTTGTTCTCAACCATACCTGCACATCAGAAGAATTTGAAGAGCTCCGAGGGAGGAAAGGGGGGAAAAAAGCTATCTGGGACCCATACTTGGAAATTCTGATTCAGTAGACCTGGGGCACATAAGGTTTTTAAGAGATCCCTAGGTGATTCTGATGTGCAGTCAAGGGCTGAAAATCGCTGCATTAAAAACCTCGACACTTAACATTTCCACTCCGCACTGCTCTGCTGATTGAGCCACGTTGCTCCAGAGTCAGACCATAATCAGTTCTGTTCCATGACACACAGATGAGTTACTGTGATTCTTTAGGGCGGTGATTTAGTGCAGTTGAGACACTGATGAGTTCATGGCTTTGTTTCTCATTAATCTTTTACTGTGTTCCAAGTTGTGTGTGCTTTTCTTTCCACAATTCCAAGTCAACACGTCAAAAATAAGTGTTTAAAAAAGTACCCAAGCTACCTTTTTTTTTGTTAGCCTTCTGCATTCGAAAGATGCTTGATGAATAAAAGATACCCACCCCCAAACACACAGGCATACCGAGCATGTGTCCATTACAAACAAATGTAGCCAGTTCCCTTAGAGCAGGAGAGACTGCAGAAACCTGTTTTGCCCTGCATCTTAACACCTGAGATCTGTGCTCGTAGGCAACAATAAGAATTTAATTATGGAGAGCAACCTGAACCAGAAGAGATGTGCCAGAAAGCTGTACCTGTGCTTTGGGCTGGCAAATATTGGGGGTTGCGGCGTTGGGGGCCGGCAGGGGGACCACATGCGGGAAGGTTGTCAAGCCCCACTCAGAGGCTCTCTTCTGACTAATCTTTTACCACCATGATTTTAGGACTTGGAACCCAAGATTTGTTATCCACTTCCAGAGCAACATCTCAGAGACCATGCTCATCAGTAATTACTCAAGCAGACGCAGGTGCTTAAGAATTTCCAGAGCACCTTGGCCAAGAAATCAACTGTAAAAGAAACCCTCACACCTCAGACAAGACAGGCTCACAGAGCAAGAAGTCCAGGTCCAATCTGCTATGTGGCATTTTCATTTCTACATCTCTTGCATAGTCGTTCTGGGATCTGGGGGTCAGGATGCCGAGTCTTACCCACTAATCAGCTATATACCCTCAATGAGTTACTGGCCCTGGGAGGGGGCATTTTGGGTGGATTTATTATCACCCACCCGGGGGAGGGACAGCTAGAGGCGTCAATAAATCCGGGAGAGCTCAAAGCAGTCCCTTGAGGATGCAGGACAGGGGCTGGCAGACGATTATTACCAAAGAAATCACGGTGGTTGTCTGGGCCTCGGAAAGCACCAGCACTAGGGAGAAGCAAGTTATTAAAAAAGACAATAAAATAAATAAATCAGCCTTCTGGGTTCACATAAATATTTTGCTAATCAGTTAAAGGACAGTAAAGGGAATATAGAAAGAGTGCCTAACATTTAATGGGATTTGGGGAAAATATTACACTTTCCGAAAGTTACTCAAGTGCGACAGGGAGCCTGTGAGCTAAAATTACTTTTTCAAATGACCAATATACTAATTTCTTCTTCAGAACCACAGGGAGGGACCCACACAAATGACACAGTATCACAAAATAATCACCAGCCCTGCCTATTCTTTCCCTTCCTGAAATTGCAGCCACATTTCAGCACAAACCAACCACTCTCAGTTTCATCAGAATCAAACCAGAGGGAGCCGATGTCCCTGCAAGCTATACACCTATGCACAAATTAAAATCTCTCCACTTACACTTCCTGTGCACAGACACAACTAACCCTGGAAGTGTCCTTCCAAAGCCCTCTACTGGCTCTTACAGCTAGCTCTCCAGAGCCAGAGGGGAACAGGGAGAAAGTTTATCAAGTGGAGGCAGGAAGCGGGGTGGGGGGAGAGTCTTACAGGACATCTGCTATAGGCAGACTGGTAACTCAGCTCTTATTCCTCCATCCTCCCCTGGTCTCCTGTGTTCCCTGGACCAGGATTTATCTGAAGAGATGGTCATCTCTAAAGGATGGAGAGGCACGAAGAAAAAAAAAAATAGTAAACAGATGCCAACACTTTAATCTGGGATCCTCTCACCTCTGCTGATGGAGTTCTCCCAGATAAGCAGCCGATCCTTAAAGAAACAGCTTTCAGTGTGACCACAACTGTACTGCCTGTGCCTGAGAGGACCCCCTAGGAGTAAACAGTGGGCTGGTCTTGAGCAGGGAACTGGGGGTGGGGGCAGTGCAGGTGGGGAGATACTTGCCAACAGCAAGTACTGACTCTCAGAGAAAACACACACAAAAAACAAGCAAGAAGAGTGCAAAATTGTGCGTTTGAACAATTTAGAGGAACTCTTAGTGCCTTCTAATTATCCCACATAGATGTTAACCATATAAGGAGTTAAAGTAACTGCTGGGTTGGTGCATAATGTGCTTTACGCTCCCAAGGCACCAAACCAGAGTTTTTGGCCAAGTAAAGAATGCAGTTCACCTGCTGAGGGGCAGGGCACACAGAGTACACTGCACACCTGCGCCTGCATGTCAGTGGCTGCCTTTTTGCCTGAGCGTATATTTGGGATGCTGACTGTAGTTTATCACCTCAATGATTTGAGCCATAACTCTCTGCAAACACCACACCACTTCTTGAGATCAGACAAGACTGTTGCCAGTGCTTAGGTTTCAAAGAGAGACAGCAGAGCTGCAGAGAACCTGCATTTGTCTCCTTTCCTGGAACCCTGAATGGGCAGCATCCTCCTCAGGGGGGCAGTGTTGGTAATATTGCTTCAAATTATGATAGTGATTTTAATACCTACTGGCCACCAATGCTGTTGTATTTTAGTTAAATATAGCTGCTTCCTATACACTCACCTGGGGATAACAGTTTTATCAAAACAGGCTGCAGTGTAATAATCTGCAATGTAATTGCGCAGATACAGAAGCACGCACTGTGGAAGGAAGTCACTGACAGAGCGGCACGTGGGACGAAACAAATAATCACTGCCGGCCACACTCACAAAGCTGCCACGGGGGCCTTTGTGTTCCCATTAAAGTGTCTCACCATGGCCTAGCCAGGGCAACAGAAGACAGCAGTGGTCCCCCGGAGAAGATCTACCATCTATTCCACACTTTATTTCAGAAGCAGCAAGTTCAGCTGTTGGGGGGGGAAGGGCAGGGAGCCATCCTGGCAACAAGACACAAAGGGCTTGGATTGCCGCCTGCTTCTAAATAACACAAACAGGTAAGGAATTAGGTGATTAGAGAGCCTTCTGCCAGCAGGGCGAAATATCAGCCCCTCTGGGAACGCACGTCTGTGGTGGAAATTCCTTGCACTGTGTTACAGCACAACCCGCCCAAGAGCTACCTCAGCTCTGAATGGACTTTTTCCTACTTTCTACTTCAGGCAAACCTTCTCTTTTAAGAATGAGGATATAATAATTGTAAAGACAGAAACAATTTATCCACACAAAAATTGGTGGAAACTTGGTAAATTACAGGATGTCCACATTCTGTAAAACTGCACAGCCATTAAAAATCATGTTTTAGAAAATTATCTAAAGGCCAGGGGAAGTGCTCTGTTACAAAACATGAACACAGAAGCAGCTAAGAAGGCCGTGAGATATTAAGTGTTGATGCTGCCTCTGGATTGGTGAGATATAATATTTTCTTTAAAAATTTTCCAAAATTTATGAAGTGAACATGTTTCATATATAAGAAGGGAAAAAATGTCTATGGTAGAAAATGTATGTAAAGATGAAATGAGAAGCTTAAGCCATCTAATAGGGTTACTGTATGAAAATAATGAATGAAAACTAAACAAATAATAAAGTATCCAGGAGCAGATGCTCAAGGGGCTCGGAAACCTGTACAAAGAGGACGAGTACTGAGCCTCTACTAAAGAGAGAATGCAGTCTCTTCACAGAGTTGGCCTGACTGTTCTAGACAGTGAAAGTACTGCCAGGAAAACTTCACATAGGAGACAAGACCATCAAGGAGACACAGCTGACCCACTTTTCTGATGTTAAACACCCATTGGAAATATAAATTTGGATCTCTCTTGATATCAACTATGTGCCTCCAAAATAGCTGCGGGAAATATTTTAATTTGTAAAATACACTGAAACAAGAAAGCAGAACCAGCTGCTGCTCTGGTGGCTGGCAGCAATTCTGAAAAACAGGAGCTCGGAGAGAAGTCCACCCAGCGTAAGGGAGGGGGTCACCAACCTGCCCAGTCAACATCGAAGTCCAGAGGACACGTGTGGAGACAAGTAAAACAGATCTCAGTTAGAATCCTGGTTCCTGCACTTACCAGAGAAGGAGACTTGAGCAAGTTACCGAATCTTCCCAAGCCTCTGTCTCCTCATCTCTCTAACAGAGACGGGGAGGGGGGAGCTAACACATGCGCTGGGCCACACTCTGCCTGGGCCACGTGGGCATCCAGGGCACCTGAGCCTTCCTCAGTATCCAGCACCCCCTTTACTCCAATTCTGTAAACAATAAACAGACTTCCTCTACAAGAAAGAGAACACGTTGGCTCATTAGAACCTTCCAGTCTACTTGGCAGCTGGACTTCGTATCGTGAATGAATACATCCACAAACTGACTTTCAGATCACATCTTTGTGAGTTCATTTAGCGTAAATCAATTAACTCAGCCAAACAGACTGCACTTCTCAGCCGGTGAAGCTCAGAGCTGAGCCCTGAAAAGAAGCTGGGCTGAGCAGAAGACCTTCTCTAAGACCTTAAAAAAAGAAGTGTCCCTCCTCCTCAGTCTTAATAGAGTCCTCACCACCCAATGCTAAACATGCGCGAGTACTTTTGTGCGCCTGTCACGATTCACAAGGCGCTTTAGGATCTTGCTATGCTGTGTCCTGAACCGTGACCAAGCTGCGTACGTGCATTTTCTTGCATCCATCTGAGCGCTGCCCGCACGTGCTGAAGGCAGGCACACTCCTCTTCCTGCACCCTTCTCTCTGCCTTGCAAATCCAGTGAGTATAAGCAAGCGCACGTGAGGTGTGAATCCAGCTCTAACGGCACACCACTTCATGAATGTTCGCACTTTTCATCATGAAGTTCACCCAGAAACTGCTAACAGGCCCCACCTCAACTGAACAGCAGCTCAAATAGTATGTCATGTACCCCAAGAAATTCCACTGCTCCCTAGAGAGCTCTGTCCTCCAAAGCAGACAAATTTCTTCAGGCGGAACTCTCATATCTCCTTTCACTGGAATCCTCAGGAGATGTTCTAAGCTGAGAAGGGATACGTCTGGTTTCACAGTTGGCTCTGAAACCTGAGGGGAGAAAAGCTCATCCAGGAAACAGCAGAGATGTTACTGCGTTTAAGTCCAGCTCCAGGAAGAAAAACAGTACCGTCAGAGACCAAAACCCTGGAAAAGTAAACCGCCACTTTGCCACTGCGAGGAGCAACAACCCAGAACACTAGTCTCAACAGAAACACCTGCAACTGTGAAAGACGAACACTCCAGGCTCCAACCGCAGAGACTCAAACACAAGTAGCTTACAAACCACACTGTGGCCTAGCCTCTACTCTGGGGTTAATGCCTGGATTTCACGTGAGAATCAACAGGGTGCGTGCCTCTGCCTCTGCGCTGGGGCTTGGAGGGAGGGTGGGAGGAAGGGAAGCCAGGAAGAGAAGGGCCATGGCAGACCCCTATCCACACTGCAAGTTGACTGTTCGATTAAAAGATATGGCATCAACGGAGATCCACTTAATCTTTGTCCTCAGAGCAGTCCTGTGCAAACCCAGAAGGCCAGAGCTCATCTGTAGCAGATAAGAGGCAATAATGTTGGCAGCCATATTTGCGGTGAATGTAACAGTTAACAATCAAATGATTTGCCCTTGTAGAACTTCCCATCGGGGGATACCTTAGAACGACACATATGAACATCATTTTCCTAGCAGGGAAGGGGGCAGAGGTGGAAGAAATGTACCAAGGTTAAGCAGAAGCCAGAAAGAGCAATGAGTCCCTACTCCCCAGCTTCTGAATTCCAAGTCACTTCAGCAACACCACCACGCTTTAAGGTATACAAGCATGGAGCAGTGGGGAGGAGTCAAAAACTGCTTCCTTAGGTTTTATACCCTCAAGTCTCCTGCCGCATTAAGCTCAGTTACCTCTACTACCACAGCGGGCTCTGCATCCCTGAATTAGCCATGGCAGGAGTTATAACTGAGCAGAAAAGACACAGTCAGTGTAGACTGAAGGTAACAGGAGAAAAAGGGAAATGAAACTATCTCCTTAGGTCCTGGCTTCCTCGTATTAATCCTGACCACCACCAAAGACAAGGACCGCGCCAGAGAGAGAGAGAGGTCTAGATGGCAATGGAAGAGGGAATGAGAAAGCTGTTGGGAAAAGTATCTTGAAGCTACAATTGTCTAAGGCTTGCTTCCTCCCATGGGCACCATGGAGGTGAACCATACAGTCTCTAAAGAACTGGGAGTTTTGAAGCCTTCTACCACTAGCTTCAGACACCAAGGTTGAAACCTGACATCACAAATGCCATTCTCTCCTTGACCAAACACTATTCAGGTTCCTTTGAACTCTCTTCTCAACTAGACCCTGCCTTTTGGGCACTGTGTTCATTGCTGCATTGTCCATTTTAGTAAGAATCCAATTTTAGCCAGATTTCCCCACCTTTGATATCTGATCACACTGGATATCTGATTGGGTTTCTTATCCTCCACCATCCCCAAACCCCACCCTGCTCCTTAATTAGAAACTCCCACCCTCCTTGTGGTACCCAGAGCCCAATCACTCTCTTCCACGCAAAACCCCATTGCAGTGGTCCCTACACCTATCATAAATGTGCTGAATCGGGTGTACCTTACTGTTCTTTAACAAGCGTCATGAAGAAGGAAACACTCTGCCCCGCCGCAAGCACCCTGCACAGCCTCATTTTAAAAAGCAAAGACTCGACTGTGATCGGTCAGCCACCTGCTTCAAATCAGTATCTATCAGCTACAGATTTAGAGACTTGACCAATGAAGACATAAATTACGTAAATTCTTGGAGCAGAGGGATATTGGCCTGGCTTCAACCACGCCAATGTAGTTTTCTAGAATCTAAAATTACATTTAATAGAGTTCCCCTGGTGGCGCAGTGGTTGAGAGTCCACCTGCCCATGCAGGGGACATGGGTTCGTGCCTGGTCCAGGAAGATCCCACATGCCGCGGAGCGGCTGGGCCCGTAAGCCATGGCCGCTAAGCCTGCGAGTCCAGGGCCTGTGCTCCGCAACGGGAGAGGCCACAACAGTGAGAGGCTTGCATACCGCAAAAAAAAAAAAAAAAAGATGACGCTCCTTCTGGCTGAACCAAAAGCAAGGCAGCTAAAGGGAGACAGTGAACTTCAACTCTGCAGAGATGAAATGAGGATTCATTTGCAGGCTCATGCAGCATCCAAAACACAGAGAATTTCAGAGCAACATTCAAGACGAGGGCGACACCGGGGGCAGTCAGGAGCTCCTTTGTAACGCATGAGAACAGTAACAGGATGACCAAATTTCCTGTGCCTGGAGTGACATCATCATTCAAATCAAAGCTTACAAATTTCCTCTCTGTGCTCTGGGAGGGAGGGAGGGAGGGAGGGTGGTAGGGGGAATGGGAGGCACCACAGCAGGGATAGGAGAGGTAACTGAAAGAACTCCAGGGACTTCCCTGGTAGTCCACCTCCCGATGCAAGGGGTGCGGGTTCGATACCTGGTTGGGGAGCTAAGACCCCACATGCCTCGGGGCCAAAAAACCAAAACCATAAAACAGAAGCAATATTCTAACAAATTCAATAAAGACTTTAAAAATGGTCCACATCCAAAATAAAAGAAAAAATTTGCGTTTTTTTTTTGAAAAAAAAGAAATCCAAAGGAAAACTAGAGTGGCAGGAGCACAAATCCATACTCTCACCATTCAGATAATTAAAGAAATACTTCCAAGTCAAAGCACAAAGGCCAACAAAAGAAAGGGCACCAGCTTGTATTAAAACTTTTGAGGACCCTGAGGTGGGGGAGATGACGTCGGGAGAGGGCAAGAGGGTAGAGACACAAAGACACAGGCCACAAGTCTCCAGAGTAGCCACTCGGGGATGGGCACAGGAGCAAGGAGAGAGCACGTTCACTTATAGTTCAAGACAGAGATATTAAACATTATCAGCTTCTGCCCTGGGAATTCGTTTCTTGAGGGATGATGAGGGTGAGAGATGAAAGGCTGTAGGATTTTATTGCCCTGAATTTTCAGTTTGTCAAGTCCCATTTACTACTGCAGGTACCTTAGGGCTAATCTGTATCTCTGGGGATGGAGACATCTCTCTCAAACAGAGCCCCAATGACTCTTCTCCCACTGTGGGATTTTATGGATATCTAATAATAACCAGGGGCCCAAATGGTGTTACAAGCAGAAGCCGCCTTACGGCTTCTCAACTGAGAAGCTTACATTTTCCGTAACACTGATATTACGGAGTCCATGCATCTCCAGAATAACTGTAACTTCTTGGTATGCAAACAGGACCGTCTAGACTGAGAGAACCATCACTCCTCCCAGAGAAGAGGGTTGGTAGGGGGTGAGGGAAGAAGAGGTGAAGCCAAAGGGCTTTAAGAGCAAGGAGGCAAGCGCCACAAAGGATCTTCGAAGGTGAGGCAGAAGCTGGCCAAGGGCAGGGAGGAACCCGGATGTTTTCCTGAAGAAAACACTGAGCTGGTGGTAGCTTAATACACACTGAAAGGAAGAGCAAAGGGCTGGGATAACTTTGCACTTTATAAGAAATAAGAAATAAATAAAATAAGCTGCTTTGAGTGATGTCAAGTATCCCTCATCTTAAAGTACAAACTGGCCTAATAATCCTGGCTGTCCCAATGGCCAAAACCAGCAAGGGGAGCCAGCTGCCAGCCCTCCCATGCAGAACACAGTGTGTGCACTCCCTCACAGCAGCTGCACTAACAGAGAAAGGGGAAAGGGGGGCCAATGAGACTAGTGTGGGTGGTACAGTCTGCACCCCCATCCGTAGGGACCTGCTCCAGCCAGAGCCTGAGGGAGCCGGCCTGGGCATGGGGCACACCAGCCACCCCTCCGCAGACACCCACCTACAGCTTCTGCAGGGCAGGCTTTCTAAAACAAGCCCCTCCAGCCGGATGAGCAGATGCTAAAGGCAGTTCTGTATGAAAGAATGCAGCTTTCTCTGAATTCCAGACCACCTTACAAAAGACAACAGCACATTAAAAAAAAAAAAAAAGAAAAAAAAACCTCAAACCTTTCTACCAGCCTCCCTAGTACTGATGGGGAAAACATCCCAGGAAAGATAGAGCAGTAAACTCAGAAAGTCAAGTGTCAGGTGTAGTCTGTCCATTCCACACGTTCCCAGATTATGAACAACGAGATGAGAGCCGATGAGAACGAAAGGAGACATTATACAACAAACACGTGAGTATCAACTATGGGCCGGGGAGTGAGCTGGCAACAGATCTGAAGAAATGCGAAATCTACTCGCCCCAGAAAAATCATACAGAGTATGAAAGGGGGACGAGAGAAAAGGGCATTTTAAAGCAGAAACTAGAAACTACAGGAACTACAGGCGACCCTTACGTGGGTTATCCAGAATTGGCAGGACAGCAGAAGGAACCAGATTCTGGTACCGATGTCTGAACACAGAGACGCAGCAGATGCCCACATAAAGCGGAAGCTTCTGCTCAGCCTTACGAAGGGCCCAATACGGTGAGACAAGGATGAAGGAGCTTATATCCACTGGCTTCTAGCAGAGAAGTAAGGAGCACAAAGTCTCCATGATGTCTTCACGGCTAAACCGAACAGAGCTCCTCCTGTGAAATAGCAATATGCCAAGGTGGCCACCAACACAACCCTGAACCACGCAGAGGCATCTGCAGCCGAAAACAGGCTCGGATCACATGAGATGGTGAGATGAAGGCCTAGAAAAATGTGAACAACTCACAAACTGGCCGAGGATTTCAAAGGCGGGCTGAAATGAAAAGTGACGTTAGAAATATGCCTAAGCCTGTAATTTGCAGGAGGAAAAAAAGCAGCCGTCTGTGTCCTTCAGCTTCCCCTTCTAGTCTCAGTTCTGAAAAGCCTTTTCCACAGCAGTGACATGACCTGATACTGCTTCATCCACAATCTACCACCCAGTCTAAAGTCTACCTTGTGACCACACCGTGCACAAACTGGTCAGAATTTGAGACTCAATTTCTAAGATTATAAGCATCTTACTAATAAAAATAATTTCCCAGGTCCACAGTACCTGTAACACACGAGGAACTGAAACGTTTGGGTTTTGAACTGAACAAAATTTTCCCAGTACAAAGCTAATCAGTCCACCAAGGAGAGAAACCTACAACTCTGGCCTGCAGAAGTGCAAGGCACTGGATGACTGCACTAAACTTGCCTTGCATATAAATGTTATGCAAAAAAAAAAAAAAAAGTAATTTATTTAAACACAGTGTAGGTAGCTCTGCAATCAGTATCTCATAAATAAAGAAAGAAAGATGAAAGGAAAGCTTCTCTAATTGATTTAAAATTTTTTTCCAAGCAGAGAAATAATCTGACAACCAACAAGGTCATCAAGAGTTTAAAAAAAAAAAAAAAGCCCTCAGGGGAAAAAGCACACCTAAAAACTCCAATGAATCAAGACATCTGAACTGCTATCTATGAAAGAGGGATAATTTGGGAAAGCCTGAATAAGAGTAGAGGTGTTAAAAGAAAGTCAGTTGGGGACCAACCTGCAGAAGCACTTAAAATCCTGAAATTAATCCCTCTGGTGGACTGAACCCAATCTGCCCCGGGCTACTGGAATACCACTATGAGGAAAACCAGTGCCCAGGGAGAGGCAGGGCTCGTCACCCCAATGGTGGCAACTAGATTGAAACTAGGAGTGGGGAAGAGGAAGTGCCTACAGAAAACCAAGCCGTGTGTGACCTGACCATCGAAACAAGCAATCCAATTAGGAAGTAGGAAAAAACCCGACTGCAAAAACTCCCTCCTGGGGCCTTCGACACCCATACACTGGCTCAAGTTGCAATGGCTAGCAGAAGCAGTCACAGATATTAGCGATGGATTAGGAGCGCTAAAAACGATGTCGCTCAAAAATAATGTATGGATTAGGTCTTCAGCCTCAGCAGATAATGTCGACTTAAACATTTATTAAATGCCTACAGTAGTCACAGCACTCTGCAAGCTTCGGAAAAAGAGGGGAGAGAGGAAGCGGAGAAAAACGTACCATTCCTGCCATCAGGGGAGTTTAGGCTTCACGGTGGAAAGCAGGCCTGGACATCAACAGACAGAACAGGATGATACAGAGAAGGAAAGGACTGGGTATGGAAATCCCTGGCCTAAAGAGGCTTTCGAGAACCAAGGCAAGAAAGAGGGTTACCTCAACATAGCAGCTATGTTAAATGGTCAGAGGACAGTAAATATGATGGGGCTGTCAACTCTGGAAACAAAAGAAACTTACTGCAGCTCACAGGACTGAACAGAGACAAGAAATATGAACATAGCAGCACTGGGAAGATTTAGATAAATTGAAAATACAGAACTGGTAACAGTGATGATTAAATGAACGGAGAAGAAAGACAGAGAGAGATGGATTGAAAGACATAAATGCACAAGGTTTGGGAAAGGCTTAACCAGCAAGAACCACTAAGGAGACTGTTAAAACTCCCACAAAAATTATTTGTAGGGGAGAGGCAAGATCATGGAAAAGGGGATGCATCAGCTAAAGGACACAAAAGAAAACATAATTTGTAATAGAGAGAAAAAAGTAAACCAAAGGGAAATAGATAGGCAATTGCTGTCTTCTCCAGGTTATAATTCACTTATAAAGAGCGGTGGAACATACATTTTAGGAAACTGGATCCACCCAGATATTAAATGTCTTGACTCTGGTGACCACTCCAGCTGAACAACAGGTATTAATCTTTAAAAAATGACTGGATATATACATCCTGGAATCTTAAATAGATGAGCTAAGACCAAGCCATCGTCTCCTAATGGTAATTTTTTCAGTCTTCTAACAAAGAAGTTTCAAGTGTTCTTCTCAAAAATGCCCAGATCAAACAAATCTGAAGCCGGTACAGAATGCCTCTGCTGGCGCTCTGACATATTCTATGTCCTTTGATCACATGCTGCAAGTCCCCAAATCTCTCCATTGGAAACCGGTGAAATGCTATATCCACTTCAGAGAGCTTCTGCTTTTCTCCAAGGTCCTCAATGCCAGGCTGGAGTCCCTCTGTAATCTGCTATTTGCCTTATGCTTCCCAGTCACACATGCAAGATCACAGTCAGTGGGTTTACTGGTTTGCCCCTGCTACACTTAGGGACTGCAGCCCCAGAGCTCCCTGTTGGTATGCATCTCAGCTGGCAGCATCGTCTGCTCTAGGGTCCAGAGGGACCACTCATCGTGCTTTCAGAAATCTAACCTGGAGGAAACAGGTTGAGAACCACCTTCAATCGTGTCAAAATGGCAAAGCACCCCTGGGGTCCTGCACAACAAATGGTGATATTAACACCTGAAACCACCCTGCCTCTGAGAAAAAACCCTTAAGCATTGCGAGGTATCACTAATAACGTGCCTACCTGCAAGCTCCGTCTCCCATCACCTGCCTAAAGAGGAGACCCAGTGGGCTCAGGCCTGGGAAACAAACCCCTCAAACAGGCAGCGAGGACTCTGGGAGATTAGGCAGACTGCAGCTTTAACAAAACTGATCCTACAGTGTCCAGGTCTGAATATTTAGAGGCCGTGCTGTGAAAGAACATTTACATGGTGGGTGAGTAAGTTCACAGGGAGGAGGCTGAAAGACAGGGTGATGGAAACAATACAAGTTGAAAGCATGAAACCACAGATGAGAGATGAGGGGAAGGGTTTCCACACTTCCCGGGGGTGGTGTGTGTGTGTGTGTGTGTGTGTGTACGCGCGTGCTGTCTTTGCCTACTACAATAGCACCGCAAGATCGGACTTCATGGGGAAATAAGTCAGCCCCTTCATCAAATGCCCAGGGGTTGTATTTCCTTTGTCATTAACACTCCAAGTGTAACACAAAGCCCGCAGCAGCCCTGGGCAATAGAGCACTAGGTTTTCCAGTTTCAGATCAAAGCCAAAAGCTCTCTAGGAAGTCCTGAGATGCACAATGTGTTATGTCCTTTAAGGCAGCAGCTCAGAAAACTCATAGCCTTTCTCCAAGATTTAGCACTTGGATCTTTGTGGCAAACAACTGGATAACACACACTACACCTTTAGAGAAACACTGATACATGTTCGGGCCACAGGAGCGCCACATACCAGTGTCCAAAATGGACCTCAGCCTGAAGGAGCTACATCTCCAAAGAGATGACGCTGGATTCGCCCTAATAATCCGAAAGCTTGGTGCCACAGAAACAGAATCAACAGCATCAGACATCCAACTGTACTCCTTCTGAGGGAAATACTACACACTCTAGCTTTTAACTCTGTCACATGTCCCAGCAACAAATCAAGCTCTAACCAAAATCTGGGAGCCGTGGCTAACCCATGAATTTCCGGGTGCTACTGGAAAAGAGTTGCCTAGAATGCAAACAGTTCCTTTGATCGTGCAGTTTTGTCCAGAGCCCTTCCTCTGGCTACAACTAGAAAGTAACCAAAAGGGGGGAATGGAAGTACACCGTTAGCCTTGGGCAAAACCTCCTTGCCTTCATGTATAATTTAATAGAATGAATTTGTCTCTGTATTTAAAAAAAGGAAAATCCAATTTGCCCTACTATCCCCACAATATACAAAGGTGTCTCAGAAGATCTGTATTAGCTGATGTCACGTTAATTTTTAGGGTAGGGGGAAGATAAACATTAAAAGAACCTCCCCGTTCTTAACTGCAGGGCAAGCCCCACTGGGTCATCATCTGGGAGCTTGTAGGGAGGCCCACCCACAGCAGGAATCTCTGCACACCACCTGCCTGCCCCTGAGGAAGCTCATGCAAAGACTCTCCCTCTTCATCTCCTCCTCCAGTTCCTTAATCTGCACCTTATCTCACTCTGTTCTTTTGTGTAGAATGAGCTCCAATACCATAAGCTGCCAAGTTGCTTTCTCTCCATTTCAAAGCCACTGACACCCCGTCCCCCAAAATGTCCCCAAATTCGAGAGAAGGCAATCTCCTGAGGGTTTCATTCAGCACCCTCCACGGTCCCTCTGTCATCTCCAAACAACTGTCAAGCATCCTTTGTTTCTGTGAGTACGAGACCATTACCCAATTCCCAAAACATACCCTCGACATCTTCTTTGGAGAGTCCATCAGCCCTGTTCTAACTAGGACAGCCGCATCGTCTTGTACACATTGTGCCGTGCACGAGGGCACCTGGCCAAGTGGACCGAGGGAGAGTGGGAGCTAAAATTCAGCCTCCACTCTACTTGCCAAGCCCTGTGCCCTGACGTGAGACTGCCTGAAGGAAGGGGCACCCTTCTCTAACCTGCACAAGGGTGCAATGCGGCCTAACAGAGGTCCCGACATCCAAGCCTTGAGTACTTGACTGGACTCCCCTTGTAGTACAGGAACTGTTGGTATACAGTAAAGAACACTAGGGAAACCAAAGACTCCAAGGGGACTCCTGCTTGCCTAGTCATTACACACATATAGTTACAGCCTCACTGGGATCTCTGGGTGATTTCTGTTCCTACACCCATACTGTAAATCTCTTTAAGATAAGCAGAGAGCAGAATCTCCACTCATTGTGAGGGTTCCAGGGAGAATTCTTCAAGTAGAAAGACTCCTCCAGGGTGGGAGGCTACTGGAGCCACATCCACAGCCTCTCCTTCCTCATACCTTTCACCCCCAGGTGAGCTTTACCAAAAACAAAACCAGAACCCCTCGCTACAGATCAGTTTTCATCTAGCATGATCCTCTTTTATAGACGCAAAGTACTTTCATGTTTTATAAATGAAAGCCACCAACACAAGCACACTCAAACCCAAAAGGTGCCATCCCTTAAAATCGTTCAAGACAAAAGCCTACAAGGCATGGCAGACGTGTTTTCAACACGTGGCCTCTGCCTAACTCCCAAACTCATTTCTTACTAACCCCTGGCATTAAGCATCCTCTATTCCAGTCATACAAAACTACTCACAGTTCATCACATGCCCCACATTCTCTCTCTTTTCATGAGTATCCGGGAATATTCACAGGACATGCATGATCTGGCCCTGCCCATATTTTGGACCACACAGGCATCACACCACTCATGCACCATCCGCAGAGGCCATCCACTCCCTATTCCCAAACTCACCCGGTTCTGGTCATTGCTGCTGTCTCGGTCAGAAATTGTCTTCTCCTCACTTTTTACCTAGCTAACTCCTAATCAGCCTTCAGGCCTTAAAAGTCACTTCCTCAAAGAAGCCTTCCCAGATTATGCATTCTTATAAACACTAACCTTTCTTTCATAACACAAGACATAAACGTGATTACTTGCGAATTTCCCCTACTAGATTTTAAAGTTCCATGAGGGTAGTTCCACGAGGGTTTATTCCCCACTGCAATCCCAGCATAGCATCTGGTACAAAGTGGGTACCCAGTAAGTATTTATCAATGACAATGAACCTATTCATTTGAATTCCTAAACCTGTGCTGTCCATTACAGTAGCCACTACACACCTGTGGCTACTGAGCCCTAGAAATATGCTAGGATGAACTGAGATCCGAGTATAAAATATACACCAGATTTCCAAGACACAGTAAAAATAAAAGTAAAATATCTCATGAATTTTTTACATTCATTAAATGTTGAAATGATACTGTTTTGGATATAGTAAGTCAAATAAACTGCATTAAAATTAATGTTCTTTAAAACATAGCTACTAGACAATTTTAAATAACACACAGAGCTCACATTTGGGGCTTGCATTATGGACAGTGCACATTTGGGGCTTGCATTATTGGACAGTGCTGGTCTACCGTGCCCCTTCTCTCATCTGCTCACTTCTCGTCTGTGAGCACTCAAGAGGTATACGAGCTGCTCCTGGGAAGACTTCCCAAGCACCCACCACAACAGGGCTCTTCACAGCACCCACCACCACTGTACTCAACGTGTATTATATTAATTTCTTATGTGACCCTCGTTAAAATCTTCCAAAGGAATTTAATGAACAAATAAGGGAAATCATTCTTCATTTCACTCAAAAGCCATATGTTGACTCTTAGAGCTGAGACTCACTTAGAACTTTCTTAAAATGGAGTAAGATCTCAGGAGTGAACAGAAGTCTAACAAATAAAATAAGAGATAACCTACCTTGGTACAGAAGAAGAAATTCTATAAACATGATCCTGCCTAAACTGGGAGATGTATTCCAACAACTTTTGTCATCCGCTAGGCTAAGGGAAATCCATCCATCACCCCCTGAGGAGTTCCAAAGGATCCAAGAAAAACGAAAACTTCTCAGTGGTAGTTTAGTTCTTACTCCAGAAAACTTGCTATCGTCAGACCTAAGCTATAAACTCCCCCACGCCCCTAAAAACTGCTTAAAATTCAGCTACTGAGTCTCCTTAATTCCAACTGCATGGCACAGATGCAGAACTGTGGACTACTCCCAGCGCTGACAAAACTGGACATGTGTATTTACTCTGTGCAATGAGGCAGAGCTACAGTTACCGAGAGAACCTTATTTTGGCATTTCTAGGCTTTCGTGCATTTACATTCTCAACCTTACCACAATCCTGCTTGCTGCATTAAATTGCCTCCTCTGTGGGAAAGAAAAGGCTGGGGGGTTGGGGGTCGAGATGAACTGATTGGCCAGACATTCAAAGAACCCATCTTGTATGGGTTTCTTACGCATGATCTGACTCAAAAGACAATCACAATATTTTCATTTGACTCTTATGGGCTGTCTCTAAACTCTCACACAGATGAAAACAGGGCCTGAATTTCAACTCATGAATGCACCAAGACGTGCAAAACATCAGAAAAGCAAATTTCAAGTCTCTAGAACTACAAAAGGGATACATTAAAAAGCCACACAGCACTAACTTCAACCACACTGTTCAATTTGCCTGTGGCACCGGCTCTCACTGAGGACCCAGTTCTATAACCAATCAACACAGTTACACACTTTAGTTATCAGAAGGCAAAAACAGGGGCTAAAAAGATGTCTGTAAAAACAAGACAGCCAGACAAACAAAGAAGTTCAACCACAATCCCTTTCCCCAACCTCTTATAACATAACAATGGAAAGAAAATGACCACAGAATTTGAAACAAAACTGCCTGCAGTTTTCAGCCTAAACATAATTTCTCAAAGTTGACATACCAAAATCATACACATTGGCTAGGCAAGCACCCTTGCTGCCAAAAGATCCAACAAACAGCAAGAAACAGTACAGCTAATAATTCCAGTTACCACTTGGAAAAGATGAGTAGGTGGCCCCAGATAATATATATACCAAGATTCATTTCTTCCTAGAGCAAAAAGGTACAGATCAAATCAAAATGACCAGCAGAACAAGCCTTACTATCATGCATGTGAGACATAGATCTTTTCCTCCCCTTATCCTCAGATAATAAGATCTCGTTAATAAACAAGACTCATTTACCACCTAACATATACCAACCTTAACTCCTCTCAAGCCCCTTAGGGAGGAATGCCAACAGGGCCCATCGAAAATGAAGGAGAGTAGTGGGTGTGGTTCAGGAGAAATTGAGACCTGTCCAATAGCAGCTAGGCTGCAAATGCTAGGAAATAATACTTTGGCGATTTACACTACTTGTCCGTTAGCATTATCCCACACATGGACCACATCTAACTAATTCTCCACCTCCTCCCCTTTGGTTTTGGAAAAGAGGCTTTGCTGTTTTTCTCATCTCACCTGTGTATTCTCCCCCTCCAGCCTCGGTGGTCTGATGCTGGACAAGTGGATGGTCTTGTAGTCCCCAGAGTTCAGCTTCACAACAATGGCATCGGCATTCAGCACCTGCATCACCTGTGGGCGAGAAGGCAAAAATGCTTAAATGTTGCCTTGATAGCCCAAATCTCATAGCACACATGCTAAGGAGCAAGGCACACCCAGTTACAGGAAGAAGGATGAGATCAAGAGCCATTTGGGGTAGATCCAATATCTTTCTTTATGGTACAACAATGTTGAAGAAAACTATCCTATAATTATCAGCCCTCAAAGAGATGGTGATTTCTCATCGAGGCAGGATCTGTGTCATTCATAAAGACAGGCAAGCTTTTTTTAAATCTTTTGCCCTGACCAAGATTTGTGGTTAACTACAAAGCTTACGAACTGGAAATCCAGTCTCTACGTGCTATTGAAGATTTTCCGTGAAACAGGTTCTAAGCTACAATCAAAATGCCTATCACAACATGATTCTAGGAAAAGAGGCAACGGCTGGATTAGAAGAAGGTAGCAGCACTAGATGAGAAAGAACCAAAATAGGACGCCCCAATGCAGAGCAGAAAAATCAAAGGCAAGTGAAGGGCAAAAAGAATTGTCACCTCAACGTGCGAAAGGAGATGCTCAGCTGTTAATCTCACCAGCAGAAACATTAAATTGCTAAGATATTACTTCAGCTACTCTGAAAGCCTCCTTTTCAGATCACTACTATGGGCATCTCTGTTTTGGAACCCAAAGTCAGTAACACTGGACCCCACTCTCAGCCAATGATTAACTCCCAATCTGGGGTAGTTTACGAGGATATCTATTCAAGGGCAAAAGCACAAATATTCCTCTGTGGAGGTTATTAGAACACTCCACCAATGTGCAGAGAATAAAATTCCATTGAAACCAGACTGGGACCACATCAGGGTTGTAACTAGACCTCATAATTCAGCCAGCAGTCTACAATTCACCCAATTATATTCAGAACCTGTTGTTACAAGGCTGTTTGGATTTTTTTGCAAGTAACACTTTACCATGAGGTAGCTATTGACTACAAAACACAGTCACCGTATACAGAACCAAAACTAACTCTCCTAGGCTTCAATCAGACCCCAACAGGAGCAAACAGGTAGCTGTACAAACTACTGGGGTCAGCTGCACCGTGAGTGTAGACTTGCAAAATTCCCTTCCTCTTTTATATGTGAAACAAAAGGAGCCAGCCTCTCCTTTGCTGTGGTGGGTATCACACTGGTAAGTATCCAGAAGAGCCTTCACTAACTATTCCCTGGAAGGCTCACAACCTTTTACAACAGAATATACCCATTTATTTGCAGACTCCTGCAAGAGTGGCTAGTCTCTACCTTTTCCAGAGAACCAGCCAACCACACACAAAAAAAGAGTAAAGAGTAATTTGAGGGACAATCTGAAGAAGGAGCAAAAAGCAAAACCAAGTGAGAAATTTTACATGACAGGAAATAGCAGGAGGAAAGCGCCATCAAACAGAATGAATGAAAAAAGAAAGACAACAGCTGGAATCAAGCTGTAAGTCCATGGATGGCTGACTACCGCTCGTGGATGGGAAGACATCCTGGGGTTTTAACACAGTAAGTAATGGAAACAGTGTAGAGAAAAACAGGCCAGGGCCAAAAGAGTAGTCAAGAGTCTGAGAAAGAGCCATGTAGATTAGGAGAGGGGGTAATTATTTTTAATTTTCAACTATGTCTAAGATTAACTTGCAAACCTGAATGCAGGAAATAAAAAAACAGGCTCAAATAACCACAGCCATTCTGCTATAACCTTTTTCATAGATCTGAGAGTCACATAAAGGCTAATGCTAAAACTCAGACAGCCAGAATCCAAAACTCATCTGACCAGAAAACCTTAGTGAAGTCCAAGGGTAATCAAAAGCATGATGTGTGGTCACAAGAGGGCCAAGTCAAGGTCAGGAATGATTATCTAGGTATGAGTGGTGCCTAAGTGTATAGGACCCTCCAAATCAAAGAGCCCCTTATACCAGGCCCAATCACTTTAAGTGTAGATCTTAAAAACAGCCAAGAAGGTATAACCGAGAACACAGACTCAGTAACTGCAAAAAACAGAGGACATCTTGTTCCCATTATCACCTAGACACATTAATGCCAAGTAAAAATGTCCATCATAATGGAATCTCCCTCTCACTCCCTAAAGACAGCAGCAGTGGCTTGGCCAACTGACCAAAAGAAAAAGACCTCAGCTAATGATTTCCCTATGCTTCAAAATCCCACATTTGTATGACATGGATTACAGCACATGGGGGTAGGGGAGGGGGCCACGAGGTATCCACGCTATGTGCTATACTGCTATCCCACCTTCAAACCAAAAATTCCACAAAGCCAAACCAAGCAAAACAGCTCGTACAGCAAATCAATACTGCTCCTCCCTCAAAAGTACAGGACCACTGCCCAACAGATACAGTAATCAGCAGGCATCTCAAGTGCACGCACATCACAGTATTTCCTACATCTCAATGATGGACCAAGCTACACATTCCTCTCACTGCAAAACTAACTCCTATTAAATTGTCAATTGCCAAAAACATAGGGAAGCTTCCTGTAATCAAGACATGAGAAATATCTAGACATTCTCTACTCCCTAGTCATGCTCAGAGAGAAATACAACCAGGGAAAGTATCATAGTGCTCGCACCTTCACCCCCTGATTACAGAATGTGAAGATCTAAGCACACCCCGGTGACAAGTTACTGGTATTCGTCACCCCTTATGATGCGTTAGCAGCCGCGGCAGCAGCAAACGGCTTTTTGGGGCTGTAAATTTCAGGCCTCAGCAGCAGACTCTGCTCGGCATCTCCCTGATTAGCAACCTCCTCTTCAGGAACTGTACACTCTGACGCTGCCAGCTAAACGAGGTCTGCCCTTCTGAAGGGGTGTGAGTGTGCGCGCGCGTGCGTGTGCGTGTGCGTGTGCGTGTGTGTGTGTGTGTGTGTGTGTGTGGTTTATGGTGTTTTATTCCTCTGTAAATTGTGTCATTACTGTCCGGAGAACAAGCAGCTCCTGGGCAGAGACATGGAAGAAACAATAAAATAGTAGTTACAGTCACACACTGTGCAATAAGTAAAATGCAGAGCGGATGACTATCCAAAGCCTGCTCGTCAGCACCATCACAGACCACATTTATAACAGTAATATTTCTGATGGTGCTTTTCATCAGGACATTCTGAAGTATGCCCACATCATCGCTTACTTTCTCCACAAGCTACTGATCCCTAGTCAAAACACACACACACACACACACACACACACACACACACACACACACACTCTCTCTCACACACTCACACACACACCCTACCCTACCACACGCTCCAAGAGCAGAATCAACACAGAAAAAAAGGTCACTGGCTGAACTTGAGATATATGCCCTAAATCCAATTCCCTCCCCATTTCTTAGAACTAAACTGTAAAAGGAAAAATGAGTGGCTTGATGACACGCGCAGACTAAGGGCTGCCAAAAGTCAGGAAAATGGCAGCGTGCTGTCAGGGGCAAGGGACGTCCATCCCTCCCCCTGGCCTCCTGCCACACTCCCCATCTGCGGAGCCCATCCACAGTGCTGCGCTCTGGATGCAAAGGGCTGCTGCTGCTCAGCTTGTAAAAACCCTGCGGCATCCATGCAATGAACATAAAGAGCCGACAACAGCCTCCTGAGCTAGAGACCCTCAGAAGAGTCCCCAGACACAACCATCAGTTCTCCCAAAGCTGCCTAAGTTATCAGTACCAGATAGGAAGAAAAGGAACATCAGCCCAAACAGGGCTCCTTCAGGCACCACCAGCGAGCGCCCCCGATGGGGCCACTGGAAATGGGACAGCAAACACCCTTTCTACTGACATCCGGCTGCCTCTCCTGCTCCCCGAGGCTGTCTGCCAGGTCTGTTCTCCCCAAGCTACTCCTGGAAACACTAGTGAAACAACACCAAAGTGGGGGAAATACGGAGCACCCCACCCAGTTACAGCAATGGCCGGGGCTCACTGCACAGATCCCTTCCCCAGCCCCCAGAACAGCACAGCTGCCACCCTTTGTCCTCACACAATACAAAGCGCCACTTTCTGAGGCAAATACCCCTAGGCACCTAAGCGCAAGCCAACAAACTGGACACCTTAAGGGGTACTTAAAAGGAAGCCAAGCACCAGACAAATTCCCACAGAGGGGCAGCCCACAAAATACCCAACCCATACTCCTCGTAACTGTCAAGGTCATCAAAAGCAAAGAAAATCTGAGAAACCATCAAATCCAAGAGGAGCTTAACGAGATATGACAACTAAATTTAGCGTGCTATTGAGGATGAGATTCTGCAACAGAAAACAGACATTAGAGGGAAAGTAATTTTAGTTGATAATAACGTATCAATGCCGATATACTACTTACAGTCGACGTGCCATAATCATGTCAGATAATAATAAGGGAAGCTGGGGGGAGTGGTGAAAGGGGGTAATGTGGGAACTCCGTAGTATCTGTTAATTTTTCTGTAAATCTAAAACTCTTCTAAAAATAAAGTCTCAATTTAAAAAGCTAGGTAAGTGTTTACAAGTCTTTCCTAATTCAATCATTTTCTTATCAGCAAATTAGTTTGCTAACTTAGGCTACAAACCAAGTCTTGACCTCGTTTTGGTATAGGAGGGGCCACCTTCCTAGCCAGACCATCCCCAGAACTTCCTTTTCATCTGAAAGCCATATGACAAAAGGTCAAGGAAGTAGCTAGTATTTTTTGTTCTCTCCACGTTACCAAATAGGAATATAAAAGTCTAGCCAAAATTACTAAATATCCTTCCTTAAAAAACATCTCCGAGGGCTTCCCTGGTGGCACAGTGGTTGAGAGTCCGCCTGCCAATGCAGGGGACACGGGTTCGTGCCCCGGTCCGGGAAGATCCCACGTGCCACGGAGCAGCTGGGCCCGTGAGCCATGGGTGCTGAGCCTGTGCGTCCAGAGCCTGTGCTCCGCAACGGGAGCAGCCGCAACAGTGAGAGGTCTGAGTACCGCAAAAACAAAAAAAACCATCTCAGAGAGACATGATAATGAGCTCCATTCAAAGCTATGACATTTTTGCACAGCAAAAAATCATCAGGGCCAAACCCAGTAAGTACTAGAATCCACTGCATCCATGGATAGCTTATAACCTGACCTCCAGAACTGGACATGGCCAACAATATCACACAGCTAACTACTTAGGGTTATCTCCCGGATGAAGCCCTGAAGGGTAATAAGCTCCTTGAGAACGGGAACCACTTCTCATTCTTTTGCATCTTCTCAAAGCACCTAGTGTGGGGCTCTGTTGGTTAAGCAATCAGTTGGTACAGAGAACCAAGCTAGAGGCCTCTATCTTCCCAGGCCGGGCAGTGAGAAGACTCCACCCCCTCTCCCCACCCCCAAGTGTTATTCAGGTCTGTGAGATTTGCAAGGCCCAAGCATCCAGCAGCAGGGACAGGGATGCCAAGCCATGTGCTCAAGGGACCATATGGCTACCAACAGCACAGATCAGCTAAAACGCCACAGGGAAGGCAGGCAGGAAACTGGCAAGCCACGACAGGCACAAAAGTCTCAAGTAGGCTCAGCTAATCGCTGTGAAGTGAACATTCCTCTCTGCTAACCTGGAGAGACAAGGATAGCCCTCCCTAGCATCTCCTTCCTTAAGAAGAGAAGCTGCTTAAGCAGAGAATGGAAACCAGTCTTTCAGTGCCACATGTATCCAGAGAATACTTTGTTGAGTTTCAAATTTCTCAGAAGTGAGACTCTCGGCCAACATTCCAACCTACAGCTTTGCATCAGTTCCAGAAGTCACCCAGAGGGTCCCAGAGGCACCTGGTTAAAGAGTTCACAGGTCACCTTTAGCAGGCTTTGCAGGCTATTTAGCTGTTCCCTGTACAATTAATTCCTGGGAGAGAGTGGTCCTCTCTTCAGCAGTCACTCTATTTGTTCAGGCCTTAGGGTCACATCAGGCTCAGAGCAGAATCCTTCAGCGAGAACTTGCATGACTGTCAGACTATGGTAGGGAGGGCCCAAGGCACGTGCTTAGGACCTTTTTAGGTTTCCTTGAAAGAGTAGTTTGTCATTAACAAATGTTTTAAATTCGGCAAAATGACTACAAAACTGCAGCTGGGTTCTAGCTTGTGAAAAGAAATACAGATCATTTTCCCTTTTACATTTAATGCTGATATCCCATGTTCTACAACAGGGTTTGGTAAACTGTGGCCAAGGGCCCACCACTTACTCTTGTAAATAAAGTTTTAGTGGAACACAGCCACGCCCATCATTTACATATTACCCACAGCTGTTTTCTTGCTACAGTGGCAGAATTGAGTAGTTGCAAAGAGACTGTATGACCCAGAAAGCCTAAAATATTTACTATATAGTCCTTTAAGAAAAAGTTGGTCAAGCTCCGCTCTACAACATATTAGAAAATGAACACACATGGGATGTACACTAGTTACCATTCCTGGGGAGCAAATATCCTCCAAAATACTCCTAAGGAAACAACTGCCATTTACAGAGAGATTTATTCCATTGTCTAAAAACTGGAGACGTGATAAACTACGTAATAACTTACTGGGGACTAGTTAAATAAATTACGATGCAGCCTTATAATGGAACACTGTGAACTAAAGCAAGTTCAAATATTTATTCTGTTACCCTCCCTAAATAACTCTACACAAAAATAAAGGGTTTGGGGGGCTGTTTTTTATTTTGTTTTGTTTTGTTGTTTGCCAAAAGCCCAAAAGGACAAAGATAATGGGAGAGAAGAATATAGCAACAAAACCTGGAAGCTGGAAAGCAGAGGGATGAGTGGTAACTGACTCCGCAGACTCACAAAAGCTACATCCTGAGCTAGTGGTGAGAAAAGAAAATAGCCTTTCTGATTGCTACTGCAGACTTCCCCTACCCAAGAGTAAGAAACTATCAAATCAGGAATCTCAAGGGGGGATGAAAATAAGGCCCAAAACTAGGACTGGTTTAAAATCTATGTAAGAAGCACCTGGATTTCAAGATGTATACCCTAAATCCCATACATGAGTTCATTGCTCCTAAGCCAGGGTTGAATACCTAATTCTTTGAGAGAGACAACCAAGGATCACCACATAACTGAGGAAAGCCTCTAATACGGAAAATAAGGGGTCAAAATAACCAAAGAGAATTAAAAACAACTTAGACAACAAAGACTATGCAGGGAGAAAAAAATCTTCAAAAAATTATTATTAATTCCTCAAAAGCCTAACAGATGATATTCATCTCTGAAATAAGTATTACATGTTATTTTTTAAACAGTATAAGAGAAACATTCAGAGAACAAAGAAAGCTCTTAGAAATTAAAATACAGCATCATAAATGAAATGTCTAATAGAAGAGATGAGAGACAAATATGAAGATATCTAGAAAGAAAAGACAAAAAGATGGAAAATATTAAGAAAAAATTAGATGACTAGTGCACGAATTCAAACATCCAAACAGGAATTCTAGAAAAACAGAGAGCAGATAAACAAGATGGAAATCAACAACAAAATAGTTGAAATTCCCAGACATAAAGGACTAAAAATTAAACCACAACGTGCTCACACATGGGTAAACAAAGAGCATCATTGTGAAATTTCAGAATAAAGAAGAATTTGCTAACAGCTTACAGAAATAAAAAATATAAGGATGAGAGATCAGACCACTAAAATACATGGAAAAAAAAAACTCCAATAGATAAATGACAGTGGAGCAATGACTTCATAATTCTAAAAGAAAATAACTTCTAACATAAAATTCTATACCCACCTAAACTATCATGTGTAATAACAGAGTAGATATGAAAGGTCTCAAAAAATTTACCTACCAAGCACTCTTTTCCCAAGAAGCTACAGAATGTGTGCCACCGAAATAAAGTAGTAAATCATAAAGAAGCCAAAAGATCCAGCAAACACAGTACCAATCCAGGAGTGAGGCAAAGAAAAACTCAGGATAATGGTAAAGAAATCGAAAGATGACAGCTTTATAAAAGAAAAAACAAGAACTAATCCAGGCTGGTACAGGTTACAAGGCTCCTGGAAAGTAGTATTGAAAAAGATAAAGGATAACAGACTGAATCAATGTCTTGAGAAGAGATTTAGACAGCCAGAATGTGGGGGCTGAATTAATATGTATGAGAAAGATATATACATAAATTTTAAAATAATTATTACCTCCATGGAAAACAGAAAATCATGCAGGAAATGAAAAGTATTCATAATATGCTATATGGCTCGGAAGTGATTAGCATTTACAAAGTAAACATTGAATATTAACTGAGCCAGAATTATGGTATAGTCCTATTAGAAGGCATAGAGAAAAATACATGCACACCCATGTGTGAAAAAACTAAATCTTCTCCTTCTATGGTGTGAAGGAAAAGGGGTTATGCCTGAAAAATCAAGAGTGAGCAATGTAACATTTTATTCCAAGACATGGATTAGCAAAGAGTTGAAAATGGCTGCCTCGAGGGAGAGGGAAACAAACAGTACATTTCTTAAGCAGAGAATAGAGTTCTTTAAAAATGTTTACATAAATGGCTGCCTCAAGGGAGAGGGAAACAGTACATTTCTGTTTTTCTTTTCCTTTTTTTTTTAAAGTGACTCAGCCTTTGCAGTGTTGTTTTGGGAGGTCACCACTCTTTCTTTAAAATTTTATTTATTTATTTATTTATTTATTTATTTTTGGCTGCATTGGGTCTTCGTTGCTGCATGCAGGCTTTCTCCAGTTGCTGCGAGCAGGGGCTGCTCTTCGTTGCAGTGCGCGGGCTCTAGGAGCACAGACTTCAGTAGTTGTGGCACGTGGGTTCAGTAGTTGTGGCTCACATGCTCTAGAGCACAGGCTCAGTAGTTGTGGCGCATGGGCTTAGTTGCTCCACGACATGTGGGATCTTCCCGGGCCAGGGATCAAACCCGTGTCCCCTGCATTGGCAGGTGGATTCTTAACCACTGCACAACCAGTGAAGCCCCCAGACAGTACATTTCTTAAGAAGACCCTAGAGTTCTTTAAAAATGTTTACGTGTTAAAAATAAAAACTTACAAACTTAAAAATTATATACAAAGGAATACAAGTCAGGACTATTCAAAAGTTGCTGCCAGTCTGCAATGAGATAAGGCACTTGTAGCAGAACATAAATCAACTACATCACCAAGAACATTTTTCTGTAGCAAGATTTTCTTGATGAAAGCAGCAATGCCTTGGTTTACATTCTGGCTCAAGCTCCTTATATCATATCAAGGTACTCTGAGTAGGACTGGTATAGATCAAGGGTCAGCAGACTTCTTCGGTAAAGGGCCAGATAGCAAATATTTTAGGCTTTGCAGGCCATATGGTCTCTGTCACAACCATTCACCTCTGCCACCGTATCACAAAAACAGCTCTAGACAATATGTAAACGAACAGACATGGCTATGTGCCAACTTACTCATGACACTGAAATTTGAATTTCATATTATTTCAATGTGCCACAGAAATTTTTTTTCTACGTAAAATCCATTCTTAGCTCACAGGCCACACAAAAACAAGTGACGGGCCAAATCTGGCCCGTGGGCCATAGTTTGCCAACCTCCGAGATTGACAGTATGATCAACTTTGTTTTTAAAAAAAAAAAAAAAAACCTGTGTCATAGTAATTCCATCTAGTATGAGTGTTTTTCCTTCTTTTTTATGTTTTTTCCTGTTTTAAAAACAAAAATAAGGCTGAAGAATTTCCAAAATTCAGTAAGTTTCAAAAACCATTTATCTACCTATAAACACCTTTTTCTCTCTACTCTCTGAACAAGTCTATATCCAAATGACCTAAATTTATGTTTAGGATACTACAAGACCCTTAATCAGTTGGCTTTTGGAGGCAATCTCCTCTACTCTGGCATTGTAACAAATAAAACTTCATTGTAATTAAAAACAAAAGCAAAAAAAATGCCTCACCCTGTTCTAAAACAAAAAAGACAAAACATAGATTCTGGGATCCTGGATTTTTTAAAATGGAAGAAATGTCCTATAAATGTCCTAAAGCTCTCCTTTTTCTAGTTATCAATAAAATCATATTCAAGATAAATGCAAAGCCACTGACTCAATTGTCTAATCCTTTAGCTGAAGAATTTTTCTTCAGCAATGCCTTAGGTTCCCCAACCTGCCAAGGCCAAAAAACCCTTCAAAATCTTCTAGGTTTCTCTACAAACTCAATTTCAACTGAGGAGGGGCTGCTAGGGACAGTACAGGATAATGAGACCCTCCCAAGGGTCATCTACATCACTAATATCACAGATGCCCAAAGTGATGATGGTGAAAAATGGAAGGCCTGCCTCCTTAGTGAGTGAATTATCATCCTTTCATTGTGCAGTGTAGTCTTTAGAACAGATTATAGGAAACATAAACACACCAAGTAAGTTTCAGTTAGGCAGAGTAGCCATGCCCAAGTTCCCAAACTAGTATGGTCCTCACAAAAAGAAACAGGGGTCCATTCTGATCTTCATCAAGATGTGGAAGATGCATAGGGAGTATCCAACCAGGGGCTCCTCCCACTAATGTCCACTAAAAGTCACGATTATACTTAATCTTACAGGTGCTTAGAGACCATCTACCAGAAGAGGGAAGGGGCCGCTTGAACATTCTGTGACCTACTACTTTGGGCATCATAAAAAAGAAAGTGAAGAAATTCAGCCAATTCCTCGGAGACTTGTTAAAATTTTACCATTCTAAGAAAAAGCATTCCAGGATTTTTCAGACTGACAGTGCCACCTAGTGGCTTTGCATCTTAAACTCACTATTAGACATTTTTAGCACAGCCACTTCTCAAGCTCAAGGATATGGATATTTAACCACTTTAAGTCCATAAAGACAAAGCTTCCATTATGTCTTGCCAAAATTAACAAACAGTTAAAAACACTAGCAATTTTGGGGAAGTGAGGTCTACCACAGGTTCTAACACTCAAGGTACCAAACCCCACAATGAAGGAAAAAACACTTCTACAGCACTCCTGCTGGACCCAAACAATCTATCCAGTAGCTCTAGTTCACATCAGAGAAATCCGTCTCAGGACACATCAGTGGAGAGCCCTCAATAAAACACATCACTAATTATTAGAGAAATGCAAATCAAAACTACAATGAGGTATCACTTCACACCAGTTAGAATGGGCATCATCAGAAAATCTACAAACAACAAATGCTGGAGAGGGTGTGGAGAAAAGGGAACTCTCCTGCACTGTTGGTGGGAATGTAAATTGATACAGCCACTATGGAGAACAGTATGGAGGTCCCTTAAAAAACTAAAAATAGAATTACCATATGACCCAGCAATCCCACTACTGGGCATATGCCCAGAGAAAACCATAATTCAAAAAGACACATGCGCCCCAATGTTCACTGCAGCACTATTTACAATAGCCAGGTCATGGAAGCAACCTAAATGTCCATCAACAGACGAATGGATAAAGAAGATCTGGTACATATATACAATGGAATATTACTCAGCCATAAAAAGGAACGAAATTGGGTCATTTGTAGAGACGGGGATGTTTCTAGAGACTGTCATACAGAGTGAAGTAAGTCAGAAAGAGAAAAACAAATATCGTATATTAACGCATATATGTGGAACCTAGAAAAATGGTACAGATGACCTGGTTTTCAGGGCAGAAAGAGAGACACAGATGTAGAGAACAAACGTATGGACACCAAGGCGGGGAAGCCACGGGGGGGGTGTGATAAATTGGGCAATTGGGATTGACATGTATACACTGATGTGTATAAAATGGATGACTAATAAGAACCTGCTGTATAAAAAATAAATTAAATTAAATTAAAAAAAAAACACAAAACACATCACATTAGAAAAAATTCAAATCCACAAGAGTCCCAAAACAGAAAGGAGAGAAATTTGAAGTCATATATACTTGGGCGTAAGAAATCTAAGAGAGGGCGTTCCCTGGCAGTCCAGTGGTTAGGACTCAGTGCTTTCACTGCCATTGGCTCAGGTTCAATCCCTGGTGGGAACTAAGATCCTACAGGCCATGCAGCATGGCCAAAAAAAGAAAAGAGAAATCTAAGAGAATGTCATTTGCTAAATGGACAGAACCTCCAGAATATGAGAGAGATTTCAAGGGGTCAATGTCTACAACTTTAACCCATGAACTTCTAGTGAAGTTATGCAAATTCAAGGCAAGAAATTTAAGTTCTTATGGTTTCTAAGTCCGCTACAATAAATACACACGTGCATGCAATCATGCACACACATCCATGCAAGCCATGCAGTGGTTTGCCTAAAATAGAAATGCTTCAGCTCTTGACTGATTATTCAGAGCTCTGTATTATCACTAGACATCGTCCACAGTGCATCTCCAGATGCTGAGAATGACTCACCTTGGCAACAAACTGCTTGTCCTTTTGGTCCAAATTAGCAGTGGGAGCCACATAGTCTCTCCATATTCTCAGCCTGCGCTCCTTGGCAAACCTGGCAACAAAGCAAGGATGCAAATCACTCAGATGGACTAGGTCAGCAATGGAATCCACCATCACCACAGGAGCAAACAGCACAGAATCCTACCCTATCTCATAGACAAGGCACCCAGCAGAAACGGCCAATCAAACCTGAACAAAGCATGACAGCCACAAGAAAAACTGTACAGCAACTGGAACTATCCAAGATGCATATATACCATAAACCCATGGCTGATAGGCTGAGGTCTGGGTGTACACTTTTCTGAGTCTGGACAGTACAAGTCCACCTCAATAATTAGCTCTTTTGGCTTATCAAGTACCTCCTGAGCTATTACTAAATGCCAGGCGCTGGAATGACGAACACAGAGCAACTACTCTCTTAAATGGGAGGGAGAACACACACATCTAACAAACATATTTTTTAAAAAGCATAGGCCCGCTCAATTTCCATTTGAATTATGAAAAGGTTGTCAGCAACCCAAAGCCCATGTGGAAAACAAGAACAAAATTGTCACTCTAGTGCAACTAATGATTATGAAAAATGGACAAAAATCCAATAGAATTTCACTGCCAAAAGGTAAAAAATCATGCTGGCAGAAATTTGTTTTAGAGTAGTAAGCCCAGGAGACATTTTTTTGAGTCAGATTAAGAGAGGGAAAGGGAATATGTGCAAAGATTTTTTTTTAATCATATATATATGCACACACATATATTATATACCAGTAAAAAACTGTCAAAGTATTTATTGAGAAATAAATGGATGGAGGGGAAAGGGACTATTAAACTATTATTTCTGAAAACAGTATTGCAACCTTTAAAAGCAGCATGTAGTAGTTGTAAAGCACATGAAATACTTCAATACAGATTTACCAACAATGCAAGCAAGTCTATAACACAGCATGCAAAACAACAGGCAAGTAATCATATCACTGAAACATGATTTGCATTCTTTGGTCTAAACCTGTTTTTTAATGATGAGCACTCTTAAAAATCTCTTATAGATGTTATAAAACATGTAGAAACTACTGTCACTGTAACTCACTTTCTTCAGAGAGAGGCAGGAACTTAAAGAATGCAAAAAGAACTACCAACCAAAATAATAATTTAGAATAATAGACTTACAGGATCTTCTGAACAACAATAAAAAAATTGAGCATCATGAAATAATCAGAGGTATCTGGAACGCTGTGCTTGATAAGGGTATTGTATCTTTTGAATTTAACTGTGGAACATAAAAATACTAGACAATTTGTACAACCATTGTGTTTTTTCAATCAGTCTACCTTTGTCAGGCAGGCCATATCAAATGGCCCAGACAAAAAATCCCAAGTATTTCTGCTTACAGGTACAGAAAGCTGTAAAAGAGCTAGCAAAGGGGAAACACAGTCATTTAATTCACGTTCTTGCACATCTCCTAGCTGTGCACCTCAAAGGCAAAAATGTGAAGTTATCAAGACCGTTATAGTCTTACGACTCTGAAATAAGCCACACAGGCTTGAGTGGAACGTTGTCACTAATGGTCCTGGCCTTCTACCTAAATGTATCCTGAGAGACAGTTGCTGGGACTTTGAGAACATCATCTCTATTCATCTACCTGCTTCATTTTCTTCCATCTGCCCCATCAGGAACATCAAGTTCACCTATATACCTGGAAACATTTTGAAACAGCCACTGATCTTGGCAAGATCCAACTAGTATTTGCCTGGAAATCAGTTATTGCTACATCTGCTTTAACCATGAGGCACCTAGCCAAAAACACCTCACAGTTGCATTAGCATTTATAACTACAACATACTGTTAGATAAATTAGGGCATCAGGCCTCACAACAACATTGGATAGTTCTGTTTGGGGACCCACCGGCTCTATCTTTCCATCATATGCCTGGCTCCAGCCTGTATGTCGGGAAGTAGCTGATAAGCTATTTCACTGTCCTCAAATAAGCCTCAAGTTTATTTCATCTCAAATGCCTAAAACCTGGAATTTAAGTGATGGGCTTGGAGAAACAGTGTACTGAAAACGCTAAAAAAGCAAGTCAGGTGAAGAATAATGTCTGAGTGAAAAATCTAGGCCCTTAGTATACAGCACTGAATTAGACTGAACCTGGAGACTTATAAGTAAGCCACTCCTCTCTGAGATCCTGGCCTCTTTTGGAATTTCCCTAATCCTTTACACTGACATGGATGGGTGAGAGAAGATCCCTAGATTTCTTCCCCTGAAGATCCCTACCAAGATCCTTGGCTGGAAGGCTTCCCCGACAGACCTTACCTCTCAGCCGCCCTCAGCTTTTCTGCACCCCGTGTGTAAACTGCAATCGACCAATCCACACAGCGGGCAAAACCTTCCTTCAGGAGGAGCTCTGTGATGTTGCCATTCTGAAAAACGAGGCACGTGAGAAAGCAGGCATAGATTAGATTCTATTGCAAGAGAATCTGTTTCTCTAGACTTCTGACATGATTAACATTGCCACAGTCTACTTTGCAGTTTAAAAAAAAAAAAAAGAAGAGCCATTTCTCTCATTAAGAAATCAGCCATAAGAGGGGAGATGCTGCTCTGCGACTCCTTTCAACAGCCTTGGCTTCACATCCCACAACACCCAGCACAGTAACTCTCACTTAACAGGGGTAGGATAAATGTTAGTGGCATTGAATGGAATTGACATTTCAATAGCTCTTCTTGTGGGCTGAGGATGTTAATCTTCAGTAGAGATTATACCTATTATTTCCTTCCCTGAGATCAGCACTTACTCCCCTTTTCATAAGGGGAAAGCTAAAGAACAGGCTGAGTAAGGGATAACTTAAGTTACATTTTGCCCAGTGAATTGCAATTCACATTCTACTGTGACACAGAGCCATCTGGCAGGGCTCTGGCAGACAGCTAGCACTCCAGAAGAAACAGACATGACCTTGGCACATTCCAAACCAAGCCTCCCAGCCTTCCACAACTGCCATCATGGAAGAATTCTTTAGCCAAAGAGTAACAATAGTTTATTCTGTATTGGATAGAGGTTACAATAATGAAAATCTACTTAAACTTGGGTGCTAAAAAACAAAGTCATTTCCCATCCAAGAATACCCCACCTACCAAAGTATACAACAGAGTAAAACTCCCAATAGTCAGAACTACAAGAACTTAAAGAACCTGGTTCCTACTCAAAAGCAGAGTTAGGCAGTAACTGGATAAGGCCTGGAACAGTTTTTCCATAGAATGGTTTCCTCTTCAGAGTTCTACCAAAACCCCACATAGCTAACTTCTAGACCTGCATACAAAACTCACCAATCCCATCCAGAAGCTTCATCACCACTTCTCACTGATGTGGCAACCTCCCACCTTTCTTATTGGCAAGCTTTAGGACCAGCCCTTGGGAAAATAAGTGCTAGAGTCCTTCCTCCCCTTATAAACCCAGTAACAACTGAGATGAGTTTTCTAAAAGTACAAAGTTGCAGATTTGTCCAATTCTATCAGGTAACTGATAACTCCCTAGAAAAGGCCTCAAAATCAGTAGATTATAATCCTGCCAAGATATTTCAGTGGCTCAAGAATATACAGGGGAAGAAGAAAAGCAAACTACAGCTCTTCAAACCCCAAGTGGAACCCCACACACACACACCCCACATGGCCCAGTCTGCATAGGCACACTCACTGGATGAAGGATGGTACCCAGAATGTTCTGGTTGTGGCAGCTCTCCAGAATGATCTGGACATCTCTCTGAAGCAGTCGAGACTCGGTGAAAAATTTGGCTTCTGCGGCAAAAGGTTCTGGTGTTTCACTGCCATCTGCTTCCCGTCGAAAAGTTGGGCACTAAAGCAAAAGTAAGGCGAGTGGGTGACGCAGCCTAATGTGAGTGCTGGGCTCGCTCAGGCCACAGGGAACCGTCCAAAAAGCACAAACCCCACAAAACTGAGCTTGGAAAGGTCTCAAATCAGGTCTTCCAACCCTTTTTAAAGCATACTGATAAAATGCAACTAGAGATATCGTCATCCCACACGTTTTGGTAAAGCAAACAAAACTCATGTTACCATGGGGAAAATCATCTTAATTATATCAATACTTGAAAATGACCCCTTGCCAAGTAGAGATTCACCAATGCCTCGCTTTAAATCCCTGATTATCTCTTTAATCAAAATGGGTATTTTATACTGACAAGCCACACTCAACAAACTTCAGAGCCTCCCATCCCCTCCTCCCTAGGTTTCAACAATCTCAGCACAGCCCACTCCAAACAGACCCTGAGTACTTAAAAAATAACGTCTTATTTGATCTAATTAGAACTGTCCAACTGCAAAGTTTAAAGTACTCTAGTCAATGTTAACAGCCCATACAAGAAAGAAACAGTACATACGAAGTCCCCAAGTAGAAGAGTCTGTCACTGAACGCTTCCACAAACCCTATCACCACCCTGTAGCCCAATGTATGATCTGACCTTGATCCCTGACAGCATGACCGTGACCAGGTAGTAGTCAGGCAGGAGCAGGGCCCTGACCACACTGCCGTCCCTCACGTGCTCGATGATAGCTGCATGACAGAACAAACGCCTTGAGTCATAGCAAAAGTCGTGCCGAGGATAAACAATGCCCAAACAAACTGCCCAGAATGCAGTTCCTCTCCCCCAAACCCCAAGAAAGCCTCCCTCCAAGAGGTGACAAAGCACCGGCACATCACGAGTGTTCACACAACAGACTCCTGCCCAAACTATTCCTGGGGGATTTGGTTCAGACCAACGTCTACGTCTTTTGAACCTTCTGGGACCTCATGGCTTACACCTAAGCAACCTAGCTTACAGATAACAAAGCTTATCTGTGTACTGAGTGCCTGGCAAAAAAATAACAACAATTCAGGATTGGTAATAATTTTATTTTACTGAGTCTGTAAGTTAATATGATCTCAAAGTAGGACCAAGAACTATACAGAATGTGTGTGTGTGTGTGTGTGTGTGTGTGTGTGTGTGTGTGTGTGTGTATGCATGCACGCACATGGGCACACGCATATGTGTTTCGCTATATACAGAATACACATGTCTACCTTGACGTTTTGGGGACAGTATTTAGGTAGCCATCTTTTAGAGAAAATAGGAAGATCCCCCATGTGCAAAATTACCAGCAATTTACTAGCTTGTAGCCGCAAAGGAATAACCTCAGCAAAATACATCTGATGCAACCTATATGAACTGGATTCAAGCTCCCTTCCAAAATACCGGGTGTTGTTTTACCCTTAACAATTTCCCTTGGGCACTAAAGCAGAATTGCTTTTATTAACCTCAAGGAGCTCAAGAGCAGATAGAGAGAAATCACCCTGAGTCACATCCGTCTTTTCCCGACAGCCTCACCATTAACAGGCTTCTGGTGGTGCGAGTCCACAAAGTGCCTTGGGTTCTCAATGGTATACTTGAGGTCCCGGAGAGTATGTGAACCATTCCCCTCACTCCACATTCCTTTCTTAGCTGCTTTTGCTTGCTCCTCACACTCCGAAAGCCGGTTCTGCTCAGGACTGGGACGTGAGAAATAATAAACACATGTGGTTAGTGAATTCACAACAGAAATATCAGGCTCATCTTTGATTCTGGGTTTCTTCAGCAACTTCTCCCCTTGAAAAGACCAAAGAGTTTGTTTCACATCTGTGGCTTCAGACCCAGGCCTATAAACAGAAACCCATCATGAGTGCAACTTCTGGATTTCAGACTTATTCCCTCAAACAAAAGATTCAATCATAACAGCATTTAATGAGAGTATCCAAAGAACACGCGTCTCGGTACTGCCACCATCAGTGATTACAAGAGAATAAGCTGGTGGCTCGGAAGGGAGCCGCTCCAGGAGGGAGAGCTTCATTTAACCACCCCAGATTCAGGAACTAGAATCCGGGCAGAGCTCGGCAGGACACAGCGCAGGGAAAGTGACTAAGAACCACCCTTACTCCCTGTTGTCTGCAGAACAGAGCTGGGGAATGCAGAACAAATACCATTACAGACAATGTCACCCCAAAACTACTTACACATTCAATAAGGCCAGCTAAGCAAAGCAGTCTGAAGATGAAGACTCCTTCATTAGACAGGAAACCAAACTACATACAAGAGCAGCCAGAAAGTCAGTAGACAGACCGGAAAACAAAAACAAAAAAACACCCAGAACAACCAAACCCAGAAATGGCTCTGCTCTTCTCTCTCTCATACGTATCCGAGCTGAAGTGAACCTGGAAAGCCTTTCCACGATGTCAGCGCCTCGTTCCATCAACAGCCTTCTGCAGAAACTGAAGCTCCCACCTTGATCAGTAGGGATTTTCAACAGGGACTCCTAACCTACAATTTCTCAAGCGAGAAATCCTCAGTACTGCTCTTTCCCTCCTCCCCACAAAAAAAAACAATCATCAACTTCAGAGATCCAAAATTACTGCCAGAATTCCACAGGGGAAAAAAAAATGTAGCTTGAGATAGAAGCAAACATTGAAACTGAGAAACGAAGGCTTTAAATCAAGACAACTTTGGAGAAAAAAGGATTGGGACTCCAGGGGAGATATCTTTGTTGAGATGATACAATACTGCTTTGGGTTTTTTAAAAATTCTTCATTCTGGTTGCAAACTGGATTCCAAAAAACACTGCAACAGTAATCATGCCAGCAACTGTCCTTAAGACACAACTTTGGCGTGCTTCCAAAATCAGGACCTAAGACAAATGTCAGAATTCAACAAATACCCACATGCTCACACCCCAATTATAAGCTCTAGCCAACGACTCTTTGGAATCATAAAGGACCAAAGAAGTATATGGTGAATGACTTGACCACAAAGTCTATGAAGGCAGGAAGGAGGCAAACTGTACATTTTGGCCTTTCTTCTTCCCATCATTGGTACAGTTCATGCAAAGATTTATCTAAAGCTTCTTCTACAGCTACAGTCATAATACAACAAGGATTTAATGATTTAAACAGCATCTTTGGGGAGTTCCCTGGCAGTCCAGTGGTTAGGACTCTTCACTGCCATGGTCCCAGGTTCAATCCCTGGTCAGGAAACTAAGATCCCACAAGCCGCGTGGTACAGTCAAAAACTAAAAAAATTTAAAAAAAAAGCCAGGATTGGTTCAAGATGGCAGAGTAGAAAGACATATTCTCACTCTGTCTTGCGAGAGCACCGAAAGCACAACTAACTGCTGAACAATCATCGACAGGAAGACGCTGCAACTCACCAAAAAAGATACCCCACATCCAAAAACAAAGGAGAAGCCACAATGAGATGGTAGGAGGGGCACAATCACAATAAAATCAAGTCCCATAACTGCTGGGTGGGTGACTCACAAACTGGAGAACACTTATACCACAGAAGTCCACACACTGGAGTGAAGGTTCTGAGCCCCATGTCAGGCTTCCCAACCTGGGGTCTGGCAACGGGAGGAGGAATTCCTAGAGAATCAGACTTTGAAGGCTAGCGAGATTTGATTGCAGGATGTCAAGAGGACTGGGGGAAACAGACTTCATTCATGGAGGGTACACACTAAGTAGTGTGCGCATCGGGACCCAGGGGAAGGAGCAGTGACCCCATAGGAGACTGAACCAGACCTATCTGCTAGTGTTGGAGGGTCTCCTTTAGAGGCGGAGGGGTGGCTATGTCTCACCGTGAGGACAAGGACACTGGCAGCAGAAGTTCTGGGAAGTACTCCTTGGTGTGAACCCTTCCAGAGTCCGCCATTAACCCCACCAAAGAGTCTGGGTAAGCTCCAGTGTTGGGTCACCTCAGGCCAAACAACCAACAGGGAGGGAACCCAGCCCCACCCATCAGCAGACAAGCAAATTAAAGTTTTACTGAGCTCTGCCCACCAGAGCAACAACCAGCTCTACCCACCACCAGTCCCTCCCATAAGTAAACTTGCACAAGCCTCTGAGATAGCCTCATCCACTAGAGGACAGACAACAGAAGCAATAACTACAATCCTGCAGCCTGTGGGGAAGAAGCCACATTTACAGAAAAACACACAAGATGAAAAGGCAGAGGGCTACGTACCACATGAAGGAACAAGATAAAACCCCAGAAAAACAACTAAAGGAAGTGGAGATAGGCAACCTTCCAGAAAAAGAATTCAGAATAATGACAGTGAAGATGATCCAGGACCTCGGAAAAAGAATGGAGGCAAAGATCAAGAAGATGCAAGAAATGCTTAACAAAGACCTAGAAGAATTAAAGAACAAACAAACAGAGATGAACAATACAATAACTGAAATGAAAAATACACTAGAAGGGAATCAATAGCAGAATAACTGAGGCAGAAGAACAGATAAGTGACCTGGAAGACATAATGGTGGAATTCACTGCTATGGAACAGAATAAAGAAAAAAGAATGAAAAGAAATGAAGACAGCCTAAGAGACCTCTGGGACAATATTAAACACAACAACATTTGCATTATAGGGGTCCCAGAAGGAGAAGAGAGAGAGAAAGGACCCGAGAAAACACCTGAAGTGATTACAGTCGAAAGCTTCCTAACATGGGAAAGGAAACAGACACCCAAGTCTGGGAAGCGCAGAGAGTCCCATACAGGATAAACCCAAGGAGAAACATGCCAAGACACATAGTAATCAAATTGGCAAAAATTAAAGACAAAGAAAAATTATCGATAGCAGCAAGGGAAAAACAACAAATAACATACAAGGGAACTCCCATAAGGTTAACAGCTGATTTCTCAGCAGAAACTCTACAAGCAAGAAGGGAGTGGCAGGACATATTTAAAGGGATGAAAGGGAAGAACCTACAACCAAGATTACTCTACCTGGCAAGGATCTCATTCAGATTCAATGGAGAAATCAAAAGCTTTTCAGACAAGCAAAAGCTAAGAGAATTCAGCAGCACCAAAAGAGCTCTACAACAAATGCCAAAGGAACTTCTCTAAGTGGGAAACCAAAGAGAAGAAAAGGAACTACAAAAACAAACTCAGAACAATTAAGAAAATGGTAATAGGAATATACATATCAATAATTTCCTTAAAGGTGAATGGATTAAATGCTCCAACCAAAAGACACAGGCTTGCTGAATGGATACAAAAACAAGACCCATACATATGCTATCTACAAGAGAACAACTTCAGACCTAGGGACACATACAGACTGAAAGTAAGGGGATGGAAAAAGATATTCCATGCAAATGGAAATCAAAAGAAAGCTGGAGTAGCAATACTCATACCAGATAAAATAGACTTTAAAATAAAGAATGTTACAAGAGACAAAGAAGGAAACTACATAATGATCAAGGGATCAATCCAAGAAGATATAACAATTATAAATATATATGCACCCAACATAGGAGCACCTCAATACATAAGGCAACTGCTAACAGCCATAAAAGAGGAAATTGACATGATCCAAACAGAAAATTAATAAGGAAACACAGCTTTAAAAGACAGAATAGAACAGATACATTTAATTGATATTTATAGGACATTCCATCCAAAAACAACAGATTACATTTTCTTCTCAAGTTCGCATGGAACATTCTCCAGGATACATCACATCTTGGGTCACAAATCAAGCATCAGTAAATTTCAGAAAATTGAAATCATATCAAGCATCTTTTCTGACCACAACGCTATGAGATTAGAAATCAATTACAGGGGGAAAAAACGTACAAAACACAAACACATGGAGGCTAAACAATAAGTTACAAAATAACCAAGAGATCATTGAAGAAATCAAAGAGGAAATAAAAAAATACCTAGCGACAAAAGACAATGAAAACACGATGATCCAAAACCTATGGGATGCAGCAAAAGCAGTTCTAAGAGGTAAGTTTATAGGAATATAAGCCTACCTCAAGAAACAAGAAAAATCTCAAATAAACAATCTAACCTTACACCTAAAGGAACTAGAGAAAGAAAAACAAACAAAAGCCAAAGTTAGCAGAAAGAAAGAAATCACAAAGATCAGAGCAGAAATAAATGAAATAGAAACAAAGAAAATAAGGGCAAAGATGAATAAAACTAAAAGCTGGTTCTTTGAGAAGATAAACAAAATTGATAAACCATTAGCCAGACTCATCAAGAAAAAGAGGTAGGACTCAAATCAATAAAATTAGAAATGAAAAAGAAGTTAAAACAGACACCGCATAAATACAAAGCATCCTAAGAGACTACTACAAGCAACTGTATGTCAATAAAATGGAGAACCTGGAAGAAATGGACAAATTCTTAGAAATGTATAACCTTCCAAGACCGAACCAGGAAGAAATAGAAAATGTGAACACACCAATCACAAGCAATGAAATTGAAACTGTGATTAAAAATCTTCCAACAGGGGCTTCCCTGGTGGCGCAGTGGTTGAGAGTCCGCCTGCCCACGCAGGAGACACAGGTTCATGCCCCGGTCCGGGAAGATCCCACATGTCGCGGAGCGGCTGGGCCCGTGAGCCATGGCCGCTGAGCCTGCGCGTCCGGAGCCTGTGCTCCTCAACGGGAGAGGCCACAACAGTGAGAGGCCCGCGTACCACAAAAAAAAAAAAAAAATCTTCCAACAAACAAAAGTCCAGAACCAGATGGCTTCACAGGTGAATTCTTCACAGGTGATGGCTTCACAGGTCAAATATTTAGAGAAGAGCTAACCCCCAACCTTCTCAAACTCTTCCAAAATATTGCAGAGGAAGAAACACTCCCAAACTCATTCTATGAGGCCACCATCACCCTGATACCAAAGCCAGACAAAGATACTAAAAAACAAGAAAATTACAGACCAACATCACTGATGAATATAGATGCAAAAATCCTCAACAAATTACTAGCAAACAGAATCCAACAACACATTAAAAGAATCATACGGGGCTTCCCTGGTGGCGCAGTGGTTGAGAGTCCGCCTGCCGATGCAGGGGACACGGGTTCGTGCCCCGGTCCGGGAGGATCCCACATGCCGCGGAGTGGCTGGGCCTGTAAGCCATGGCCGCTGAACCTGCGCATCTGGAGCCTGTGCTCCACAATGGGAGAGGCCACAACAGTGAGAGGCACGCGTACCGCAAAAAAAAAAAAAAAAAGAATCATACACTATGATCAAGTGGGATATATCCCAGGGATGCAAGGATTCTTCAATATACGCAAATGAATCAACGTGATACACCATATTAACAAACTGAAGAATAAAAACCATATGATCATCTCAACAGATGCAGAAAAAGCTTTTGACACAATTCAACATCCGTTTATTATAAAAAAAATCTCCAGAAGTGGGCATATAGGGAACCTAACTCAACATAATAAAGGCCATATACGACAAACCCACAGCAAACATCATTCCCAATGGTGAAAAATGGAAAGCATTTCCACTAAGATCAGGAACAAGACAAGGATGTCCACTCTCACCACTCTTATTCAACATAGTTTTGGAAGTCCTAGCCACAGCAATCAGAGAAGAAAAAGAAATAAAAGGAATACAAATTGGAAAAGAAGAAGTAAAACTGTCACTGTCTGCAGATGACCTGATACTATACATAGAGAATCCTAAAGATGCCACCAGAAAACTACTGGAGCGAATCAATGAATTTGGTAAAATTGCAGGATACAAAATTAATGCACAGAAATCTCTTGCATTCCTATACACTAATGATGAAAAATCTGAAAGAGAAATTAAGGAAACACTCCCATTTACCACTGCAACAAAAAGAATAAAATACACAGGAATAAACCTACCTAGGGAGACAAAAGACCTGTATGGAGAAAACTGTAAGACACTGATGAAAGAAATTAAAGATGATACAAACAGATGGAGGGATATACCATGTACTTGGACTGCAAGAATCAATACTGTGAAAATGACTACACTACCCAAAACAATCTACAGATTCAGTGCAATCCCTATCAAATTACCAATGGCATTTTTTACGGAACTAGAACAAAAAATCTTAAAATTTGTATGGAGACACAAAAGACCCCAAATAGCCAAAGCAGTCTTGAGGGAAAAAAACAGAGCTGGAAGAATCAGATTCCCTGACTTCAGAGTATACTACAAAGCTACAGTAATCAAGACAATATGGTACTGGCACAAAACCAGAAATATAGACCAATGGAACAGGATAGAAAGCCCACAGATAAACCCACGCACCTATGGTCAACTGATCTATGACAGAGGAGGCAAGGACATACAATGGAGAAAACACAGTCTCTTAAATAAGTGGTGCTTGGGAAACTGGACAGCTACATGTAAAAGAATGAAATTAGAACACTTGCACAAAAATAAACTCAAAATGGATTAGAAACCTAAATGTAAGACCGGACACTATAAAACTCTTAGAGGAAAACATAGGAAGAACACTCTTTGACATAAATCACAGCAAGATCTTTTTTGATCCACTTCATACAGTAATGGAAATAAAAGCAAAAATAAACAAATGGGACCTACTGAAACTTAAAAGCTTTTGCAAAGCAAAGGAAACTACAAATAAGATGAAAAGACAACCTCAGAATGGGAGAACATTTTTGCAAATGAAGCAATGGACAAAGGATTAATCTCCAAAATATACAAGCAGCTCATGCAGCTCAATATCAAAAAAACAAACAACCCAATCCAAAAATGGGCAGAAGACCTAAATGGACATTTCTCCAAAGACATACAGATGGCCAAGAAGCACATGAAAAGCTGCTCAACATCACTAATTATTAGAGAAATGCAAATCAAAACTACTATGAGGTATCACCTCACACCAGTTAGAATGGGCATCATCAGAAAATCTACAAACAACAAATGCTGGAGAGGGTGTGGAGAAAAGGGAATCCTCTTGCACTGCTGGTGGGAACATAAATTGATACACCTACTATGGAGAAGAGTATGGAGGTTCCTTAAAAAACTAAAAATAGAACTACCATATGACCCAGTAATGCCACTACTGGGCATATACCCAGAGAAAACCATAATTCAAAAAGACACATGCACCCCACTGTTCGTTTCAGCACTATTTACAATAGCCAGGTCATGGAAGCAACCTAAATGCCCATCGACAGACGAATGGATAAAGAAGATCTGGTACATATATACAATGGAATATTACTCAGCCATAAAAAGCAACGAAATTGGGTCGTTTGTAGAGATGTGGATGAATCTAGAGACTGTCATACAGAGTGAAGTAAGTCAGAAAGAGAAAAACAAATATCGTATATTAATGCATATATGTGGAATCTAGAAAAATGGTACAGATGAACCGGTTTGCAGGGCAGAAACTGAGACACAGATGTAGAGAACAAACGTATGGACACCAAGGGGGGAAAGTTTTGGGCGGCAGGGGGCGGGGGGTGGGGCGTGAACCGGGCAATTGGGATTGACATGTATTCACTGTTGTGTTTAAGATGGATAATAAATAAGAACCTGCTGTATAAAGAAATGAATAAAATAAAATTCATGAAATAAATAAAACTAAAAAAACAAACAACAGCAGCCAAAAAACCCCAGTATCTTTAGCCTCCAAATTACTGATGTAGCTTACACTTTTCTGAGACTAAAGTGTTAATTAAAGCCAGCTGCAACCCATCCTACTGAGTGAACTTAACATATGATATATGCACTATAAACCTTACATACCTAAAAATCATTTCTAACAAATTCACACTGACATTAACAACAAATACATTTTACCTATTACTTAAGTATATACAGATCCATAAACCGAAACAGGCCTAAAAGGCTTTGGAGAGAGATAAATTTCCCCTGACCTTAAAACATAACCACTGAGCCCCTGTCGGTTTTGCTAGATTCCAAGCAGCAGATTTTGCTTGGAATTTGATTTATTCACTCTGCTTTATTTTACATTTACTTATTCCTTGTACCTCATATAATATCGTACATCTACTTGTTGTTTGGTTTGTTGTCTGTCTCCCTGTTAAATTGTTAGCAGAAGCTAAGTGTCTTTGTTCACTGCTATATTCACAGTGTCGAGAACATAGCCTGGCATATAGTAAATGCTCAATAAATATTTGGGGATGGATGGATAAAGACTCTGGAACTCAATATCTACGGTGTAAGGCATAAGTCTACTGATTCTTATGAGTATAAGAACAGCACTGCTTCATCTCCAAGCCTGTTTTTGAATTACATACATCAAATGCCATTAATGAATGCTGAGTAACCTCCTCGCTCAGAAAAATACACACGTACACCTGGGCAGGAATATCCTAGAAGCCATGAGAACACCAGATATTACCTATTTTATGTCGGGGGCAGGAATGAAAATGCAGCAAAGCCAGTGTAGAGTCGACTCCCCCAGTTCTCACTGTGGTGTGAGAGGAAGTCAGATAGTGAGAAGAGTAATGGACACTTACTTGTTCGCTCTCATGCCTTCTCTCCGGGTGGCCAATCCCTCTGCAACCAGAGATTCTGCAATGTTTTCCCCATTGGTATCTGAGGAGGAAAAAAGAGGTGTGAATCTTGTGTTTAAATCCATCTCCAATAGCAAGAGAGCTCTCATGGGACCACTTTCACCCGTAGCTCTTCAAGGAATGATGTTGCCAGAGAACAGGACAAGGCAGCAAGGTAGGGTTGGGTTTTCCAAAAAACCTCTTCTCCCCCAAAATGTCTAGTCTCTAGGACCCAGAGGTCTATAAATCTTCTCTGGACTAATTTTCTAGTGTATCTCCTCAGCCAAAGGCAATCTCAGGAACTCCAGGAGACTGACAGGGAAGCAAGACACATGCAGCAGCCCAGGAAAGGATAACTAACACTGACCTAAGGAGGAGAGGCCTGGCACCAAATGCAAATTCTGCCGCTTAATAGGTCTTTCAGCATCTTGATACACGTACTCATCTATAAAATGGGAAGAGTACCTGCCGAGATGGGTTCTTGTGAGAATTAAATGTGTGTAAATCGCCAAGCACAGTGCCAAGCACACGGCAGGAATTCACACAACAGATTCAGAAGGCAGCCCCCCCACCTGGACAGTCAGACAGATTCACCTAGGACTGCCTACAATGTTTCACACTGGCAAGTCCAGTTCCTCTCAGGATGTCCTGTTCTCTGCTCCAAGAGGCCACCAAGACAAGCAGGCCACACCATTTGACAAACACTTTCTCCTAGTCTCAGAGATGCAGGGGACAGCATCTCGATTTCCAATCTCACATGGCAGCCTTCAGAGCAGGCAAGAAAAATGAAGTGAAACATAAAACACAAGCTGATTAGGCGCCCCCTGAGCACTTGAAACGTTAATTGCATTTCCACGCTACTGAAAAAGCTTTTAGGCGCTCTGTATTCTCTTAAATCCCTGCTTGTCAGCCAAAATGATAAAAGAAGACAGCTATGAGGGAATCACCACATAAAAATCTTTAATACAGCAGAGAACAAGCTCCTAGATAAACTGAAACACAGCAGTCTAGCTGATAGGTAACGTCAGCATAGAATAAAATTCTCTAAGGTTTATGTATTCAGTACACTATACATAGACTTTCGCAAGCAACAACAAGTTTACATACCACCCCCAAACTCAACCTAAATGCCTTGCCATTAGCCCTGTCCAAATTTCTGAAGCACATAAGCCCCTGTTCCTACTGCCAAAAAAAAAAAGTTGAGATGAATGCTGTTCACGCAAAGAACGTTCAGGTTCTGAAGCTGGGCGTGGATCACAAAAACCTTTCCACTGAGGTTACTGCTGAGGCCCGACACAGACACACACAGCTACCTGACATCAGTAAATATTACATTGGTTCTTTCGAAGCAACAGGAATAATCCCACAGAGTGGAAAGTCAAAAGGAAAGACTCCACAATGATGGGGAAAGTTGCGCAGTAAGGTGCCAAGAGGTCGGGGGTAGAAAGAACGAAGGCCTGGTACAAACAAGGCGAACGGCCATAAACTCTCCAGTCAACAGGCAAACGCAACAGCTCTTGGACAGCTCCTTGGCACAGAGCACTTTGAAAGGGCTGCTGGCTGGCCCACTTCTAAATGAGTTCATTGCTCCTTCAAAAGGGAGAAAAATACAATTCTCTGGGCCAAACTCCCAAAGAAGGTAACAAAATGTGGTGGATAGAATACTGAAAACAGGGAATTTGTAGGGAAAAGATCTGATGCTTGCTTATTACTAACCAAGGTATGATTGTGATCAAGTCACAATTGGGGCTGGTACTCAGAGCAGGTGGGTGACTATATTTTCTCCAAAAGTTGAAGACTAATCAATCATCTCTCTCTCTTTTTTTTAATAAGTTCTGGGTTAACCACAAACTCTCAAATTCTGTCATTCTCCTCCATCATAAAAAGAGTAGCCACGGGGCTTCCCTGGTGACGCAGTGGTTGAGAGTCCGCCTGCTGATGCGGGGGACACGGATTCGTGCCCCGGTCCGCGAAGATCCCACATGCCGCAGAGCGGCTGGGCCTGTGAGCCACGGCCACTGAGCCTGTGCGTCTGGAGCCTGTGCTCCGCAACGGAAGAGGCCACAACAGTGAGAGGCCCGCGTACCGCAAAAAAAAAGAGTAGCCACATAAACAACAGGGACTTAGTGTACAGCACATGGAACCATATTCAGTATCTTATAATAACCTATAGTGGAAAAGAATCTGAAGCTACACACCTGAAACACAATATTGTAAATCAACTATAGTTAAATAAATTCTTTATCTATCTACATATAGCAAAAGAAAATCTTTTTTCTAAACAAAAAAAACAAAAGACAAAAAAGAGAGTAGCCATAAAATAGGCTAAATATATAAACACTAATTAATTAGCTAAGGCACTGTTTCATTACAGTTGATAGTGAGAATTGGTTAAAGTATCTGAGTGAAAATATTAAACTTTAAGCCATTTAATCCTTTAAAACTGAAAGATGTAGATGATTTCAATCATTCTTTCGGTAATTTTTTTTTTTTTTTTTTTTTTTTGCGGTACACGGGCCTCTCACTTTTGTGGCTTCTCCCGCTGCGGAGCACAGACTCCAGACGCGCAGGCTCAGCAGCCATGGCTCACGGGCCCAGCCGCTCCGCGGCACGTGGGATCTTCCCAGACCAGGGCACGAATCCGTGTCCCCTGCATCGGCAGGCGGACTCTCAACCACTGCGCCACCAGGGAAGCCCCTTTCGGTAATTATTTATCAATCACCTCCTATGCGCCAGATTCTATTAAACACACTAGTACATTAACATGCTAAATTACATCCACTCTGTAATTTGCGTCAGTTTGAAAAACAAACTTTCTAAAAACAACTTTAAATTTTAAATGTCAGCTCCTCTTACCTTAAATAGACTTTTTTATAGTAGGAGACTAAGGCTATTTAAATGAACACTTACAGGCGGTCTCTCCATAGAGATATCTGTACCAAAAAAATGTTCTATAGTCCAGTGAGGTGTCTTGTCCGGTAACAGAAGATTGACCAGCTCTTACAGAATTGTATTATTTTGGGTAATGAAATTCTCGAACAATTGCATTTTGAAGACAGTATACTTCTATTTGTCTTACATTCTTTCTAGCCAGTAGCCCTCCAACAATAATGCTTAAGTGTTTTATTACCTACTATATTATTTGAATTATGGGTAAAAGGCAAATTTATTTACTTCTCTTTTTGAAAAGATTCCATATTATTTCTATAATTTCCCAATCAGGATGCAGATAGCCATTTGCTAAAAGGGCTGTTTCTCTACTGGGTAAATTGGACAAGAAGGCTCCAAGGTCATCCACAACTCACTTGTCTAAGACCTCTACACTTAAAATCAGAATCCTAAAAGGATATTGTTAGCCTTATCATATACCCTGCTTGCTTACTTCCAGCTTACTAGTCACCCAAGGCAAATAGATTATCTAAAGCAGCTCAGTTAGAAGGCTAGTTTACCAAGAATCACAGGAAACTTTAAAAGGTGTCTGCTCCCAAATAATCCAGATGAATATAAGTGTTCCTGTTCATCTGACTGCTTTATGGAAAACATTCTACCATTCTTTCAATGTCCTATTTCTGTTCAAACTCCATTGTGCAATCTCACTCTCCCTCTACCTAATGCAAAAAAGACCAGAACACCTAATATCCTATAAGCTATCTGGCCCAGCTGAACAACAGGCACACACACATATTTATTGAGTGCATTCTCTGTGCTGGAGCGAGATGCTTTACACATACCATCTCTTTAAACTCTCTGTATAACTTACAAATGAAACTAGGGCTTAGAAAGGTTCAGTTACGGGTTAAGTAAGAGTACATGGTAGAAGAGCCAGGAATCCACACCTACACCACTCTAAAGCCTGTGTTCTTTCCATTCCATTCCAAGTCATGTGGCTTACAGAAAACCACAAGCCCTACAAATCGTCCTTTCCTAAAGAGAGCCCCCAGGAGGAGAAGAAAAGCCACAAGATAGATAAAGCAAATAGAAGATGCAATAGGAAATCTATAGGAATTCAATTAGCACTCTGACCTAGAAGCACAGAGCCAATGAGTTCCACAGGCTGACAGCCTAAATACAGGGGAAAATAATTCTACGCTTACACGCACACCTAAACCAAGCCAGGAAATCGGGCACAGGAGTAAACTAGGAGCAGGAGTACCAGGGCACCTACATGCCACGAGCTCTGTGCACTTCCAATGAGACCTACAGCCAACACTCCCAGAGCGACCTCCGCCAGATGAAAACCAGTCTTTGGAGGAACTTCAGACTTGGAGAAAAATGAGTACCTTTCCCCCTTGGTACTCACCTTTTCCAAGGTAGATCATGCCATACTCTCGCCCCTGGGGAGTCTTGTTTTCTATCGTGAAGCAGACTTCCTTCCCAATCAGCTTCTTCCGAAGGAACTCTCGAGCAGGAAATGCCCAGGGCTGAAAGATAAAATAAACATGTTCAAGAACTAGGCAGTTCTCACACGGCACAATCAACATCCAAGCAACTTCACTCTTTCAATAGCCTGGCCATGGCACTAGGCCTTGAGGAGAATATAAATATGAAACATACACAACATGGATCATACGCTTAGGGGTCTCCTAAAAAAGGCAGGTCGAACAGTTGGTTTAACCAGCATGAGCCCTAAAAACAGGCATCATGGTTTCCCAGACACCAGCACTAGGAGTTCCCCCCATGCCCACCCCTCCACCACCCCCATCACTGTCTACTCTCTAGCTGTCTGCTGTCTACTGTCTAGCTGGTAAGGGATCAGCTTGACAATGGTGGTTCTTCCCTGTCCCTCATTAAAGACCCATATACAAGGAGTGAGCCACACATCCACAATGGGTACAGAGTCTGCATGTGATCTCAAGATACTGTGCAGGGACTTCCCTGGTGGTGCAGTGGTTAAGAATCCGCCTACCAATGCAGGGGACACAGGTTTGATCCCTGTTCCGGGAAGATCCCATGTGCCGCGGAGCAACTAAGCCCGTGCGCCACAACTACTGAGCCTGCGCTCTAGAGCCTGCGAGCTGCAACTACTGAAGCCCACGCACCTATAGCCCGTGCTCCTCAATGAGAGAAGCCACGGCAATGAGAAGCCCGCGCACCACAATGAAGAGTAGCCCCCGCTCTCCACATCTAGAGAAAGCCTGCGCGCAGCAAGGAAGACCCAAAGCAGCCAAAAATAAAAACAAAAATATATATATATATATATATAAAAAGATACTGTACAAAGGGATGGTTTTACCCCATCACTTTGGGATGGTACAGACAAACGGAGATGTCTCCTCTGAAGCAGCACCGTCATAGTCAGTGGTCACTAGCACTTGAATTTACAGTCTGGACCTAGCTCAGTGCCCCAAGTTCCCTTAGAACAGAAATGAGGAAGGAGAGGGTAAGAGCTCAAGGAGTACATGATCTGCAGAAGTTCGTGTGCAGGAACAATGCAGCGTATAAAAGGGCAGAGTGGTATATGTCTATCACCAATTGGAGCCACAGAACTGGACTACACATAGTAAAGGCAAAACAGTTATCAGTGACCTGAAAAGGAAGCGCCTGCCAACCTTTTCAGTCCATGAAGATTATTCCATGGGGTTAGCCAAGAAGCTTTTCTAGAAGAAAAACATCCATGACTTCCCAGAAACCAGAAGCCAGTTTAAATGTGGCAGTCTACCAACCCACTGGGCTGGTATTCACAAAACCAGTACTGTTAGACAACGACAACCGTGGATAGTTCTAGGAAGAACTAATCCTGAGTAAGTGCTCTTGAAGACACAAAAACAAGCTTATCCTCATTCATCTAATGCGCTCTCTTCAAAGTGCCAACAAGCAAAAGAACCAATCACTCAATGGCAATATGGAGTTCACCACATTTTAATCTCCCATTTCTACCCCTCTCCTCATTCATAATAATGAAAACAGATACTGTGACCAAAGAGTATGATGACTGATAATGAGCCCAACTACCAGCCACATCACGGAAATAGCACTAAACCAATTAACACAGCCTCACACATTTTTATCACCTTAGTGACCCGCTTCCTCAGCTATAGATCTAATGTCTAGGCTTCAGTTTTGAGTAATACACTAATACCTAAAATTCAGTAAAACATTGCTTTCCTAAATGTAAAGCTCTGACAAAACAAAGTACTCCTAAAGGAAGCCAAGACTTCGGTAAAAATTCATTTATCAAGGGTCAGTTCACAAGGAAATAGCTAACCCCTGTGGGGAAACCTCCAACTTCTACCGACTAGGCAGAATTACTAAAAGCTTTTAAGGCTTGAGGAAGGAGCACCCTTGTCTCAGGACCTCATGTTTTACAGCTGGTCAGTCACTGGGCAATAAGAGAAAGCTACACTGGAGGTCCTGAAAAGGACATACACCTTATCCTAGAGAAAGGTAACCTAGCTTCTTTAATATTCCAGCCTTCTCAAGTTGTGTTCCATCCAGAGTCAGGCAAATTCAATAAATGGACAAGATACGAGCTATGAAGAGAGGCGATTAGAAGATTCAGGAAAGCGAGTGACCGCATCACTCCTGCCGAGGGCAACAGAGCACTCCAGGAGAGAATCCTGTGCAGGTGTCCACACAGAGCACAGCCAGCAGAAGGCTACCTAAAGGGGAAGGCCATCCCAGCAGAGCCTCCCAGAACAACTCTACGTATACAGAAACTGACTCAAAGCGTTCATCACATTAGGGACACAATGACCCAATAGAAAGAATCACTGGTCTGGTCAAATGATGTGCCAGAGCTCCACCTAGGAAGCAACGGCTGTTAAGTAGCTGAGACTCAAAACTGCCTCTTCCCTTTAGAATGCCCAATGGCAGGTGATCTAGCAGCTTGCTCTCCACTCCCAGACCCATGCAAGGTTCTGGTGTCTACCACGACAAATGGAATTTTAATTCCCATCTTTTCTTTGCACCAGGTAGACTCCCAAACTACTGAAACAAGATTAAATCCCACAACAATGTAAACCCTCAAAGCTAGCTACTTTTGTACTTGGCCCAGTGCTCCATCATCCCACTGTCCCACCTGCGCATGTAATTAATCCCTCTCTGCTGCAACCACGCCACCACCCCAACTTTCAAAAGCTCCACTGAATGTAGAACGACTGTGACATTCATTTCTGTATTTCACATGAAACCAACATACAGCTTCACGTACAATGAGAGCTCAAGAAATCTGTGGGAAATAAATATATAATTCCCACAGTGCCCATCAATGCAGTTATCTAGGCTGCGTAGAGTAGCTAGGCAATGCTGGGGATTAGGCTGGAACAGGGCAGTATGGTTGGGGACACACAGCAGAGCTACTTTTATTGTCACGGGACTTAGGAGAGAGCTAAGTTTCTCTGAAAGCAGATATGAAAGAAGGCGGAGAATAATCAAGTGCATGATATTTGGAACAGTGATACAAAGGGAAGCAAATAAGCAATCATGTCCTTGACTCTGTTTGAATGTGACAAAACTAGACATGCTCCAAAACAACAGAAAGCCAGAGAGAAAGTAATGCTACATTCCACAATCCACTGATCCACAAAAGGAGACGCTCGGGTTCTTTTCCTCATTATTCACTGTACACCTGCTTTGTGTCAGGCACTGACGAGGAAGAAAAACACAGATGTCCCTCCCCTCGAGGAGCCGACACCAAGTACAGAGACATATAAACATGGAATAGGGTGACAGCACAAAAAAGGGATGATGAAAGGTGATGTCAGGTGTGACTTCTCCAGAGGATGAATCACCAGGGCACAAGGAGGAGACGGAGCTTCCGCTGGAGGAGGCAGTTGAGCCAAGGCATGAGCAGGCAGGACTCAGGTGGCCTGTTAGGAGACCCGAACACTTCCTCAGGGTTGGGACTTAGCATCCCAGAAGGGGTTCAGTAAGAGAAGACTAAAAGTCAAATCACAAATGGGACTGTAACCCAGGCTAAGGCATTTAAATTTGTCCAGCACTAATGAGGAATCACTGAAGTATCTGGCAGTAATACTGAGCCAGGGGAAAAAAATGACATTATATCTCAAAAACATCTGAGAGCATACAGAGAAAGAATCAGAGGGAAGGAAAATGAAGGCAGAAAGACTGTTATCTTAATATTCCAGAGTTGAACAAAGCACTCTCTCAGAGTTGAACAAAGAACAATAGCAATTGTAATGAAGTTTCGAGAAGAGAGATTTTGAAAGAGCAGAATCTCTAGGTCTCGATAAAAGCCTGCAGGTCGGCGGGGGTGTCTGGAATTGGGTTACCACTTGGCGTCACTGCTAACTTGAGCCAGAGCACCTTCAAGGGCATGGTGGGGGGAAAACCAAATCACAGCAGGGCAGGGAGAGACTAGATTACTGCACACAGAAATAGTGGCTGTGGCTGACAAAGGGTGAAATCTGTAGCTCTCAAATACTTCAGGTCACAGGGACCTTTGAAGAGTTACTAGGAGAAACTGAGTTGCTCTGGAAGAGACAAAAACCACTAGGCTGTATAAATATATGAAACTCCAATGAGAGCAGGGATCAGATTACATGGTATTCTTTCAGGTGGGATAGTTCTGGTAAGATTTTATTGTACTGTTACATGGGCTACAGCTAAGATACTTCAGAACAAGCTCCAACTGGCCTTGATTCTCATCCACAAAACAGAAAATTAAAACCCAACCCTTCTTCCCTACAGGCAACACTGCTTCTTCCTTCTGGGGAAATGAACTTGACTGGCTCTAGCCAACCAGGGTCAACACTCTTCTCCTCTTAGAAGCAGGCAAGCTGTTACACAACACAAAACTGAAAGGGAAAGAACTATTCAAAACGTTGATCAAGAAAAGCACTTAGCACCCAAAATTTGAAAAGTGCTGAGAGAGATGTAATCTTCAGCACTTGGACTAACAGTACGAGAAATGTCTGTAGTAGCAGAAATTAAATAGCACTAGAGATTACCACAGCTAACATTTGTTAAGTAGCTTACAGGCCCATGCTAAACATTCCGCATTATCTTGTTTAATCCTCATTGAACAACCCTGAGGTATAGAGTAACCCAATACTTGTGCTTACTGATAGAGGACCAATGGAAAATAACTGATTTTGTCTATTTAGTCATTATCCCAAGAATCTAATTGCTGCTGATAGAATTTGGGGTGATTTGTCTCTATTTCCTATAACACTGCTTTACTATCTTCTTAATTCAAACAAAATGCTTTTTATTATAGATGAAAAAAACTGCATGTTTTTCCTTAAATGGAAGAACCCCGTGAGCTGCTTTTTTTCCCGCACTTCCATGGGAGAAAACAGCAGACGGAAGCTGAGGTACCAACTTGCCCATCATCATCAAGCTGAGGCAAAAGACAAATAATTAGAATCCAGAAACTTCATTTTTGATAGCCAAAGCACCACTGAAGAAGAGACAAGAACTGATGTTTCAAAGTACAGGAGCCAAGAAGACTGATGGCAGCTGCCTGGAGAGGTAACTTAAGGAGTCCCAGGCAGACCACAAAGAAGGCAAGGTGGCCAGGCATTAGAGATGGGGGAGAAGGGGGCTGGAGGGGATGGTGGAACAAAAGCTCAGAAGCTTGTCAAATCGCCATAACACATGGTTCTTGACAACTACTGAACCACAAGTTGCCCTAAGAAACTGATAACTTCCTCCCTTCAAAATGCATGTTTACACAAAATTTTGCAAACAATTTCATGGGGTTCACAGACGTCCTTAGGACACAGATCCCATATTAACAATCTATAATAAGGCACATTCCTAACATTTATAGTATATGCTACCATTTATGAAAATGAGTGTCTACGGTATAGCACAGTGAACTATATATACTCAATATCTTATAATAACCTATCATGGAAAAGAATCTGAAATACATATAACTGAATCACTTTGCTGTACACTTGAAACTAACACAACATGGTAAATTAACTATACTTCAATTAAAAAAAAGAAAGGAAGAAAAGAAAATGAGTGTCTGCTTGTATAGGTGATAAATGCCTCTGGAGATTCAAGCCTGCCGTAACACCAGTAGTCTCCTGGGAGAAGAACTAGATTTTTCACTGTGCATCCTTCTGAATTTTGAAGGTAAATGAAGAATTCAAACATAAATAAAAGAGCTCTGCCATAACTAATGCCAACGTCAAACAGAGGAGACTACCTAGGAAATGTACTAACCTGTTTCCAGAGAAAGAGGCATGAAACACTGATAAACCTGAAAAGGCTCTAAACCTACGGGAAAGTGTATGACGGAAAGAGACTGGGATTACTGGGATTAAAGGTAGTGAATGTATAAACTGAAGCAAGCCACTGTTGATTTGTCATCAATCCTGTGATATAAAAATACTTGAAATAAGGAGCCTACTTCAAGATGGCAGAGGAGTGAGACGTGGACATCACCTTCCTCCTGACAAATACATCAGAAATACATCTACATGTGGAATAACTCCTACAGAACACCTACTAAACGCTGGCAGAAGACCTCAGACTTCCCAAAAGACAATAAACTCCCCACGTACCTGGGTAGGGCCAAAGAAAAAAGAAAAAACAGACAAAAGAATAGGGACGGGACCTGCACCTCTGGGAGGGAGCTGTGAAGGAGGAAAAGTTTCCACACACTAGGAAGCCCCTCACTGGCGGACACGGGGGGTGACAGGGGAGAAGCTGCAGAGCCACGGAGGAGAGCACAGCAACAGGGGTGCGGAGGGCAAAGTGGAGACATTCCCGCACAGAGGATCAGGGCCGACCGGCACTCACCAGCCCGAGAGGCTTGTCTGCTCACCCATCAGGGCGGGTGTAGGCTGGGAGCTGAGGCTCGGGCTTCAGAAGTCAGACCCCAGGGAGAGGACTGGGGTTGGCTGCGCGAACACAGACTGAAGGGGGCTAGTGCGCCACAGCTAGCCGGGAGGGAGTCTGGGAAAAATTCTGGACCTACCTAAGAGGCAAGAGACCACTGTTTTGGGTGCGCGAGGAGAGGGGATTCAGAGCACCACCTAAATGAGCTCGAGAAGGGTGCGAGCCGCAGCTATCAGCGCGGACCCCAGAGACAGGCATGAGACGCTAAGGCTGCTGCTACCGCCACCAAGAAGCCTGTGTCCGAGCACAGGTCACTATCCACACCCACCTTCCGGGGAGCCTGTGCAGCCCGCCACTGCCAGGGTCCCGTGATCCAGGGACAACTTTCCCGGGAGAACACACAGCGCACCTCGGCTGGTGCAACGTTACGCTGGCCTCTGCCCCCGCAGGCTCGCCCCGCATTCCATACCCCTCCCTCCCCCCGGCCTGAGTGAGCCAGAGCCCCCGAATCAGCTGCTTCTTTAACCCCGTCCTAGCTGAGTGAAGAACAGATGCCCTCAGGTGACCTACATGCAGAGGCACGGCCAAATCCAAAGCTGAACCCCAGGAGCTGTGCGAACAAAGAAGAGAAAGGGAAATCTCTCCCAGCAGCCTCAGGAGTGGCGGGGTAAATCTCCACAATCAACTTGATGTACCTGCATCTGTGGAATACCTGAATAGACAATGAATCATCCCAAAATTCAGGCGGTGGACTTCAGAAGCAACTGTAGACTTGGGGGTTTGCTTTCTGCATCTAATTTATTTCTGGTTTTATGTTTATCTTAGTTTAGTATTTAGACTTTACAATCATTGGTAGATTTGTTTATTGATTTGGTTGCTCTCTTCCTTGTTTTATTTTTAATATATATATATTTTTTCCATTTTCTCTTTCTGTGAGTCTGTGTGTGTATGCTTCTTTGTGTGATTTTGCCTGTATAGCTTTGCTATAAAGAAACACAAGCTTTACCGCGATGAAGAGTGGCTCCCGCTTGCCACAACTAGAGAAAGCCCTCATACAGAAACTAAGACCCAATACAGCAAAAATAAATTAATTAATAAAAACTCCTATCCCCAACATCTTCTTTTAAAAAAAAAAAAAAAAAAAGAAGCACAAGCTTTAAATGATACATTAAACAAGATGGACTTAATTGATATTTATAGGACATTCCATCCCAAAACAACAGAATACACTTTCTTCTCAAGTGCTCCTGGAACATTCTCCAGGATAGATCATCTATTGGGTCACAAATAAAGCATTGGTAAATTTAAAAAAATTGAAATCGTACCAAGTATGTTTTCCGACCACAATGCTATGAGACTAGATATCAATTACAGGAAAAAAACTGTAAAAAATACAAACACATGGAAGCTAAACAATACACTACTAAATAACCAAGAGATCACTGAAGAAATCAAAGAGGGACTCAAAAAATACCTAGAAACAAATGACAATGAAAACACGATGACCCAAAACCTACGGGATGCAGCAAAAGCAGTTCTAAGAGGGAAGTTTAGAGCAATACAATTCTACCTCAAGAAACAAGAAACATCTCAAATAAACAACCTAACCTTACACCTAAAGCAATCAGAGAAAGAAGAACAAAAAAACCCCAAAGTTAGTGGAAGGAAAGAAATCATAAAGATCAGATCAGAAATAAATGAAAAAGAAATGAATGAAACAATAGCAATGATCAATAAAACTAAAAGCTGGTTCTTTAAGAAGATAAACAAAATTGATAAACCATTAGCCAGACATCAAGAAAAAAAAGGAGAACACTCAAATCAATAGAACTAGAAGTGAAAAAGGAGAAGTAACAACTGACACGGCAGAAATACAGGCATCATGAGAGATTACTACAAGCAACTATATGCCAATAAAATGGACAACCTGGAAGAAATGGACAAATTCTTAGAAAAGCACAACCTTCCGAGACGGAACCAGGAAGAAATAGAAAATATAAACAAACCAATCACAAGCACTGAAATTGAGACTGTGATTTAAAAATCTTCCAACAAACAAAAGTCCAGGCCCAGATGGCTTCACAGGAGCAATCTGTCAAACATTCAGAGAAGAGCTAACACCTATCCTTCTCAAACTCTTCCAAAATATAGCAGAGAGAGGAACACTCCCTAACTCATTATACGAGGCCACCATCACCCTGATACCAAAACCAAACAAGGATGTCACAAAGAAAGAAAACTACAGGTGAGTATCACTGATGTACACAGATGCAAAAATCCTCAACAAAATACTAGCAAACAGAATCCAACAGCACATTAAAAGGATCATACACCATGATCAAGTGGGGTTTATTCCAGGAATGCAAGGATTCTTCAATATACACAAATCAATCAATGTGATACACCATATTAACAAATTGAAGGAGAAAAACCACATGATCATATCAATAGATGCAGAAAGTTGTGACATAATAGATGTGACAAAATACAACACCCATTTATGATAAACACCCTCCAGAAAGTAGGCATAAACAGAACTTACCTCAACATAATAAAGGCCATATATGACAAACCCACGGCCAACATTATCCTCAACGGTGAAAAACTGAAACCATTTTCACTAAGATCAGGAAAAAGACAAGGTTCTCCACTCTCACCACTATTTTTTTTTTTTCTTTTTTGCAACATGCGGGCCTCTCACTGTTGTGGCCTCTCCCGTTGCGGAGCACAGGCTCCGGACGCGCAGGCTCAGCAGCCATGGCTCACGGGCCCAGCCGCTCCGCGGCATGTGGGATCTTCCTGGACCAGGGCACAAACCCGTGTCCCCTACATCGGCAGGCGGACTCTCAACCACTGCGCCACCAGGGAAGCCCTCACCACTATTATTCAACATTGTTTTGGAAGTTTCAGCCACAGCAATCAGAGAAGAAAAAGAAATAAAAGGAATCCAAATCAGGAAAGAAGAAGTAAAGCTGTCACTGTCCGCAGATGACATGATACTATACATAGAGAATCCTAAAGATGCTACCAGAAAACTACTAGAGCTAGTCAATGAATTTGGTAAAGTAGCAGTACAAAATTAATGCACAGAAATCTCTTGCATTCCTATACACTAATGATGAAAAATCTGAAAGAGAAATTAAGGAAACAGTCCCATTTACCATTACAACAAAAAGAATAAAATACCTAAGAATAAACCTACCTAAGGAGACAGAAGACCTGTATGCAGAAAACTATAAGAGACTGATGAAAGAAATTAAAGATGACACAGATGGAGAGATGTATCCTGTTCTTGGATTGGGAGAATCAACATTGTGAAAATGACTATACTACCCAAAGCAATCTACAGATTCAATGCAATCCCTATCAAACTACCAATGGCATCTTTCACAGAACTATAACAAAAAATTTCACAATTTGTATGGAAACACAAAAGACCCTGAATAGCCAAAGCAATCTTGAGAAAGAAAAACGGAGCTGGAGGAATCAGGCTCCCTGACTTCAGACTATACTACAAAGCTACAGTAATCAAGACAGTATGGTACTGGCACAAAAACAGAAATATAGATCCATGGAACAGAATAGAAAGCCCAGAGATAAACCCACGCATATATGGTCACCTTATTTTTTATAAAGGAGGCAAGAATATACAATGGAGAAAAGACAGCCTCTTCAATAAGTGGTGCTGGGAAAACTGAACAGCTACATGTAAAAGAATGAAATTAGAACACTCCCTAACACCTTACACAAAAATAAACTCAAAATGGATTAAAGACCTAAATGTAAGGCCAGACACTATCAAACTTTTAGAGGAAAACATAGGCAGAACACTCTATGACATAAATCACAGCAAGATCTTTTTTGACCCACCTTCTAGAGAAATGGAAATAAAAACAAAAATAAACAAATGGAACCTAATGAAACTTAAAAGCTTCTGCACAGCAAAGGAAACCATAAACAAGACCGAAAGACAACCCTCAGAATGGGAGAAAATATTTGCAAATGAAGCAACTGACAAAGGATTAATCTCCAAAATTTACAAGCAACTCATGCAGCTCAATATCAAAAAAACAAACAGCCCAATCCAAAAATGGGCAGAAGACGTAAACAGACATTTCTCCAAAGAAGATATACAGATTGCCAACAAACACATGAAAGGATGCTCAACATCATTAATCATTAGACAAATGCAAATCAAAACTACAACGAGGTATCACCTCACACCAGTAAGAATGGCCATCATCAATGAATCTACAAACAATAAATGGTGGAGAGGGTGTGGAGAAAAGGGAATCCTCTTGCACTGTTGGTGGGAATGTAAATTGATACAGCCACTATGGAGAACAGTATGGAGGTACCTTAAAAAACTACAAATAGAACTACCATGCGACCCAGCAATCTCACTACTGGGCATATACCCTGAGAAAACCATAATTCCAAAAGAGTCATGTATCACAATGTTCATTGCAGCTCTATTTATAACAGCCAGGACATGGAATCAACATAAGTGTCCATCAACAGATGAATGGATAAAGAAGATGTGGCACACATATACAATGGAATATTACTCAGCCATAAAAAGAAACAAAATTGAGTTATTTGTAGTGAGGTCGATGGACCTAGAGTCTGTCATACAGAGTGAAGTAAGTCAGAAAGTGAAAAACAAATACCATATGCTAACACGTATATATGGAATCTAAAAGAAAAAAGAATGGGTCTGAAGAACCTAGGGGCAGGCAAGGAATAAAGACGCAGACTTGGAGAATGGACTTGAGGACATGGGGAGGGGGAAGGGTAAGCTGGGACAAAGTGAGAGAGTGGCACGGACTTATATATACTACCAGATGTAAAATAGATAGCTAGTGGGAAGCAGCCGCATAGCACAAGGAGATCAGCTCAGTGCTTTGTGACCACCTAGAGGGGTGGAAGGGAGACACAAGAGGGAGGAGATATGGGGATATATGTTTATGTATAGCTGATTTACTTTGTTATACAGCAGAAACTAATACACCATTGTAAAGCAGTTATACTCCAATAAAGATGTTTTAAAAAAAAAACTTGAAATATACAGAAAAGAAAGAGTACATCAAATGTGCAGTCAAGGAGGAGACTGGGCTATAACCTGGGTCCACAGCCTCTGGGAGGGGAAGCACCTACCTCATCCGGGGTGTCTTTTGCATCAGGTTGTGTGGCAGCTGCCCTGCGGGCAAGGTTTCCAGCGCGAATGTTGCTAAGGTTGATCTGCCTCTCTGGAGGAGGCCCACCACGAGGCTGCCCGCGCACAATGATGGCACACCCTGAGAGGACCTAGATAAGGGGGAAAACAGAGAAAATTAGCCGTCTAAAGGTAACATCACCACAATACGATGGTCCACTCCTGTATCCCCAACATCTAGAAAACTACTCGGCCTCTTGAAGGCACTCAAATATTTGCTGGATGACTGAATGAACAAGACTATTTTTAAGTTTATAAGAGAAATACCTACATAAAACCTTGGGCTAGATTCTGAAGTGACTGACCCAGCAATACAAATAAGAATTACACAAAATGATAGAAGACTCAAAATAGACTAGGGTGAAGAGGCATGCGAGACATGGAGATAACCTTTGTAATTTCATCCCAGCAAGCTGACCACCACCTGTGTTCTTTTCAGTATTTAAGAAGTTAATGTCTCCATCCACACGTGCTGTTCTACGGTGGAAAAGGCAAGCAATGGAAGAAGGCCAGAGAAAAGTGGAAGCTGAAGGAAGAAGCCCCGACACGCCAGCCACACCAGCCAGAAGGAGCCGAGGATTCCCAGGGCTAACGTGGAGGCAGTGCAGCCAGAGTCCAGTGCTCACACTTCCTCTGTAGACAGTGCTCAGACTCTAGGCTAAGAGAGAAATACAGAAGAGAGAATCTAGAAACCCCACGCCCTTGGTGATTACAACAGGGGCATCGAAGAAGCACCTTAAAGCTCCCAAGTCCAGCAGCTCCTTCCCTCTCTCTCTGAAGGATGCCAGGCATAAAACCCACTTGGCACCTATGGAATGAGCTCTAAAGCTCACTTAAAATATTTGCGGGGGGAAGAAGAAAGGATTTCACGTGGGAGAAGAGAAGAGACGGCACACAGAAAAACATGAGAATCATCGCCCAAGCTATTCAAATTCTTCGCTCAGCGAGGCACGATTCAATCAACAGGGAGCCTTGAGCACTGGCTTCACAAGAGCTGAAAGGCTCAATCCCACCTTCAAAACAAGAAAAAGCTGCTGAATGAAAAGTTAGTAGATGGAAGGTTGGAGAGTCCTGCCAATGCAGAACTCCGCGGCAGACAAGACCACGGAGTTTTCTGTAAAGGGAACAGTCCTTGGAAAGGAAGCTGACTCAAAGGAAGAAAGGAAGGAATATGAAGGAAGCCACTTTGATATGCATTTGCTTAGCTGACTTGTCTCCCTCACCTCTCCACCTTAACTCATGCTCTAAATCGTGGATTATTAATATAAATACAGAAGTGCATTAAACATATATGTACATCTTAAAGAATAAGAAGCAAACAACTATGTAACCACCACCCAAGTTAATTACCAAAACACTAGCAGAACCTTAGCTCCCCTGTGTCCCTCTCTACTCCCAGCCCCGTCTCCTGACCGCCACCACTATCCTGACCATTGTGATAACCCCTCCTTCCATGCTTTTCTGTACAGTGTTACCATTTACGTATACATCTCTATGCAATATGGTGGTTTTGTTTTTCCTATTTCTGAACTCTTAAACTGAGTCTACTGTGTGTACCCAACAGTGACTTGCTTCTTCTGCCCTTTTTTTGGGTGAAACTCATTCATGCCAGAACACTAGTTTATTCACTTTTGTGGCTGTACAGTATTCCATTGTATGAATCTACATAGTCCAACAAATATACATAGTCCAATTTTTTTTTAATTAGTGCTAAGATTAACATCTCATTATCCCCAATACCTCAAGCATATAGACCTTGGTCTAAATGGTTCCTCCGTGGCTACACCATGACACACATAACGAAAGACTGTCTTCCTTACCTAGCTACAAGTCATGCTTTTCATTTTTATCCTTTGTGATCGAGTGTTACCAGCAATTAAACCCTACAGCTTCCAACCAAACAGTCTTGCTTACAGCCTTTCTTGAGAACCCATGTCCTGGACATCATCCCAGGGATCTGACATTCTAAAAAGACAAGCCCTCAAACAAAGCAAAACCAAAGAAGAGATATACTAGGGCACAGGATGGCTGATGTCCCTGAAATGAGAAGGGACAAAGGAAGAACAGGAAAAGAACCTGGAAATGATTCATTTACAGTCAATTCTTCACACGTGGCGGAAGAATAGCACATTTTTGAATAACTGCCTTGAAATCATTCATGTACAGACCGCAACGGGACTGAGAAGCATAGAGCATACAAAGCAGAGCACCCGTCTCAAAGGGCTATTCCTTGATTTTTGTCAAGTTTTCACAAAAAGTAATAAAGCACTCCCAGGAGACCCAGTACCTCTTGGGAAGCCCAGCTGGAAACTCATGTTGGCTAACCAGTGAGCACTGACCCAGGCTAAGAAACAATCCTTATTTCTCAAGTCTGGTGAAACCCGCTGAAAAGCTCAAGAATAGAATGACTGATGAGTACCCTCTTATTCCCCCTAAATATCAGCAAGGTGTTACCTCTAATGCCTTGACCTAGTAAAGTAGATCCCTGGGGGACAGTGGGTCTATAACTATTATCCCGGGCCCATTAAGGGCTTTAGTGAACAACTTGTACAAAGGAATTTTGAAAAACCTCATTTGTACACTCTCCCCTTGCCCTGAAAGCTATTCTGAAGACTGCTGTCAGAGCTTCTTTGCATTACTGCACCAAATATGCCATTCAGACAACAGTCAGTACTTGAATTAATATTAGAGAGAGGTGATTTTATAGGCAGCACAACACCTTTTATACTATTGAGGATACAAATGCAAACAGCAGCCACCAAGTCAACCTCCCAAGCAACAAGGACAGATATTCACTGTGGCAGGTACTGCTATTCCTGTTCCCCCAGGAGGAGAGGACTGGCATGGCTACATCTTTCCTCTGAAACTCTCTCCCCCTCATTCATTTGGCCACAGCCTTGGCGATGAGATAGGAAAAGACTGTCTGCAGACCATTATGGAAGGAAGAGACCTGTCTATATGGGAAGAATTTGTTTCCTTCCTATTATTTATAGGAACTGAAATAGTTCAAAACACACTCCACCTCCTTTTTTGCTCTCCCCATTTCATCTTCCAAGTACTGTTCAACTCCCTCCACCTGCCTCACTTATCAAGTCTTTATTCAAGTTCTTCCTCAATAAAAATATTTAATGGGCTTCTCTTGTCTAAGGTTCCCCACCAAATAAAGTCAAGGGAAAGACCTTCTGGGGGAAAAATACTTAAAATGTCTTTATTTTGGGGGGACTGTGTTTGGTCTTCATTGCTACACGCAGGCTTTCTCTAGTTGCAGTGAGTGGGGCTACTCTTCTTTGTGGTGCGCAGGCTTCTCATTGCGGTGGCTTCTCTTGTTGCGCAGCACGGGCTCCAGGTGCGCGGGCTTCAGTAGTTGTGGCACGTGGGCTCAGTAGCTGCAGCACATGGGCCCCTAGAGCGCACGGGCTTCAGTAGTTGCGGCGCGCGGGCTCAGTAGTTGTGGCACGTGGGCTTAGTTGCTCCACGGCATGTGGGATCTTCCAGGACCAGGGATTGAACCCATGTCCCCTGCACTGGCAGGCAGATTCTTAACCACTGCGCCACCAGGGAAGTCCTTTAAAATGTCTTTAGGTAAAATATGAAAAAGACCAAGGGTCTATATATCAAACTTAACTTGTATCTCATATGGCATGAAAACAAGTCATTTTTCCTCTGTAAATCACAAGACCTAACATCTGAAGTTGATTACTTATAATTTTATCCATTGATTGAGCCATTTATTTATTCATTCATTTATTAATTCAACACAAATTTATTGAGTACCTTCTATATGTCAGGCATTGTTCCAGGCAAGTAACATACTTCAGTGAAATAAAACAGACAAAAATGTCTGCTCTTGGAGACAGGGGTAATTGTTCTGCCAAAGCTGTACTGATTCATGTTGCAAACTTTCATGGATGCAGTAATTATCATTAATTGCTAATTTATAGGGCATAGAAAGCAAGTCATATGGTAACTGCTTTATCCAATTATATTAATAAAATGACATATTCTAGAAAAATGATCTTAGCCCTACCTGATACAGCAGGAGGCTTGTGAAAACAGCTGTCAAAACGAGTCAGTGTGATTGAGGTTATGAATTAGACAGTTTTCATCTCTGACAATAAAGGCTGCAGAGAGACGTGGTGTGATTCAGAGGACCTGGCTTCAGGGCACAAGTTGGATGGTGACAAAGGCTGAAACAAGCCAGCTGAGAAGGAAAATGGGGACTCAAACTGCTCAAACCCACTAATAGGTTTACTGGGAGATTTACCTACAGTGAAACACTTTATGGGCAGCTATTAAAATACTGCACAGCAACAGGAACACCACCTTAAATCTTCACTAGATACTGATAAATGACTTGGTTTAACTCTTAAGCCCCTAGACCACAAACACCAAAAGATAGAAAACTTCTTATACAAAAACCTACCCAGGGCTTCCCTGGTGGCGCAGTGGTTAAGAATCCACCTGCCAATGCAAGGGCCACGGGTTCTAGCCCTGGTCCAGGAAGATCCCACATGCCGCGGAGCAGCTAGGCCCGTGAGCCATGGCCACTGAGCCTGCGCGTCCGGAGCCTGTGCTCCGCAACGGGAGAGGCCACAACAGTGAGAGGCCCGAATACCGCAAAAAAAAAAAAAAAAAAAAAAAAAGGGCAAGGATTTGAACAGATATCTATCCAAAGAAGATAGACAAATGGCCAGTAAGCACATTTATTATTAGTCATAAGGGAAATGCAAATCAAAACCACGATGACATATCACTTCATAGCCACAAGGGTGGCTATAATCAATAAAACAGACAATAACAAGTGTTGACAAGAATGTGGAGAAATTAGAACCTTAATACATTGTTGGTGATGCAATCACTTTGGAAAACAGTCTGGCAGTCCCTCAAAAGTTAAACATAGAATTATCATATGACCCAGAAATTTCACTCCTAGGTACAAAGCCAAGAAAAATAAAATACATGTCCACATAGATTTTGTACACAAATGTTCATGGTAACATTACTCATAAGAGCCAAAAAGAGTAAAAACAATCCAAATGTCCATCAAGCGACAAACAGATAAGCAAAATCTAGTATAACCATAAAATGGAATATTATTCAGAAATAAAAAGAAATGAAGTACTGATTGATGCTACAACATGGATAAATCTTGAAAACATTATGCTAAGTGAAAGAAGCCAGACAAAAAGCCACATATTGAAATGATTCCATTTATATGAAATGTCCAGAACAGGCAAATCTATAGAGACAGAAAGTAGATCTGTGGTTCTCAAGGGCTGGAGGGAGAGAACAGGGAGTGACTGCTAGTAAGTCCAGGGTTTCTTTTTCTTTTAAGTACCAATGAAAACTGTTCTAGAATTAGACAGTGGCAACAGTTGTGTGAGTAATTTTATGGTATGTGAATTTATTTAAATTAAAAAAATTAAGATCCAATATGGAAGTACAAAAATATGACATAAAATGTCTATTTCCACAGGGGTATTTCCATATCTTGTAGGAAGATTAGACCCTTAGCTGAACAACACTAACAAAAGTTTTTTAAAAGGCAGCCTACTCAGACCCAAAATTCAGGCATGGGGATTCACAACAGAATGAAGGGCTTCTGTAAACTTTCAAGTCCTCGAGAAATAACAAGATAGAAGTCACGGGAAAGAAGCAGAACTTTAGTGAAATCTACAAAGCCCTAAAAAGGAGAAAGATGGCCAAAAACAATACAAGCTTTTTCTGAGAAACAACACAGCAAGTAGAATGAACTCCTTTCCCTCTGTGGCACAGAAAGGAGAACCAAGAAAATCATTAACAGTCCAAGAACTAAGAACAGGCCATAATGCCATCCAGAAGTCTGCAAAGGCCACAACCCAAAGGCTGCATGTTTAGAGGACAAAGAAGCAGGCCAGCGACTCTTCTCTGGACAAGGTGTTTTCTCCACCTAAAAATACCATCAGGGGACGGGAAAGAACTGTTGTGCACTTTAATGAAGCAAAAAACTCTAAAGAAACGGAATTAAAGCACAAGTAGAACTTAAAAAAAAAAAAAAAAAACTGAGATTGGAGAAAATCTTAGTATATCAGAAAAAATGCTTCCTGGCAGCCAGAGCTGTTGCCTCCACAGGAAGAATCATCTCTTGAAAATTAAAACGTCATTTAGACAAGGAGCAAGCAATCCCAGAAAAGCCTAAGCCGTGTGGTCTGGGAGGTCTTTCCCAGCATATGCGCCAACATGACCGGCTTTTTCTTTCTTTTTCTGGCGAAAGCAAGAGGCAAACCTAAATGAAAGGGCCCAGCATTCAAGCACAATGACCTGGAAGCCCATGGCCTCGTGGCAGGCCATTTCACTTGTGCCAGGCACACCAGCTCTTTCAGGAGAGACAATCCAGGGCCAGCTGTACCATGAATTGGGCCTCAGTTTGGAAAGAAGCAAGTTCAAATCCCAAGGGGACTCTAACGATCACCTGCAGAGAGAGGGCAGCTAACCGAGAGCATCTAATCAAGGCCCTTTTATTTTACAGATGAAGAATCTGCAAATGAGACAGGCTAAAGTACTTTTGCTTAAAATAAAACTGATGGCAGAGCAAGTACTAGACCTGAAGTCCCCAAACCTGATGTTCTACTATGACACAGGAAGAAACAAGCATTTGGGGAGTTGCTATCTGTTAAAACGGTAGGTGAGGTTACCTACTGATTAAATCTTTTCCTCAGTTAAAAATCTCCATTTCCGTGTGCCAGCAGAGCAGGTGTCAGAGACTAAATCACTAAGCCAGCAAAGCTTCCATGAGCTGGCTCCCCAAACCAAATCAACACTTATTAAACACTACCATATGCAGGGAAAGCAGACTTGCAGTCTCAATTTTATCAAAGAATACCCAAAAAGGAGACACAAAGGAAGAAAACTTCAGAATGATAAAAAGCAGGATTGGCAAACTACAGCCCAGTGGCCAAATCCGCCCTACCACCTGTTTCTGTACAACCCATGAGCTAAAAATGGTTTTTACATTTTTAAGTGGTTAAAAAAAAAAAAAAAGGATATTATGTAACACATGGAAAGAGTATGAAATTCAAGTTTCAGCTTCCATAAATAAAGTTTTGTTGGAACATGGCCAAGCTCATTCACTTATGTAATAGTCTATATGGCTGCTTTCACACTGAAACAGCAGAGTTGAGTAGCTGATACAGAGCCCACATGGCTCTCAAAGGCTAAAGTATTTACTACCTGGCCCTTCAAAGAGTCAGTTTGCCAGCCTCTGATATAAAACATTATGACAAGGAATGAGATGAAAACTAGTTTTATGGCAGGTTAAATGGTACGTGCACAGCAAAAATAAATTCTGGACGACCACTTCAAGTTACACATACTGCTCATCTTTATAATCAGGGAAGGGGCAGTGGTAAGTGGCAATAAGAATTTAGTTTCAGAATCAAATCCATGTCAGTGGTGATTTTTGAAAGTTCATTGGCTCTATTAGCTTCAATTTCCTCATTTATAAAATAAGTATATCAGAATATCCATGAGAGGTGTGATGAAACCTAAACAAGGGAATAAGGCCCTTGGCACAGAGGGTGGCCAAAAGACCCAATAAATAATAGCCAATATCGTTTTTATAAGAAATGGCTTGGGAGTTCCCTGGTGGTCTAGTGGTTAGAATTCGGCACTTTCACTGCCGTGATCCAGGTTCAATCCCTGGTCGGGGAACCGAGATCCCGCAAGCCGCTGGGTGTGGCCAAAATTAAAAAAAAAAAAAAAAAAAAAAGGCTCAAAGTGTGGTCTGAAGTAAAGACTGGAAGTATATGTACCACAGAAAAAGAACCATTTCCTCCTGGGGTTTACAAGTGAATATCAAATTCATGGAAATTCTCCCACCACTGAATTCAACCAGAAGGAATTAGAGAAATAATCCATGATCTCGTTTCCCTGCTTTATCACCTAAGATACCCACTTAAGTGATTTCTGAACCTCTGTCCTCAGAGATCATGGCAAATAAGTATCGTATCTTAAGTTTATTCTTAACTTCAAACTTGACAAAGTGTCTTGACAATCACAGCCTCAGATGACCATGAATTTGAAATCAGATAGTCTTAAGTTTGAACACAAACTCAACTGACAAGCATTCCGAACGCTGTGATGACATTCCCTCATCTATAAGTGAGGACAATACTACTGCCATCTTCTCTGGACGTTATGATTATTAAGCGAGATGCCTCACGGTACCTGACACCTAGTAGGTACGCAAGAAATGTTAAGGGCACGCTGGTCTCTCTTCTCTTCCCTCCCTACTGTCCACTCCTCTCCATCCTCACAACAAACTGTGGCACAGTTAGATGATGGCCATCAGGACTAGAACACAGGTTTTCCCCGTGCACTTTCTAATAAACCCCAAATATTAAACATCTGATATGAGAACTATGAATCAAAACAGCCGTGACTTAACATAAAGAACACAAGGCTGTAACCTGCACAAATACAGCCTAACCAGAAAGGAACTAGCTCAGTCTCCTAGAGGCCAGAAGCCCGGTGATGATCCTCTGCAGAGCCAAGTCCTCACTACCCCAAGGCTCAGCTCCACGGTGGTCAAGGAACCAGAGTTACTCAGAAATAAGAACTCAGCAGGAACTATATGGCAGGCAAACACAAAGTGTCATTCCAGAAAAATCCATTCCAGTTGTCAAAAGAGTTTATCAGAGTAAACGTCACGTGTGAAAATTACCAAAAAGGGAAAAGAACCAAAAACTGACTCCAGAAGAGCATAAGAGTGATCATCTGATCACTCCAGGACTTGACCCCTCGACCAAACGTTTAGGGTCAAGTACTCAGACTATTAAAGCTGAAGGAAAATTACTGCAGTGATCAGGGCTTTTGGGTGGTGATTCTGCTGTTTAAAATGGCCCACAGGGGTAGTCATGAAGTTTTCTTAAGCACAAAGAAAGCTGTTATGTGCCCTACAGAGAAAATATTAGGTAATTTTCATTTAGGCACAAGTTATAGTGCTGTTGCTCATATGTTCAAAGTTAATGAATCAAGACTACATATCAAGTAAGGACTTTTTTTTTTTTTTTTTTGGCTGTGTTGTGTCTTCATTGCTGCGCACGGGCTTTCTCTAGTTACGGCGAGCTGGGGCTACTCTTCGTTGCGGTGCGCGGGCTTCTCATTGCGGTGGCTTCTCTTGCTGCAGAGCACGGGCTCTAGGTGTGCAGGCTTCAGTAGTTGTGGCTCGCGGGCTCTAGAGTGCAGGCTCAGTAGTTGTGGCTCATGGGCTTAGCTGCTCCGCGTTATGTGGGATCTTCCCAGACCAGGGCTCGAACCCATGTCCCCTGCACTGGCAGGGGGATTCTTAACCACTGAGCCACCAGGGAAGCCCCAAGTAAGAGGTCTTTAAACAAAAGCACACAGAACAAGGTCATATATCTATTACTTGATGAAAATGTGGTGACCAGAGGCTCACAGCAACTAACTCAGTATTTCTCACAGGAGCGATGGTTCAAAATTCACTAATTCAGTGCTTGTGGCTTGACAGAACAGAACTACCACAAATAATGACTATATGTTATAAATACAAAGAAGATGATATGGCAACCTCTGCGAGGAGAGTCACAGGAGTTACTTGCACTATTCTTGCAACTTTTCTGTAAGTTTGAGATTATTTTTAAATAAAATTTAAAAACCTTTTGAAAAAGGTGCAAAACATACTACCAGCTGCTTTAGAGCCTCAAAGACAAAACAAATCCTTAGAACAAGAACTCCTTGGTGATTCTGAAAATCTGTCTTGCTCCCCTCCCAAACCCCCTCCGCACACACAACTAAAAGAATGAATGTCAAACTGAAACCAAGCAGGATCCTGTAGGGCCCTCCCGGGTACAAAAGCCCCTCCGTGTCCCCCATTTCTTGTTTATAGAAGGCTTTAGTCTCCTAGGCCTTCCAGAGTTCCAAACAGCAGGCTCCAGCAGTTACTCATTAGGGGAGTGAGGGAATACAGAAACAAAAGGCAGTTAAACAAGAGAAGTAACGAGAATAGTTCAGTGATAAAACAGAGTTCTAGTTCCTCCTCAAGGGACACAAACAATCTAACACATATCTCTGAGTTGTTCTGCACAAACTAAGACCCCCCCCACCTGGGTAGAGGACAGTGACTACACACTGTATACCCCACACTGGCTGGCAGGCAGGCACCAGAACATTGATAATTAAGATTCACATCACCCTGTTACCTCACCATCAACCAATCAGAAGAAGGAAGTCATACACCCTGCAGCCCTCTCCCCAAATGTTGCCTTTAAAAATCATTCCCGGGCTTCCCTAGTGGCGCAGTGGTTGAAAGTCCGCCTGCCGATGCAGGGGACACGGGTTCGTGCCCCGGTCCGGGAAGATCCCACATGCCGCGGCGCGGCTAAGCCCATGAGCCATGGCTGCTGAGCCTGCGCGTCCGGAGCCTGTGCTCCGCAACGGGAGAGGCCACAACAGTGAGAGGCCTGCGTACCGCAAAAAAAAAAAAAATTAAATTAAAAAATAAATAAATAAATAAAAGTCATTCCCTGAGGGAGGGATAAATTGGAAGATTAGGATTGACATATACACACTACTATATATAAAATAGATAACTAATAAGGACTTACTGTATAGCACAGGGAACTCTACTCAGTACTCTGCAATGGCCTACATGGGAAAAGAATTTTAAAAAGAGTAGATGTATGTGTATGTATAACTGATTCACTTCGCTCTACACCTGAAACTAACACAACATTGTAAATCAACTATACTCCAATAAAAATTTAAAAAAAGAAAATCATCCCCTGAAAGCCATCAAGGAGTTCAGGTCTTCTGAACACAAGCCACCTTGCTTGGCACCCAGCAAATAAACATACTTCACCACAACCTGGTGTCAATAAATTGGCTTTGCTGTGTAGCAAAGCAGACCCAAGTTCAGTTCAGTGACAAAACCATTATTGTGTTGCAAGGACCATATCATCCCATATGATCCGCTGATCGCTTCATGTTCTTCTTCCAAATGAGATAATATGCTAGACACATTCAAATCACAGAATTCCAACCTCTGAGCACACAGTTCAAAAAAGCTATCGCTGGGGACTTCCTTGACGGTCCAGTGGTTAAGACTTCGCCTTCCAATGCAGGGGGTGCAGGTTAGATCCCTGGTCAGGGAGCTAAGATCCCACATGCCACACGGCCAAAAAACCAAAGCATAAAACAGAAACAATATTGTAACAAATTCAATAAAGACTTTAAAAATGGTCTGCATCAAAAAAAAAAAAGAAAAGGCTATCACTCCCAAAAGGGATCTTGAATTTTAGGGAGATGTCCTCTTCCTTCCAGTGCTAGTTATCTGGTGGGGATTTTAAAAACCTACATGTGTGATCTAATTAGATTTTATATTCAGAAAAGCCAAAAACCCTTTAATGTCTCAAAAGTTTTGAGAAACAATGGATGAAAGTTCAGAGTCCTCTATTGAGAACATTCTCTAAGAGGCCAGAGCACCATCCATATTTTTGGTTTAAATCCTGTAATCTTGATGGTAATCCCTTTCCTCAGGAGCTGGCCTTCTTTATTAATGAAGAAGAATCTGATTATCAAAAACAATGCCTGGGTCCCCCACTCTAGTCTAGAAACAAAGGGAAAGATGTTTTGGTAAATGCCAAGAGAAATCTATTAATTTGCAAGACACTGGATCCCAAGTTTAGATTTTATTTTCTTTTATCCTTACCAAATCCTGATTTCCTCTTCCGCAAGAATAAGAGTCTCTACAGCTAATCAACTATACTTTGAATACACTGAAAAGTTAAATCACTGCAGCCACCACGGCTACAGATGGAGGGAGGCACAGCGCGGGGCAGGGGGTGGTGTTGACCCATCATCTTTCAACTGAAACAAAGAAAGGGGAGAAGGAGGATGCACAGAAAGCCTCTGAAGGCAATTACAGACCAGCAGTCACCTGAGAGCTTGTCGGAACTGCAGACTCAGACCCTACCTGGACCTCCTGATTCAGAATCTGCATTTTAATAAGATCCTCAGGTGACAGGTAGGCACAACGAGGTTAATCTCCCCACACACACACTTTATTCCCCACTGTGCCTGGGGAATCTGCCTGGCTCAAACATGTCCTCCGGCAAATTCAGCTTAAACTTTTTTACTCAAAGAGGCCTTCCCAATCCCCAGACTAGGTCAGCTATATGCCATATATGCTCTGAGCCTCTGTATTTCTCTCCCATAGAATTCATCACAACATTAAATAGCATAATGAATTGTATAGTATCAGTTTTCCACTCCATGGTGCAAGCTCTCTCCGGGCAAGGACTGCATCTATCTTATTCACCATGGTAGCCCCAGAGCCCAGAACAAGACCAGAGACAAAGTAAGCATTCAGTAAGTGTTTTTTCTGAATAAATGAATGGTCCTAGTATGTATCAAGCACAAGTATCAAGTGCTAGACTTTGGAAAGAAGGGACAAAAACAATTAAAACACAGTCCTTGTCCTTAAGCAGCTCATAGCTTAGTGGATTTTTGTTGAAGCTAACGAGAGAGCCAAGCTCTTAAGAGTATGCACTGCATTCACAGCTGTTTTTCCGACAAATGACAACAGGTAACCCAAAGGTTCTCCAAGGCCTTACAGGGAACCCCTCTCTAGCATGACCTACAGGCAAGCGCGTCCTCACCTAACCCTCCCCTCAAAGATTCTCCCCTCCCAGAGTTCAGTACTTTGTCCAGCCCTCTCTCTCTGTCCTCTCTAAGGCAACTCCTACAAACTTCAGTATCATTTTATTCTCCACTAAGAAGTTTGTGTTTCCTCTGGGAACATTTTCTTCAACCTGCTTTCTTCATCAGCCCTCTTATTATGCAATGTCAAATTTCCTTGTTACATCCTTTAAGAATGTTTTACCTAACTCATTTCCAACCACTCAATTACTTCCTGAGAGCTATGAAGTCTATTGTCAACAGAAACCATTCAAATCTATGTCCCAGACCACACTGGAGAAATCTCCCGATTAACTATTCGATACTCAATTGTCCTCCCACTTTCCCCAGTCATTTCCTATATCCCCCAAAGAGATACTCTGTCTGAACAAGAACTGTCATCTCTTCTAGGATTATATTTTCGATGATTCTTATATTTATTCTTGTTTAATAGACAAGAATCTCTTGAGAGATTTACATCCCAAAGCCAAATACCACGGTAACAAAAATGCCTAAACTGATAGTGATGAGAGTAACATTTTTTTCATTTTATCTCCAGGGAAGAAGCTCACAGTGAAATATTAGTGGAGGCAAAGAACACACTGACAAGGAGGGAAGTGCTCAGTGGAGAAGACAAGCTGAAGCTACTATCAAGGCACCTCACAGCCCTGTCCAAGGGGCTCAGAACCCACCCCGCCTTCCCAACCAGACCCCAGTTAGAGTATAATACAGCCACTAAAAACACCGAATTCTAGACACTAAGGCTTTGATGTAAAGATCCGTTCTAAGCACTGTTTGTACACCAAGTATTACAGATATGTTCATATGCCTGTCATGAATGGGATTAAAAATTCCAAGGGTATGCCTTCTGAATATTTTCCACATCCCACCCTGTAATACTGTTTACCAAACAATGACAAACTGGAACCCTAGCCCAAAGATGTGGTTTGTGGACTGTGAGAAATTTTAAGGCACTTCAAAAAGTCACCAATTGTTTTCTTAAATGCTTCAAAATACACACTTCTAGGGTGTCTGGCCTTAGCCTATTTTGTGGGTTTCAAATCACCAGTGCCTTTTTTGGTTCAGATACACTTTGCATATCTGTCCACTCCACGTTTCAGAACTGCTAAAAAATGTGAGAGGAAGGTTAAGGTCTTATTTCTCTTGAATTGATGCACTGGCACTGCAGGTATCAGAGGCAACTCCCCAAAGACAGGTCTTCTGTTAAGGAAGCTCAAGAAAAAATGTGTTCTGAGGCCAAAGATATTTCCTCCCCGCTTCAGGGGCAAATGGAGATGAAGCAAGTTGCCAAGCAAGTTGCCAAGGCAGGGTGGAGAGGCCTAGGTTGCATTCCAGGGGCTACTCAGTTAACGGGGTCTGTACGTCCAGCCCTCCCCACCCTTTAACTCTCGTGCCTCCTCCCCAACTCCAGTGCTCAGAGGAAGGACAGAAGTAACCACAAAACCTGATCCAGAAAGGGGGAAAGCCCAGCTACTGCTTTCCCAGCCTCAATGGCCACAGCTGCTGTCATCTTATTTCTCCTCCTCAGAGCACTGCCATCACTGCATCCCTGAGCAAAAGGTACACTAGGCAAAATAGCAAATCATAACCCCAGGATTAAAAAGGGGGTAGGAGGCCTGAACCAGACAGATACAGCTAAGTGAAAGTATATCAGACTCTTGCAACATTCTAGAGGAATGAAGATTATTGCATTTACTGTTCCTCAGGTTTGCTTCTGTAAAGCCATGCACATTTTTTCTTAGAACTAATTTATAGCAAACGGATGTTGGATTATGAGCATAATACTCAATACTGTTCAGAATGAATTGTCTCTCAAGAATACCTAATATATTTATTTTGGCTTATATGTAGGACTGACTGTAGAACTTGGGAAAGTCAAGAAACTTCTGTGCTACCCATGGAAAGCATTGATGTTCCCATTTTATTGTCCAAACTTCTTTGGAAACTTTTCCTATTTGAAATGTTGATAGTCAATTTTAGATGTCAAAATAAAGAAGTACAAACCACAAATCTACCATAAACCTTTCAGAGTCCTTTATTGCTAAATTAATGTACCATCCCAAGATTCCCCTTACTATTAAAATCCTTCAGAGAGTGTGATGAACGCCATTATTACCTAACACAGCTGAAGATTACAAGTGGTCATTCCTTCCCCACTATATGCTGGTGTGCCCAGCCCACCCCCATCCTTAACCATAATGCACAGATTTGCACACCTCTTCAAGAAGTTAAACTAAGGCTATCTGGCCATGATCTGGAATTTGCTTACAAGTACTGCCCAGAAGAGACTGCTCCTCCATTTTTATTAAAAAATGCCAATAATATTCTACTTACCCTTATACTATCACTAAAGCCCAGCTCTTTGATTCCCCTCACCGTTTTTTTTCTTTTGATTTTTTTTCTTTCAAAATAAATGAAAGTTTGTAACACATAAAGCATAGAAATCTCACAAGAAAGTTTATGGACAGCTCAGACTCCTGGGGCATCTTTACTGTTTAGCCTTGTGCCATCAACCCCTTTCAAAAACCGATTTTCCCCATTCCTCAGATAATCTTGAGTCCCAAGTTTATTATTCTCTCTACACTGGCTTTCACCTTCATCCTGTTGATAATCAGGGAAACACATTTTCTTCTGACACGAGAGTAGGAGAGATACTTTCATTCAGAGCACCAATCGGGGGACGCTGAAGAATTCAATGGAAGCCGCGCAGTCTGGCCGGCAGCCCCACACTGACTGGCTCTGTGACACGCTGGCATGAGATGACTAACACCCGGGCAGGGCAGGCTGAACCGGGAGCCGGGCCTGGGCTCCAGAGAGCCTGTGGGAGGTTCTCAGGAGAGTCTAAAGCTCTCACAAGAGAGGAGTTTAACAAGATAACTCGGCTTTTAAGTAACAGAGGCAGCCCCCTGGCCTCTGGGCTGCAAAAGGGCTCACCTGCCAGGAGTAATAACACAAGCAATTACTGCACACAGAATAATAAAGCTCAGAGGGATTCCCAGGTACTCGGATGGAGTCTCCCTCCCCCTTACTTACACAAAGGGGGAAGGAATGGGAGGAAGAAATGCCCCACCTTCCATGAAGACTGGGGACAGTACTGTTAGGTAAGCAGCTAAATTACACTTGACAGAGTAAGTCACTGTTTTGGGTGGTTGCCAAAAATAAAAATGCCCCTGGTATTAAAGGTTATATATAAAATAATGCATCCTCCCTCTCCTGGAACAGAATTCATAAAGTTTAAAAGTTCACTAACATCACATTCCGGAGACTGGAAACACAGACTTAAATGTCTCGCTTCTCATTCCTTTCTCTACCACAAACTTCCAGGAGGCCTTCCTCACTTTAGGCAAGTTTCCTTCAACTTGCACATCGACAGCAGATTGCTCACAGCTGCTTTCACGAACATCTGAGTATTCCCACCTGGACCTACCCATTTCTGCTGCCTTTTATCTCATCCATTTTATTCCTCTGCCTCTGTCAAGACCTGTCACTTTCACCGTCTCCCCAGAAGAGATGTTTAAAACAGAGAAACTGATCTGAAAATATCACATCTGATTTTTCCAACCCATCCATTCTCCAAGAAAACCTTCAGTATTTAACTTCACGAGGTCCCGCTTCCACCATCAAACAAGGTTACCTGCCTCTATTTAACAGCATTTTAATGAGAGGGACACCTAAAATCTCATCAGCCCAAAGCTTTACCCAGAATCAGGTGCACAGCCTGGTCTCAAGCCTGGGCTGCCTGTGCTCCATGAAAGCCTGGAGACCCTCCACCCTGCCCCAGGCCATCCTAGCAGCTACTTAAAAAACCATCTACCTTCTGTTTATTTTGGCCTCTGCTGAACTATGCCAACCCACTCTTTCTCCCAGACTTGACTCTTCTTACTAAACCCATAAAACATACATTTTATCACTCAAATCAGAACACTTTTGAGAGTGAAAATGGGGCGTTACTGATAATTGTGCCAAGACAACAGCCCTGGGCAAACTGTGAGGTAAGTTGCCCTGTCCTTACAAAGGTGGGAGGCCAGGTAAGGGGCTGTTCCTCACAAATAACCAATTTATGCTGGTCCTACACATTGTTCCTCTCTGCCAATCTCCCAAAGAGGACCAGAAAATGCCCAAACAAACTAGTCCACCTCGGGGCAAAGAAAACAGAAAATGTTTTATGTTGTAGTGGAAAACTTTTTCGAAATATATCAACTTCAAGCTTTGATCCTTTGGGGGTGGAGACGAAATGCAGCCCAGTCCTAAAGCACCGGAGGCTAGAGGGTTCCTGGGAGGATGGGGCAGAAGTCAAAGGAAACCAAAACTTTGCCCGTTGTATTTTTGCCTGATTAGCCTCACCTGCGCCGCTGAACCACAACTAGTATTCACATACAGCTGCCCTTTTCCACGTGTTACCTAAATTTGTTTAATCTTTCCTAACGGTTAAATTAATACCGCCAAAGCTCAGAAGGTTACACATTTGCCAGTGCACAGTTTCTGCTAAGCCAGGGCTTCCCAGACTTTTAAAGATTCCAGACCAGTAGAGTTTCCCCCACTTCCAAAAATTAAGGACTGACATGTTATACATTTTTTATTTGTACCGAGGACATGAAAGAAAACAAAGGCCATCACATCATTTATAAAGTAAAGGACATTTTAGCCAAAAAAAATAATAATAGTAAGAATATAATCTCAAAATTAAAGCCAGTCCTTCAAATTGAACCGCCTTAACATCACAAAACTTGCCAGGCGTCCTTCTTCCTCTCATTTTACCTCAGCTGGTTCCAATTCCAGTCCCATCTAAGCTGGGGACAGATGCGGAAAGTGCTGGACTACTAACACCAGCCAATGGTCAGAACACCGCTTTCTCTCACTCATTCTATCAGCAACAACCCCATGAGGTGAGCACTGTTATTATGCTCGTTTACAGGCAAAGCTGGAAGGTAAAGGGTAAAGTCACTTGCCCAAGGTATTGTGGCTAGTAGCCAGTGAAGCTAATGACGTGGGCCACAGCCATCACAGAAAATCAGTTCGGTTCGGCCTCAAGACACAACTTATGTGTCTGTTTCCCAAAGTGTGGGCTTGTTTAAAAAACAAACCAAGAAAAACTGGTTTAGGTGGTATATGATCCCTGCATGTATGTACCAGCATGTAATATTTATACATAAATAAGAACTGTCTCCTGTCCCCTTTTCAATTCTCTTTCAATCCCTTCTATTAAACGAAGTTTCAGTTTGACGGCAGGAAGCCTTTAGCACATCTCTACCACTTGTTACACACTTCCTTGAGAGCCCGCTGCGAAACGCTGTACCTAGCTAGAATTTAATAACACTCGCTGTTTAGTTCTCATTGTGGGGTTTTTCTAAAGGTACTTTCTAGTAAGTAGTAACCAGGAAGTAATACTGGTTTCCCATTTTCAATGGTGAAATCATTTCCTTTTAAAATAATATTTCAATTTTTAAAATAGCTGATTGCCCCCAAGATTTTCAAACTCAATAAAAGTAGAGGCAGTGTTCCAATGTGCTAAAAATATGGGAGGGGCACACGCACACCGGAAGCCCCGGAAACTGGAGGTAAACCATCAGCAGGGTTGAGATGAGCTGGACCAAAGGCTGAAAACAAGACTCCCCTGGTTCAGCCTCTCCGAACAACTCTAAAAATGGCTGACTTTCCCCGTGCAGGAGGTGTCAGGCTCACCACCACTACCACCCCACCTGCTAATCCAAGAAGAAAAATGAGGAAGAGCTACGCACCACACTGTAGGAAAGAAAAGTCAGGCCTCTCGCAGGACCTCGCCTCTGACCTCCTCCTGTCATCCAGAGGTAGGAAGTTGCACCCTTTCTTAGCCAGGGAGCTCTCTAGAACCCAGAGAGAGCCGGTAAGGCTAAAGCTCTAAGAGCCTACTATCCTTGAAGTTCAAGACCTCAAAACATCTGGGGGCCTTCAACCAATTAAAGAGTAGTGATTTAATGATCCCCAGGAGCAGAGCCCTGCCCTCCACTGAAAAGATAGTGGTTTTCAAGGATACTGACTGGGGAAATAGACTACCAACCGTGAAAGGATTAATGAGTGTAAGGAGAGGATAAGCTGTATTTTGCCCTAAATCTAATCTAAGATGATCCTGGTAGGATATAAAAAGGTGAAGTCTAAGTAAAGCGCCCGCTACAACTACCGAAAACATTAAGTGCACTTCTAGGAATCTATCTTAGGGAAATGCCGACACAAGAACACGAAGATGTATCAAAGAATGTTGATATATCAACAGGAAAAGAGTGGATAAGCAAACACACCCAAACTATGGAATACTCCTCAAACATTAAAGAATGAGGTAGATGTATAATTAGGACACAGTTATGACAATTTAAAAAAGAAAGTTACAGGACTCATTACGACCTCATTTCTGTTTGTTTGTTTAAAAAGGGAGGGTGTACATATCTGCATGAAAAAACTGTGGGAAGAACATTTACTTAAGGGAATGAGAATGAATGGTAGAAAACTCATAAGGAGGGCAGAGAGAGATTTTTGCATTTAACTTTACATACTTCTATACTGCTTGAAGTCTTAGGAACAAGCATGAAGTTGAAAATTTAAATACCAATAATTATGAAATTACTAACACTGGATGGCATTCACCTGAGCATGTGGAAGTATTTCAGGGATGAACTAGAAAACTGCTGGTCAAAAGAAGGAAAGGCCACCAAGGAACTGCAAATGTGACCCTTAATCATAAGGACCTCAAAGACTTGAGAATTACAAGAAAGTTTTATTTACAAATTAGACAAGCTAGTGGAATAGAAAGTAAAGACTGGGCTTCCCTGGTGGCACAGTGGTTAAGAATCCGCCTGCCAATGCAGGGGACACGGGTTCAAGCCCTGGTCTGGGAAGATCCCACATGCTGTGGAGAAACTAACCTGTGTGCCACAACTACTGAGCCTGTGTTCTAGAGCCTGCAAGCCACAACTACTGAGGCCGTGTACCACAACTACTGAAGCCTTTGTGCCTAGAGCCCGTGCTCTGTAACAAAAGAAGCCACGGTAATGAGAAGCCCGTGCACCGCAACAACCAGCAGCCCCTGCTCACCGTAGCTAGAGAAAGCCCGCACACAGCAACAAAGACCCAACGCAGCCAAAAATAAATAAATAAAAAAATTTTTTTTAAAGTAAAGACTAGGGCTTCCCTGGTGGTGCAGTGGTTGAGAGTCCACCTGCCGATGCAGGGGACACGGGTTCGTGCCCCGGTCCGGGAAGATCCCACATGCCACGGAGCGGCTGGGCCTGTGAGCCATGGCCGCTGAGCCCGCACGTCCGGAGCCTGTGCTCTGCAGCGGGAGAGGCCACAACAGTGAGAGGCCTGCATACCGCAAAAAAAAAAAAAAAAAAAGTAAAGACTAAGACCACCACAGAGACCATTGTCATTTTGGGTTTTACGGGTGTTGTTCTTGTTAAGAACGGGGCTTATAAACAAGAAACAGGATGGATATAAATAGAGAAACCAAAAAGCCCATATGTGTGGTTCTGCAGGATTCTAAGAGCAGAAAGTGAGGAGCAGAGAATCTTCATGTTTGTAGATGACACTAAAGACTTCCATAGTAATAACGTGCCAAGTTATGGGTGCCAAATTATAGGAAGATCTGGGGAATCTATGCAAATAGAAGGAAAAGTGGCAAATGAGTGTTAAAATGAGCATATGGCCTAAATCAGGCATATAAAACAACTCCTCAGCTGTCAGTTATGACCTAGGAATAGGGTCTCGGAGTCACTGTAAATGGACCCCTGAGGACGTCAGCCTAATATTGAGCTACAGATTAAAAGCAATGCAAAGTGTCCTGGGAGCCATCAAGACAAGTACTAAAAAGAAAAAAAGAAGCTACTAACCCCTCTTGTATAAAATTCAGAGGCACTGGCCCCAAAAACATACACTTCTTTTGTCATTTATGTCCTGCCCCTTCAACTACATACAGCACAGGAGTTAAACAAGATCAGTGGGTCTCAAATGTCAGCCCCTGGATGAATCCCAAATGGACTCTTTCAGAATCACTTAGGAGTGGCTTTTTAAAAATACGTATTCCCGGGAATTCCCCGCTCGTCCGGTAGTTAGGACTCCACGCTTCCACCGCAGGGAACTAAGATCCGTGTGGTGCGCGGCGCAGCGGGGGAAAAAAAAGAATAAAATACGGATTCCCAAACCACACTTGCAGAGATTCTAATCCAGTGCCTCAGAACGGCCTTCTAGGTGGTCCTGATGCAACGACCTGTTTAGAAAATCACTGGCCTCCTTCTCTCTCTCTAAATCTACTCCCAGAAAGGATGTAAGAAAGCTTACAATAAAAAATAAACTGAAGAAACCACGGGAGGAACTACCAAGAATAGATTAAGATGATTCCTATACTAGCACATGAAATGGAAGTGGGAAAGATCTGCAAGACAATGAGAATGATCTAAAGGAAGAAGCTTTGGCCTCAGAGTGTGAAAACCAGAGCTCAGAACCCAACCAAGCCGCATGCTCCCGCCAGACTCCCACAAACAAGCGCAGGATCAGAATAAACTCTCCCCGTGAGTTACAGGTTCCCTGAGTGTCCTCTTCATCCCCACCCTTCGCAGGTCTAGACCTGCTGCCCCAGGAGAATGGCTGGGTGTTCAGAAGCAGAGGTGAGACGGCATAAATAAAACCCACTGGTACCATGTTCCTCTGGGTCCCAAGCAACCACTCCCACTAGCCTATCCCGACACCACCACTGAAGCCAGGAATCTCCATGGCTCAATTCCATCCACCCTCCAGCCGCTCCAGTGTCTGATCACTTAGTCTGCTTCAAATTCTAACTCTGGTCTTCCACACTAGAAAACCATAATTCAACTAATCTACCTTCTCAAAACAAAACAAAACAAAAAACAAGCAATGGGAACAGAAAATGTCTCCTGCAGGATAAGCAGCAATTCAAAGTGAAGACTACCAGAAGGCATAAGATTTCTCAGCTTTGATTCATGCCTGAAAGACACGTGACATAGGGCTTCCTTCTTATACATTTGCAGCCTTTGGGGGCTGTAAGGAGCTTAGAGACGATGAGTCCAACCACTTCATTTAAGAGAAAAGAAAAGAGCCTGAGAGGCAGACTACCTTACCCCACAGCACACAGCTGCAGAACAGCAGCATCTGGCCTAGAACCTGTGTCCCCTTACTCCCAGGTCCATGATCTCTCTCCTCTTCCAGGTTGCTTCCCAGGGACAATGTTAATGCATTGGATTTATTAACTTGAAGCAGTTTCCCAAATCTCCTCAATTCCCCCTATTACACATGAGGTTGGTGTTACAAGACCATCCCGAGCAGGCTACTTCCCACATAAAGAGAACGCAAAGCACCTCAAACTGTGTTAAGGCATAAAGAGAGAGGAGATGGTGCCTTAAAGTCTCCGTCATAAGCATGTAAATGGAGAAAATGTGCCAAGCCCAGTTTATATCAGAGACTGAACATCTCAAAAATGACATCTGAAAGTGTCATCTAAATTTTCATTAGGTTTATTTTCCCTGTAAGTTGCTTAACTTCCTAATTTTTAAAAAAGGCCAACTGAAATCTCTGGGGGTTTTTTTCCTAAACATTAGAGCTAAGTGAGAAAAACGTGACGTTAATTTATCATATTGAGTCTCACTGAAAGTAAGTGAATCCCCACAACACTCCATCTGCATCAAATGTTCACAACCTGTGATTCTGCATCAATTTCCGCTGTAAGAACAAAAAGCATACGTCAGTCTCCCAAGAGAGGAATTAGCAACAGAAACTGGGGCGGGGCAGTGGGAGGACCTGGGTGGGTATCCATCTCCAAACAAGAAATAAGAGGAAAAGCTACCTAAGCCCAGAAAGAGTTGAATCCCTTTACTTCATTCCTTGCTCCTGAAAAGGAAAAAAATTTCCTGCAATATTTAGCTATGCTCTCCCTTGAAAAAATGAAACAAAATAAATCCAAAGACCAGATTCCAAAGGATATCTACTGAACACCCTGCTAGGACCATACCTATCAGCTGGACTGCTAGCCCGTGCTGATAAGTAAGTTTCGCAACAGGCCTTAAAACCTTCTTACCGGGATTCAAAAACCTGGTCAATTTTCTCTTCTGAACTTACTGATGAAAACTAAAATGTTCACTTATTTCCCAAATTTCACTCCCCAAGTAAACTGGGGCATAGACGCGCCAAATCATTTGCCTCGTTATTACCAGCACTGAACACTACCGCACCTCAGGAGCCCCCACTCCTGTTAATGAGCCACACTGCTCATAAGCTCTTCTCTCCTGACCATTAGCTTGAGCTCTGAAGCATGCTACTTCGATTTTCACCATCACAGTTACCTAAAGCTTGCTACGTTAAAAGTGTTGTCAGAGGCCAGAGCTACTACATTCCAGGCAGTAAAAAAATGATGTCAGGAGCATAAACACTGACAGGTTCTAGCTACTATGTAACTCTTGCTAAGCCTGCTCTTGGCATTTATCTTCTCATCCAGGTCCCGTCCACTGAAAGGTGGGTACCTTGGGAATACACAGGATTGGCTGATAGGAAGTCAGAAAACCTTAGTCTTGGGACTTCCCTGGTGGTCCAGCGGTTAAGACTCTGCACTCCCAATGCAGGGGGCATTGCAAGGTTCCATCCCTGCTCAGGGAACTAGATCCCGCATGCCACAGCTAAAGATCCCATGTGCCACAACTAAAGATCCCACGTGCCACAACTAAGACCCAAATAAATAAATAAATCTTAAAAAAAAAAAAAAAAAACCTTAGTCTTGGCCCTGTAAGAAACATGAATATGACCAAGAGCAAGTATTTTTTTAATCAATCTCTCATCAGTTATATTTATTCAGTAGACTTAATGTCTGCTACTGATCTCACCAGGATACCAGAACAACCATCACCTCTGCTGCCTTTCCACCTTTTATCACCGTAAAACACATATATTAATAGCTCAGGTTAAACCCATACCATTTATGTGAAACAATGAACTTGAAGAAACTGAAGAGCTACTATAAAAATTCTGAAAATAATCACCAATGGAGACCCCTAGGACCTTTGCACTTGCTGTTCCCTCTGCAAGGAACTCTTCCCCTATGGCTGGTTCTTTGATGTCCATCAGATCTCAGCTGAGGGAAGCCTTTCCTATCTAAAGGAGCCACCCCTCCCTTCCTCCCAACCACTCTGTCCCATTCCCCTACCGGAAATCACTATCTTATACTATCATCTTCTTGTTTACTTGTCGATTGTCTATCTCCTCTATGAACCCGTAAGGGCAGGAATCTGATTTACTTTTTTTACCACTGTTTCTCTAATACCCAGACAGTGCTTGACACAGATGATCAATAAAATTCGTTCAGGAAAGGAAATATGATTGCTCATCATTCTATATCATTAGTTAGTACATGGCAGCAGCCACTGTTAGCATGACTAGAGCCAGATGGACGCTTCCTTTTCATACAGGAAAAACGACAGAAAGCCTTTAAGACATAGCAAAAACTTAGTGCTCCTTTACTTACAATTTTGATTGAAAGCTACCATGCTCACATGCTGGGAAGTGGGCAATTTTAAGACTAGAGGGAAAAGCCTTCCATCCTATTCCACCCACTTCTTTGCAAATGGCCCTACTAAAATATTGTTATTCGGCTACCTTGTCCCTTTGAACAGTAGAATAAGAGTGTTTTAAGTAGCTTAGCAAAGGTGTTTTTCTTTCGCAGTCTGCATGAGCTAAGTGCACATAGGAAGGAACAGATTAATAGACTACTACTCTATCCCCACTACACTCTGGAAAGACACATACTTCTTAGCTCAGAAATGTAGGAAACACTTAGCTATAATGATCTAAATTATAGGCAGCATTTCCTACAAGCTGTACACTGGAGAAATTTCCACTAAGCTACTCACCAGGAAGCCTACATCCCGCTTCACAACAACCTGGCAGCACAATTCCTGTCAAAGGAGGAAATTGTGGCCATCTCCTCCTTTAGGTGTCCCAAGGCTTAAGCATCAAGTGGGAATCTTGGTTCTTAGCATAAAACCAAAGACTGGCAGAGGGATCCTTTTCCCCTTTTAAATGGGGCAGGGTGAAATGGGAATTGAGATTTGGCCTTCCACACCATAAGCAGGATAAGATATGCTGCTTCCATGGCTGCTTCTGATAAGCACAGAAGATTCAAGAACTGCGGTGGCTTTATCCTGCTACGTGCTCCTGCTTGAAAAGACATGCAAACATAAGATAGGAGGGTTAGAGTGAAGACTTCGAAAAGGGCTCTATCCCCAAGACAGAAGTAAATGGGGACAGCAAAACCAGTGAAAATAGCCAACTCTAAGTAGCTGCTAAGTGGGGTGACTGAATTTTATACTCAGTACCCCAAGACTTCTCCCAACCTCTATTTAACATGTGCTGACAATATTCTGATGCAGCTAAAGAAAGTCTAGTAATTACTCAAGAAACCCAGAGATAGAATCCTCTAGGGTTTTGAGAAAACATCTGATTTGACAGAGACATTTACTTTCCCAGGTCCTATTCTGTCTGCCCACACAATTGCCAGTCTTATCCCAACTCAAAAAATATACAAATCCACCTTCGGTTTTTCCATCATTCTCACTGCCTTCTCAGTAACAGAAGGGCCCCACAACGCTTGTGTCAACTTACTGCCGAGTTTCTCCTTCAACACATTCCAGAACCAGCTCTGTCCCTTGGCTCCCACTCTCAATAGCAGACGCAGCCTCTTCCGTCATTTAAAAAAAACTGGGCAAATGCAAAAATTTTTTACAACTTCATTCTCAGCTCTTTCTTCTTCAACCTTAAAAGAAGGAATGCAGGACTTGCGAGGACGGCAAGGCAGAGACCAGAAGAAACTTGCAGTTGCCACGGCCTTTCCATGGTTCTTTGGCCAAAAAAGAGGAAGGCTGAGTACTCCTCTTCACTGCAGCAAACCTCAACCCCAGACCTTCAGACCTTCAGCTCAGCCTGAGTCCAGACAAATCTCAGCCTGAAAGGCCCGCCTCTGGTTTGTCAGTTTCTGCCCCTCAACCCAAAGGCAAGCAAAGCAGTGGCCACTATTTTCCTATTCATCAAACTATTTCCTCCTCACTTTCCTCTGTCACAGAGCCCCATCTTCCCTTGCAGTTCTTACGAAGCAGTTCCTGGTACCACTGGAAACGATTACTCTCCAGGAAAATACAACTTTGCTTAGCAGAAGAACTTCACACAGAGCAATTGGCCAGGGGTCGATTTTTCATTCCAGACAGGCTTTGAAGCCTGGCACAATTCTGCCTGTCGCTCTGCAGTTCACCCAGCTTCCCTCACCTAATCCCTGCCTGGAACTCACCCACCCACCCCTTGCAGCTTGGTCACAGAAAAACAGCAGTATAGGTGACCCTACCACTCAATCTTCAAAGCCTCCGTCCAACCCTAACGTGTCTTCCACACCACACTCCTTTGCACCTAAGGACCATAAGCACCAAATAAAGTCACTTAGCACAACAGCAGCTCCCGGACAAGACAGGAGTAACGTCTAATCTTTCCTTCGCTCAAATATAGTCAGCTTCACTTTCCTGCAATTTTGCGGCCATGCATCACCCGCCCTGCCCTCTGCTAACGACATGCCCTGGAGTCAGAGGCACTGTACTATGATGTTCAAGAACCTGTGCTTTAGCAGACAGACCTGGGTTCAAGTCCCAGCTCTGCCTCTCATTACCAATTAAAAAGTACCTGTCCTGGGGTAAACTACTCTTTCTAAACCTCAGATTACATACCGGTAAAATGTAGCCAATGACCCTATCTACTTGTTAGGTATTATAAATGAGATAATACAAACAGAATACTCAGCTCAAGACATGAGCCTTAATAAACAAGTGATTGTTGATATTCAGTATCCTCGGGAGTAATCTGTGGGCAGACATCATCACCCCATAGAATCCAGATGCCCTGGAAACCTCCAGCATTTGTAGAAGCAAAAATATGTTCAGCTTCCTTCCACTCCCACCCCACAAATAAGGGGGGCCTTTAAGAAAAATTCAAGCCTTAGCAAAGGAAAAAACTCAGAAAGATTCACTCAGTGCTGCCAATTCCACTACCAGACCGCCAAGCACTGCTCTGTTCCTATGGTGAATGGAAAGATCAGTGCAAATGAAAAAGCTAATTTAAGAGGAGCTACTTCAGGATAATCCTTTCATAGGTCAAGTCAGTATTTCAAAGAGGTGAAAATATGTGGACCTTGGAAATTCCCTTCTCTTTCAGTTCCTGATAAATTCTGACTCTCCGTTTATGTATAAATAAACGGGAAAGCAATATTGAAAATCCTAAGAATCTCAGCTGGAGGCAGAATATCGCCTAAGAAATGAATACATAAGCATCAGTGGGGAAAAAAAGTCTTGAAATCTAATTCATACACACAAGCTGAAGAATACTTTAATCCTGTGAAAGACAGTAAACCACTGCAGAGCTTTGGGACAAAATCTCATAAAGAATATTTCCTGACGGAAAAGTCAGAATTGCAGTCTGAAATGCAATCTGGAAGTCTGCGGTCATCACAACCAGAAATTCTAGTAACAACCAAGAAGTGTCAGGTTCCAATATTAGGGAGTGTTGGGGGGAGGCCAATAGAGAGGACAATTGATAAAGAGAATTTATACTACAAAATTATCATGGAGCCGGGGGTAAATATTTTTTAATGACACCTGCAGGGTTTAAATTCACCATTCAAAGATGTAGGCAGGGGATATATAATCAGGCAGAATCTACGGTGTTACAGCAGTGGACTGGGAATCAGAACACTTGGGCTCTGGTCCTGGAACCAATCCAAACCACCAGGTGACCTTAGGCAAGTCACTTGCCCTCTTCAAACTAGTCTCATCTGTAGTGAGGGAACAATAATGATCGCTAAGATTCCTACCGGCCTAACATCTTAAGAGTCAAAAAGAGGGGGAGCACAAATATGAGGAGCTCTCAGGACTACAGACTTGACACAAGAGGTGGAGGGGAAAGGACGGGAAATGAGGGCCAGAGCGCGAGAAAACTTGGCGTAAGTAACTGAGCGTCGGTGAAAATATAAAAGCTTCAAGAAGACCAAGTACTCCAAGAGTTCCATGGAAGAGCGGACGTCAGGATCTTGAAAAACTGCAAACTACTCAGCATATGCCAAAATGGACAGAGGACAGGGGGATCAGAGAACAGATATCAACAAATTATCCCCCTTAACCAATCACTAATCTATCTGTCCTGGTAAACAGCCAGGAGACTGAGTGCCGCGATCACGGAAATCACTGTGACCCCCTAATGCCACGGTGTCCAGGAGGCAAGGCACCCAGGGGAGTCCGTATCGGCTTGCGTCTAGGGAGGGGATTCCGAGAACGGGTGAAAAGTGAGGAAAGGGGCAGAGAAAAGAGGATCTGGGAGACCATGCAGGCTGGCGGGAGGGAAAGGAGCCAGCGCCAGACTCCCGCACGGTGGTGGCCTGTGGGATCGGTGTCCCGGTCCCCGCTCTCACCATCTTGACGATGCCCCGCTGCACGGTAGGGACCGCGGGTCCCCCGGAGGAGCCGCCGCTCTGCGCGGAGGAGGCCATGTGTAGCAATGGAAAACCAGCGAGTAAGACGGTAGGCCGGCTTGGAGGTGTCAGTGTGGGTGTCGGTGTTGGTGAGAGGCCGCCGCGGAGAGGAGCAGGCGGGCGACCGGCTGTGGGCGATGGACGGGACGGACACGCCGGGCGCTCACAGGAGCAGCAGCAGGACTGCCAGCGAAAGAGACGCGATCTCCGCCGCCGCTACACGTTCTACTCGCCGCGCAAGCGTGCCAGAGCGCCACTGCTCTCCGGCCAATTAGAGCCCAGAGCCCGCCGGACCCCAAGCCAATAGACACCCTGCTCGCGGAACCCCGCCCCTTGCTCCCCAAACCTGTGGAGAACTTCAGGAAGCGCTGAAAGAGCTGATTTGCGGTGATGGGCTAAGTCTGGGGCGGGACTTCCGGGGCAGCGGTAGTAGGTAGTGTCGGGAGGTGTAGTGGAAAGGAAAGGACACGTCAGCATCTGGCCGCGGGGCGCGGTGGGCCATGGGAGCCCCAAGGGCGGGGTCAGCCTCGCCCTCCGGCCTGGCCCCGCCCATTACGCCCAGCCCCGCGGGCCCCTGGGGAGCCCACGTGCAAGCCAGTTTTCCAGGAGGGCGCACCAGGGTTGGGGAGAGCTGACTGGGACCCCGAGCCAACGAGGCCGAATCCTAGAGGGATCTCAGTACTGGTGCACACCGACTTCCGACATTTTACCTCAGCTGAAAGTGTGGGAAGAACTTGGAAGCGTCTGAACGCCGTGAAACCTACCAATGTTGGCCTTGACACAGAACTTGGCCGCGCGCCCTCCCTGTAGTCGGGAGTGTATCTCGCTCGCATTTGTGTCTTCGGTGACTAGCACTTGTTAGGCACTCGATTAATGTTTTTTGGTGGAAAGACTAAATCTCTCTTACGGGGTGATGTCTTGTGCGCCAGAGAAGTTGCTGAGAACCTTGCTAACACTCCGTTGACGCAGGGTGAAGAGCCACGCCTCCTCCAGCCGCCCGACCCCATCCCTTCACCTAGCCCTAGTCTCTCTTTCGAGTAAAGTGATGGCGGGGTAGGGAGGCGCAGAGCAAAGACATATAAATGTTTACGTGAATGTTGAGAGGCAACTAATATTCGTCGAGTGCCCACTATGAGGAGCCAAGGATCTTACTTTCATGCCATTTAATTTTAATCTTGAAACTTGGTCCTACGCTGAGGACACTGTTTCCCCTGTAGCTCTTTTGAGAAGAGGTTATTCTCCCACGCTTCACCTTTCCCAAAGGCAAGTTTTGGGGTGAGCATCTTCCAAGATGCCTAGTGCCCCTTCCATACCATTAATTTGCCATCCTCTTCAAAAAAAAAAAAAGTCTCTGTGGTGGCTCATCCCACCTGATGATAGTACTCTCCTCCTCACTGGGGTTGTTGTCTTCTCTGCCCCAAATGCCACTTTGTCATTCATTGAAATTGACACCTGGTGCACACTCTTCTCCACCCAGTGATCCTGAGCGACTTTAACCTTTATGTGCCTGACTTATCCAATACCCTGGCGTTGACCTCATCTTTAGTGAACTTGACCTCTGCACCCGTTCAGCTACCCTCTTTAGGACAGATGAAGCATTACAACTGCTCCATAGCTGAAACTGTAAACTCAAACACCCCATTCTCTGATCATAACTGCTGTCCTTTCTCCCTTCTCACTAAGTTACTTCTTATACCTTGTATTAGTTATCTGTTGCTGTATAACAATTTACCCCAAAACTTAAGTATTAAAGCAATAAGCATTTATTATCTCACAGTTTTTGTCAGGAATCTAGGCAGGTCTTAGCTTCAAGTTCCTTCACAAGGCTGGAATCAAGCCTGGAATCAATGGGAGCTTTGGTCTCATCTGAAGGTCCCATCTGACTAAGGGAGGATCTGCATTTAAGATCGCTCAGGCAGTCATTGGCAGGATTCAGGACCTCAGTTCCCTGCTATGTGGGTCTCCCCATAGGGCACACAGCATGGTAACTGGTTTGCATCAGAGCAAGTGACTGAGAGAGTGAGAGGGCAAGCACGAGTCTTTTTGAACCTAATCTCAGAAGTAACATCCCAGGACTTCCCTGGTGGTGCAGTCGTTAAGAATCCACCTGCCAATGCAGGGGACACAGGTTCTAGCCCTGGTCCGGGAAGATCCCACGTGTTGCAGAGGAACTAAGCCCATGCGCCACAACTACTGAGCCAGCTCTCTAGAGCCCACGAGCCACAACTACTGAAGCCCACGCGCCACAACTACTGAAGCCCGTACGCCTAGAGCCTGTGCTCCGCAACAAGAGAAGCCACCGCAGTGACAAGCCCCTGCACCGATATGAAGAGTAGCCCCCGCTTGAATCTCCACTGGCCGCAACAAAGACCCAACGCAGCCAAAAAAAAAAAAAAGTAACATCCCATCACTTGCTATATTCTACTGGTGCAGCCCACACTCAAAGGGAGGAGATTACACAGGGGCATGAATACCAGTAGGTAGGATCACTGGGGATCATCTTAGAGGCTACCTATCACACACTGTTCTTTAAGTAGAATTCAAAGTCCCTGAACCTCTCTGTCCTCTTTATATCAGCTCTTTTCTACTTTCTCCTGGTCCTTTAGACTCCATTATTTTTGCCCTTCTCCTTCCAGTATCCTTATCTCTAATCCCCATTTGTCTTCCACTGGACTCAGCTGTCAAAACTGCAACTCTAGATCTCTCTGCCTTCTCCAAACCTACCACTTAGCTAGAGCAAACACTCAAAGATGCAGGTCATTGCCACACTAACAATTCACAGGCCCTCACACATTGCCTGGAATTTCTTCTGTTTCCTCAATCACTTTGGTCTCCAACTCCATCGGGTCTGGTGTGTCGTTGTTTAATTAAGACTATATTTTTAGAGCAGTTTTAGTTTCACAGCAAAACTGAGAGGAGGGTACAGAGATTTCTCCATATATTCCCTGCCCCCGCACAGACATAGCCTCCCTCATTATCAACATCCCGTGGTCCGTTTGTTACAGTTGATGAACCTATATTGACACGTCATAATCACTCAAAGTCCATAGTTTATGTTAGGGGTCACTCTTGGTGTTGTACATTCTATGGGTTTAGACAAATGTATAATGGACATATATCCATCAATATAGTATCACACAGTATTTTCCCTGCCCTAAAAATCCCTGGGTCTGTTTTACAACTGATGGGAACATACTTTATAACAAAGGGAGCTCTACGTAATGCACTGTGTTAACCTAAATGGAAGGAAAGTCCAAAAGGGAGAGGATATCTGTATGTGTATGGCTGATTCATTTTGTTGTGCAGTGGAGGCTAACACAACATTGGAAAGCAACCATACTCCAATAAAAATTAATTTTAAAAAAATCCCTGGGTCTGTTTTAAACCTTCTCTGTTTTCCTCTTAACCCTGACTCCACTCTCTCCCACACTCTCCAATAGTACAAAGCCTCCTACTTCGGAGGGATAATAAAAACCATCAAGAACTCCCTCCATATAAAGACTCAGACGTAGAGAATGGACTTGAGGGCACGGGGAGGCTGGGATGAAGTGAGAGTGGCATGGACTTATATACACCACCAAATGTAAAATAGATAGCTAGAGGGAAGCAGCTGCATCGCATGGGGACATCAGCTCGGTGCTTTGTGACCACCTAGAGGGGTGGGATAGGGAGGGTGGGAAGGAGAGGCAAGAGGGAGGGAATATGTGGATATACGTATGCGTATAGCTGATTCACTTTGTTATACATCAGAAACTAACACACCATTGTAAAGCAATTATACTCCAATAAAGATGTTAAAAAAAAAAAAAGAACTCCCTCCATTTCCCACCACAAAAGCTAAAAACTTATCTTCCTTCTCATTCTTCTCCTTTTCTCCCTTGTTACAAAGAAAAAACTTCCTACTGCTTAGGCTAAACTCTCCGTCTATGTCGTGGATCCACCCCCTCCACCTTCTCAAGGGCGCTCAGATAATTCCCTCTCCTGTTTCATAGCCTCTCAGTTTATCCTGGATTCTTCTCATTAATATTTAAATATTCTCAAATGTCTTGCATAGTAAAAATAAATTAATTAAATTCATCTTTACTCCACATCCCTCTTCAGATAGCTCTCCTCCCTTCATAGGCAAACCCTCTCGGCGAAATTCTTTGTGTTTGTTGCCTCTACATCCTCACCCTGCATTCAGTCCTCAGCTCCCTGCACTCTGACTATTGCTCTTACCAACTTACTGAAACTGTTCTCTCCCAGGTCACTCATGAGTGACCTTCTTGTGACTACATTCAATGGACACTTTTCACATTGGGCAGTCACTTAGCTGAGCTCTCCATAGCATTTGACATCGTACTCCTTGAAATGTCTCTTTCCTTCCCATGTTTCTTATATTCCTCCCATCTATCTCCATTGCAAATGACTCTCCTTTTGCCTACCCCTTAATATTGATGTTCCCCTGGGTTCTTCTCAAAGTATCTTCTTTTCTAGTGCAAAACATTCTTCCCGAGACATCTAATCCATTCTCATGGCTGCATGCTAATGATTCCCAAATAGATAACTCCTGTTAAAATAACTCCCTTGCACTCCAGATCCATATGTACAATGATACTCTGGATATCTGCCCGTGGCTGTCACCTTGGGAATTCAAATTCAACATGTCTCACAAGGAGCTCATTATCTTTCCTCCCTAGCCTCCTCTTCCCTAGTATGTGTCTCAGCCCAAATAATGAAATAATGGTAATGAGAAAAGCTACCCAGTTACAAGCCAGAAATCTGGAGATCGTCTGTGACTCCTCTCTCTACCTCATTCCTTAATTCTTAGTCAATCTCGGAAATCTGTTAGATCTACAGCAGTGCGGTGTAGCACATAAGCCCAACCTGGAGCAAGACCACCTGGGTTCACATCCCAACAGGATATAACCTTGAGCAGGCTGTGTGGTATCTCTGTTCCATGGATTTCTCCTCTGTAAAATAAAGATGATAATAGGACTTACCTCCTAGGGTTGTTCTGGTCTTGAGGATTGTATGCGTTAGTATATGCTAAACGCATAGAACACTGCCTGGATATATGTGTTAAATTTGCTGTGATTATTATTAAGTATCTCCTGTTGCTTAAGCCTGACATATTTTCACCCGGGTCGCTGCACTAAGCTTATAATAGAGCTCCCTGACATCAGGGAGCTTCCTTTACCTACACCCCACCCATTCTTCCTACTGCAGCCTAAGTGATATTTCTAAAATGCAGGTATGATCAGGTCTTTCTACGCCCTAAGCCCCTCCCGTGATTTCTCTACACCAGCTCTTCTCTCACAGCTCTACCCTTCCACAGTGTGCCCAGGCCAAGTGAACTTGGTTTTGGCCATTCAAGACCACACTCCTTGGCCTCCAGGTCTTTGTGCCTACTTTTCTGTCTGCCTGGAGCACTCTTTCCATCCCTCTTTCCTCCTCCCTGCCCTGACTCACTTCCCCTGTTTCCCCATCCTTCAACTCCCCACTTAGAAATCAGAATGTCTCCCCTGGAAGGCATTGGGAAGAATGCCTTTCCTCAGGGTAGGATTGTTTTGTTTTTTCTCCTACTCTTGGTCTGTTAGAGCACTTACGAGATTGTAGTATCATTGTCTCTTTCCCTTTGAAAATGTCATCAGACTGTGTCTAATTTCCTTACAGTGGAATTCTGAGGCCATGCCTGGCACAGACAGCTGCTCAGTATATATCTGTGAATAAGTGAATGACAGGGACTTCCCTGGTGGTCCAATGGTTAAGACTCCACGCTTCCACTGCAGACAGCACAGACTTTGATCCCTGGTCGGCGAACTAGGATCCTGCAGGCTGTTCGGCACAGCCAAATAAAATACAACAAAATAAATGAATGACAGAAAAGTATTATCATATTCATTTCACCTGTAAGGAACTATAGATTCAAGTAGGATGTTTGTTGAAGGTCACACGGCTAGAAGATTAGTAGAGAAGGGATTTGACACTAGTTCTTGTGACTCTAAAACTCATGTTCACTCTGCCATTAGTAGTGGAAGGAGACTTAGAAAACCTTAGAGGTGACTCCTGTGTGTGGAGAACATGAACACATACCGCCCCCCCCACACACACAATCTAGAGATGGACAAGATTCATTTAAACAAACAAACACACACCCTATTTTCTGTACTCCTTTGAGAGTAAATCTAGGAAATATATCCCCAGTAGTAATAATGGCCAAAGTATATTGAGCACTAAATACTAAACAGACTCTATGCAGAATGCTTTTCCCTACATTACATAATTTAATCCTTAGAACAATGCTATGAAATAATCAGTCTCTTTCCACAATGGAGGACATTAATGCTTTGAAAAGGTGAGCAACCAACTGTAAGTCAATTGGTAATAAGGGATGGAGTCAAGATGTGAACGCAGAAATTTCTGACCATAGTCTGCTCTCAACCATTTAACTACCCTGCTTCTAGGGTGGCCAGACATGCCCCCTCAACCTCGATCTGCACCTGTAGAATCCAGAGGCTTCAATGAAAGAGTTTTCAACTCTCCAGTGAGCTTCCTTTGAGTAAACGGGAGGAAATTCAGCACTAGACTAACTACCTGCTTCCATTCTTTTTGTTTTGTTTTGTTTTTTGTGCGGTACGCGGGCCTCTCACTGCTGTGACCTCTCCCATTGCGGAGGACAGGCTCTGGACTCACAGGCTCAGCGGCCATGGCTCACAGGCCCAGCCGCTCCGCTGCATGTGGGATCTTCCCAGACCGGGGCACGAACCCGTGTCCCCTGCATGGGCAGGCGGACTCTCAACCACTGCGCCACCAGGGAAGCCCCCTGCTTCCATTCTTCCAAGCCCCTCTCCAACTTCAACCCACCCTCCTTACTGTCAATTTGCTGTTCTTTCTGAGATGCACATTTCAATCACACAGACTCCCTCCTTACCATTATAGTGGCTCCCCTTCTGCTTCAGACAGTTTCAACTGCTTATCATAGCACAGGAGGCCCTCGCCTTCCAGCTCTGACTTCCTCTTCCTCTTCCTTCACCTCCTCTTCTTCCTTCTCCTTCTTTCTAAACTTTGTTACAGACTGAACTGTGTTCCCCAAAATTCATAAGTTGAAGCCCAAAGCCCCAATGTGACTGTATTTGGAGATAGGGCCTTTATGGAGGTAATTAAGGTTAAAAGAGTGGTTTCCTAATCCAATAGGATTGGTGCCCTTATAAGAATAGGAAGAGGAACCAGCTCTCTCTCCGTCTCTCCCTCCCCACGCCCTCCCCGCCTGCAGGTGTACAGAGGAAAGGCCATGTGAAGACACAGCAAGACGGTGGTTGTGAGGTCTCGCCAGAAATCAACCCTGGCACCTTGATCTTGGACTTCTAGCCTCTAGAACTGTGAGAAAATAGGTTTCTGTTTCTCGAGTCATCCTGTCTGGTATCTTGCTATGACAGTCTGAGTTAATACAACGTTTTACTGTACTATGCTTATCTAAAAGAAAAGTCTCATATGGGACTTCCCTGGTAGTCCAGTTGGTAAGACTCTGTCCTCCCAATGCAGGGGGCCTGGGTTCAATCCCTGGTCGGGGAACTAGATCTGGCATGCATGCCACAACGAAGATCCCACGTGCCGCAACTAAGACCCGGCACAGCCAAAGTAAATAAACAAATAAATAATATTTTTAAAAATAATAAAAGAAAAGCATCATAAACCCAAGTTGTCTAGATCAACCCTGTCCAAAACAACTTTCTGCAGCAATGAAAACATTCTATATATGCTCTGTCCAACATAGTAGGCAATAGCCACATGTGGTCAATGAGTACTTGAAATGTGGCTAGTGCAACAGAGGAACTGAATTTTTAATGTTATTTAATTTAAATTAATTTAAATTAAGTTTAAGTAGCCATCTGAGGCTAGTGACTGATGTATTTAATCGCCAGTCTAGGTGATCAAACTTAAATCTTGCTGTCATATCTGATACCAGAATGTTCTATGTTGGTTTTTTTTTAATTAATTAATTTATTTATTTATTTTTGGCTGCGTTGGGTCTTCGTTGCTTCATGCGGGCTTTCTCTAGTTGCGGTGAGCAGGGGCTACTCTTCGTTCTGGTGCACAGGCTTCTCATTGTCGTGGCTTCTCTTGTTGTGGAGCACGGGCTCTAGGCATGCAGTTGTGGCACGTGGGCTCAGTAGTTGTGGCTCGCGGGCTCTAGAGCTCAGGCTCAGTAGTTGTGGCGCATGGGCTTAGTTGCTCTGCAGTGTGTGGGATCTTCCCTGGCCAGGGCTCAAACCCATGTCCCTTGCATTGGCAGGCAGATTCTTAACCACTGTGCCACCAGGGAAGCCCTATGTTGGTTTTTATTTTTATTTTTTTAACATCTTTATTGGAGTATAATTGCTTTACAATGATGTGTTAGTTTCTGCTGTATAACAAAGTGAATCAGCTATATGTATACATATATCCCCATATCTCCTCCCTCTTGCGTCTCCCTCTCACCCTCCCTATCCCACCCCTCTAGGTGGTCACAGAGCACAGAGCTGATCTCCCTCTGCTATGCAGCTGCTTCCCACTAGCTACCTATTTTGCATTTGGTAGTGTATATATGTCCATGCCACTCTCTCACTTCGTCCCAGCTTACTCTTCCCCCTCCCCGTGTCCTCAAGTCCATTCTCTACGTCTGTGTCTTTATTCCTGTCCTGCCCCTAGATTCATTAGAACCACTTTTTTTTTTTTATATTCCATATATACATAAAGTCTCTGGAGTTCCCTCATGCTCTAGTGGTTAGGATTCAGTGCTTTCACTGCCGTGGCCCAGGTTCAATCCCTGGTTGGGGAACTGAGATCCCACAAACAGGGTGGCATGGCCAAAAAACAAAAAAAAAGAGTCTCCTTCCCAATATGTATAAAGCTTTTGAGCTATTTCCCTCTGCCTGGAGTTCTGTGCCTGCAACAGGAAAAAGATGGACAACATCTCTGCCTCCTGGAAGCTTACATTTTATTTTTTAAATTAACTAATTTATTTTGGGGGAAGCTTACGTTTTAATATCGGAAACTCAGGATGGGATCATTATGATGGCTGAACTTTAAATTTAGATTAGAGGTACTTGCAACCAAGGCAAAAATAAAAAAGACACATTAGGTTATATAATTATCACTGTGTGATCAAAGGAAGTATATTATTTTATGGGAAAAAACAAACTTTTCCCTTGACATTGAATTCTAGAAGGTTGTCATTACATGACTGTTTATCTAAAGAGCAATGAGTAATATGATGGCAATGTTTGCAGTAGAGTTTTGTGAGATGAAGAAATGTGGCTTTTTCTTATTAAAAGGTCACAGAAAACTTAAAGGAATACTATTGGATAGTAACCCAGTGAAAGGTTCTGTGGTAGAAAAGAGGAATCATTATAAAGAAAAAAATCTGCTCTAAAAAAGGGGGTCACAATACATATTTCTTCGGAATTTTCTGTGGTCCAGTGGTTAGGGCTCGGCACTGTCACTGCCGAGGGCCTGGGTTCAATCCCTGGTCGGGGAACTAAGATCCTTCAAGCCACGCAGGGCAGCCAAAAAAAAAAAAAAAAACCGCTAAGGGGAAATACCTAATTATTTCCTCCCAGGTACAGATAGTCAACCAAAACAGTTAAGAAAGGGAAAACAAGACCCTCTAAGATATTCTAAATAGGTCAAGTATAGAGAATAATATTTAGGTATTCCCTAGCCCATACCATAGTCATACAGAGAGACTCTAAAATTGGAATCCATAAACTTGACATGATCCTGACCCTTTATTAAACCCTCCTGATATCGGTGTACTTTGGTTCAGGGTGTATAGAGAACAATCTGGAATATTCTAAAATTGTTTCCGCCTTTTGACCTGGCAATTCCACTTTCAGAAATCTCAAGAGAAAAAATGTCCACCTGGGGCAGAGTGGGAGGAGTCCAAAGCAAGTATTACGTCAAAGGGGTTGAGAGGAAGTGCTCTATAATGTGTTTGCCAAGGTATGAATTGTTTGTGGAACCTATGCTTTGTGAAACTTACAAGTTACATAACCTAATTCTCAGTTTCCTTGGCAGTAAAAATGGGAATAAAAGTCGTGCCTGTCTCATTAGGTTGCTGTGAGATGATGAATGAAAAGTTCTATTTACAGTGCCTAGGATCTAGGGAGTTCTTAATAAGGTGAGTGATAATGATGATCTAGAGAATTTGAAGTTACACATAGCCCCAAAGATATGAAAAAAGCTAAGAAAATTTATGATATGTAAACAATGAAATACTAGGTAGCTTTAAAAAATGACATATCTTTATAGTGCAATGGAAAAACCATGACACGAAATACTTTTGCATGTTGATTTTAACAAGGTAAGAAGATATGTATAACTTAAAAAGAACCCAACAGAATTTTTAGAGATGGAGACAGAGTTTAATGTTCTGTTGGTTTGCTGGGTATCATTTCTAAAGTTCAGAGTGAATTCTTTTTCAAATAAACTTAGTTTTCAGTGCCAGAAGATTAATTTCTTACCCTTTTTCTTATGAAATATAAGACACAAGAAAGTGCTCCAAACAAAAATGTACACCTTAATGATTGATCACAAAGTGAACACTAATGTAATTACCACCTAAGTCAAGAAGATGAATGGCCAGCATGCCCAGAAACTGCCCTTTTAATTGCTGCTCTTCGTAAGCCTGTATCTTAAAACACTATAATTTTGCTTGTGTTTTTTAAAATTTATAACTGAAATTAAACAATATGTATTCCTTCATGTGGTTTCTTTTGCTCAGCATTATGTTCGTGAAATTCATCCACATTATTACATATAGCTGTTGTTTGTCATCTTCATTGCTGTATAGTATTCCATAATAATGACTATACCACGCTAGGTTTATCCATTCTCCTGTTGATGGATACTTGGCTTGTGGCAGATTGTGTTTTCCAAAGATGGCCACAGAAATATCTCTCAACACACATGCTGTTTTTATAAAGTGATCTCAACATTCCTCGCATTAAAAGGTGGCGTCTATGTCCCCTCCCCTTGAAGGCCTTTGCTCTGCCTTAACCAACAGAGTGCAGCAGAGGTGACTTCTAAGTCACTTCATAAAGTATGCCTTGCACTTCCACCTTGTTCTTTGGGGATGCTTGCACTTGCCACCAAGCTGGGTGAAAGTCCAAGCTACACCATGGAGAGGCTGCATTCAGGTGTGCTGGCCAACTGCTCCAGCTGAGTTCCTGGCCAACAGCTGGCATCAACAGCCAGTGGTTGCCTAGTGGTTAGGAATCTGGGCTCTCACTGCCGTGGCCTGGGTTCAATCCCTGGTCGGGAAACTGAGATCCTGCAAGCCATGTGGCGCAGCTAAAAAAAAAAATCCAGAAGCATGCATATATTTGCGTCTTCCGTGCTATTTTGGGGATTCTCTGGTGGTACAGCTGTATGAGGAAGAAGGCTTTAGATGATTTCAGCCCCTCACCACTGAGCCACAGCCTTTGAGTCTCCCCACAGAAGTCACAGACATTGCAGAGCTGAGGCAAGCAATCCCCTCCAGGCCTTTTCTGAACTTCTGACCCACAGAATCCACAAGCATAACAAAATAAGAAACGCATGTTCACGAATGTTTATTTATAGTAGCTAAAAACTGGATACAATCCTGTTCCTGGCACTATTGCTATAAAATATATATATATTATGCGTTTCAAACTTAGCGCATAAAACCACGAACATGCGTTTCTTTGGGGAATATATAGGGGTCATAGGTTATGAATATCTTTAACTTTGGTAGATAATGCCAAACTTTTTTCAAAGTGGGTGTGCCAATTCAGACTGTCTCCAGCAGTACACGAGAGTTCTAATTATTCCATATCCTCACCAGCATTTGATATTATCAGTCTTTTTTTTTAAATTTATCATTCATTTATTTGGCTGCGTTGGATCTAAGTTGCTGCGTGGGAGCTTTCTCTAGTTGCAGCAAGTGGGGGAGCGGGGGCTCCTCTTCATTGCTGTGTGTGGGTTTCTCATGGCAGTGGCTTCTCTTGTTGCGGAGCACAGGCTCTAGGCACGCGGGCTTCAGTAGTTGTGGCGCATGGGCTCAGTAGTTGTGGCTCGTGGGCTCTAGAGCACAGGCTCAGTAGCTGTGGCACACTGGCTTAGTTGCTCTGCAGCATGTGGGATCTTCCCGAACCAGGGCTCGAACCCGTGTCCCCTGCATTGTCAGGCGGATTCTTAACCACTGCGCCACGAGGGAGGTCCTTATCAGTCTTTTTTAATTCCAAACATTTTGGTAGACGGGCAGTAGTATTCTCATTATGGCCTTAATTTGCATTTCCCTGATTTCTAATGAGGCTAAGCATTTTTAAATATGTATAACTGGTATTTGGTTATAAAGGTATTCTCCTCTATTATCTTCTAGGAGCTTTATTATTTTGCCTTTCACATTAATAGCAACAATTCCTGGAGGTACTGTGACATCATTTCGTTTGTCTGCCCTCAAGTCATCTTTTGGGATTGTAGTCATTTCAATGTTATCCTGATCCAAAATGAGAGGATCTAACCCTGGAACATTCTCCTGCTCCCAGAACTTATAAAGTCTTCATTGCAAACCAAATGATAAAGTCAAAATCCTGAGGCCGTAGAAGAGTAAAACACTTTATTCTTCAAGCAGTCTAATCCCACCAACTCATTTGGGACCAAGCTCTACAGAGGAGTACCCCACTCGCTCTGTGCTCCCCATTACACACCTCACCTCCAAACCAAGTGCTTGAAGCCATGGTTCTCCCCCTTTCTCACTGTGCTGCCAAACAAGCATAAGTGTCCCCACTCCCATCTGGCCCCTGTGGCCAGGACCAGGTCATTAAGAGGAACGTCTCTCCTGAACTCTGGATTCCCAGATTTAGGGGCAAACATGAGGATGTCAGCGCATTTTAACTGTGACTTTAGACCTTTCGAGCTTGGTGTTTGAATTTCCCTGGAAGGATTAGGATGGCTTCTCTTCCTGGGAGTTACTACCCATGGAATTGCAAGGCAGTTAGATTTCCAACCTGCTCTTCTCTAAGATGTGAGACCAAGTTCTTCCTAGCCATGACAGACAAATGGGAAGGTCTGTCCAGTTACCCTAATGTTTACTGCTATACAGATTCCACTAAGCATTCATTTCCCTTCTCCTTGTTTATTCTCTTTGTCCCACCCACCTTCCTTCTTGCTTCTGACTCATCCACATTCCTAAATGAATTTGTCTCTTCCCCAAAACTAAAAATAAACCCATTATAATTAAACACCCTTGGCCTAGCCAAGAGGCCCTGAACACACCAAGGTGAGAGATAAAGCACAGAGCCATTTGGGATCACAGCTCCGTGGACAGAGGGCGTTGGAGTTCAGTTAAGTTCCTTATATCTTCCTCTGAAATTGCTTCCCTCTCATGGGGGCAAATGAAAATACAAGACTCTACTAAAATCTATAAGGGCTGCAAAGTGCAGCCAGGGGGAAGTTGGGCTGGAAATCGGAGAGAGACAGAACTGAGTATTCTCCTGGTGTGCAGCCTGCCGATGTGAAGGAAATTGTGGAGACGGGTGTGCAGACCCTTGCGATTGGCTGAGGGATGAGTGAGGCCTTGAAGGTACCCCATCAACTCTGGAGTACCTCGGGAAAGAAGGCACTGATGTGCGGGCCCTCCAGGCAGAGCAGGCAGTGAAGGAGGATAATGCCTTGGTTACCCAAGGTGCCAGGGTGGGAGGGGTCTTCCATTCCACCTGCTGATGGAAACTTAAGAGGATAAATCAGGAATTCCCTGGCAGTCCAGTGATAAGGACTCGACACTTTCACTGCAGTGGCCTGGGTTCAATCCCTGGTTGGGGAACTAAGATCCCACAAGCCATGGGGCACAGCCAAAAAAGAGAGAGAGAGAGAGAGAGAGAGAGAGAGAGAATAAATCACTAAGCAATGAAAAAACAAAACAAAACAAAACAAAACAAAAAAACCCAACCCACCCTTAATACAAAAATTCCACCCCATGCATTATTTTCCTTAAGACTTTCAACCTCCGTCTCATATCAGTATAAAAACACTTTAGGGCCAGGAAATGCAAAGGAGCAAAAAGGAGTCAGAACATGGTGGGAGCATAGTAAATGCTTACAGAAAAGGGTTGTAAACTGGTTAGGAAGTAGGTGGTACTCATGAAGTTTTCCCCAACAAGGCAGCCTCACAGAGGCCCTGGCACCCCTAGCCTCCTTAGGGAGGGCATTTCTGAGGGTTCGTACGTACCCCACAGTGGGTACTGGTTGTATAACGCTAGGGGAGAGCCAAGAAGTTCAGCTCTAATCACTTATTCAGGTGATAGTGATGCAGCTGCTCTGCAGGACTGGGTCCCACCAGCCCTGTCTATTGGCCAACATACACAGAGTGCACCCTGGAAAGACAGCGCATTGCTTCTCTTAGGTGACAGCACGATTGACAGTTATACCTTTCTAGCCTCCAGGCCAGAATTCACCTGGGTGAGAAAGAATGAATAGGCGTGCGCCCCATGTGATCATAAACCAACAGCCCAGAAAAGCAGCCGAAGTCCCTTTCTCATTTGAGTTTTTGCTTAGTCTGTATTTATTTATTTATTTATATTATTATTTTTTTCCTCAGCCTGGTTTTATTGCACATCGCTTCAGTATGCCTGCATAGCCATGTGTTCATCATTTGGGTAACTAAGAAGCCCCATTTTGCCTTCTATTGGTGCTTAAGTAAATTATAAACACTAACTTTTGCTCAATCTCTACAACGGGCCAGGCATGGTACTAGATACTTTGTATATACTGTCAAAATTGCTATAATAATCCCCCATGGGAGAAACGTTGTTTCCACTGTAAAGGAAATAAAACGGAGACTCAGGGGGACAGGATTCCAACCCAGGTCTGTGTGACTCCTAAGTTCAAGCTCTTGGTCCTTCTGTCCATCTGTCCGTGAGGCATGGTTTGGGAAGCCTCTTTAGAGGCCGTCCCACCTCATACAAAGGCTGAGGTCGTTGTCAAAGACATCCTTTCAGTAACATTTAATAACATTCACCTTATCTACCCATTTTTTCCTTATCTCACAAGGTCTTCTGCCCACCCAGCTTTTGCTTTCCCCATCAAATGATTCTTGTTTTTTCAGTCCTAGAAACAAAATGCTGGGCTAGATGAGTCATTGTTTCAAGCCACTGTGACAATTTTCTGTGTTCCTCCTACAGAAACTGTTATCTAGCACCTTGGGTAATTTTTTTCTCTTTTATCCAACTCGACTGTCCTTTGTCTCCCAAGAAAATTTCTGTTCCTACAAAGTAGCTATTAGAGGGAGTCTCCTCTAAGCTCCTAGGGTTAAGACAGAGCTGAATATATCTGAGAAGGTTTGGAAGTCCTGAAAATGATCATTAAAGAGGGGATTTGCTTTAATAGTCCCTGCTGGTCCCAGCCCCACCCCCATTTCCAGGGCCTTTGCCCCCTCATAGGGATTCCTCCCTCCCAGGTTCTAGGTAGCCAAACACTGCCCTCTGGCTGCCCAGTGGAGGCCTTATTGGCAGGCTAGGCCCAGTAGTTGGCCCTCACCTCCTTCTCCACCCAGCTCACATATTCTGGATGTCATAGGATGGTCAAGTTGTTTGCAGGAAGCAGCCAGATAACTTCAGGGCTTGTTTATCAATGGACCGTGGACAGCTCCTGATCAGCTCCTTACCTTAGGGCCTAGAATTTCCAGGGAGAGACAGGATAAACCTAAAAGGAAATCTAAAAACATTGACAAGAACATGACAATCAGCACACAGTGATGGTGGTCCTTAGGAGTGGTCCACAAACAAGAACTTGCGGTGAGAGTATGAGGAGAAATGGCACCTTGGTGAGAGCCAGGAGGATTATTGTCTTGCTGGGCATTTGCTCTGCAGTCCCTACCAAGGGTAAGAACTCAGTTTTGGGACCAGACAGGACAGGATAGAGCAGAAGATGCTCCCTTCTTGGGATATGTCTTGGAGGGGCATGATTATCTCTCTCCAAATCTCAGTGCTGAGAGGTTACCATAGGAAAGGTGCTAATTAAAACAATGGGATCATTCCTGTTATGGGTTGAATTGTGTCCCTGAAAAATTCATATGATGAAGTTCTCACCCCCAGTACCTTATAATGTGACTATATTTGGAGATGGGGTCATTGTAGATGTAATCAATTAAAATCAGAGGTCATACTAGAGTAAGGTGGGCCCCTAATTCAATGACTAGTGTCCTCATGAAAAGAATGCCTTTTTTGAAAACACACACACACACACACACACAGACACAGACACACACACACACACACAGGAAGAACGTCATGTGAACATTGGAGCCATAAGCCAATGAACTACCAGAAGCTAGGAGAAAGACCTGGAACAGATCCTTCCCTAGAGCCTCCAGAGGGAGCATGGCCCTGCTGACACTTTGATGTCAGACTTCTGCCTCCAGAGCTGTGAGACAATAAATGTCTATTGTTTAAGCCCACCCGGTTTGTAGTATTTTGTTACAGCAGCTGTAGTGAATTAATACATCTCCCTATGACAAAAAGAAGCAGGTAAACTAGGGTTAGTTTATTCATTAGAAAGATGAGGTCCCACAGCAAATAAGTGGCCATTTGGCCTAAATCTCATTTTTTCCAAGCAATGTGCTCCCCTCCACACACGTGCCAGGGGTGTCCTCCCACCCTCTCTTGATGGAGCAGGACAGAAGATGCCACGCAGTCAAGAGGCTCGATTTCCTGTGTCTTCTTTCTCATTTCCTTCCCACATACTACTTCCATCTACGTCAAACTTTCCCCTTTCATCTCCTACTCCATACATTTTTAAAAGATGGGAGTGAGTTAGGAGAGGAAGAATGTAGAAGCTAGGAGGCATTTTATGTTTTATTTTTTTTAATTAAATTAAATTAATTAATTAGTTTAGTTTTGGCTGCGATGGGTCTTGGTTGTTGCAGGCGGGCTTTCTCTAGTTGCGGCAAGTGGGGGCTACTGCTTGTTGCGGTGCGCAGGCTTCTCACTGCGGTGGCTTCTCTTGCTGCGGAGCACGGGTTCTAGGCGCACGGGATTCAGTAGTTGCGGCACGCGGGCTCAGTAGTTGTGGCTCCTGGGCTCTAGAGCGCAGGGTCCGTAGTTGTGGTGCACGGGCTTAGTTGCTCCGCAGCATGTGGGATCTTCCTGGACCAGGGATCAAACCCACGTCCCCTGCACTGGCAGGCGGATTCTTAACCACTGCGCCACCAGGGAAGTCCCACTTGGGCATTTTAACTACTCTATTTTGACCCTACCTTCTTGTCGCCTTTCCAAGCAGACCAGAGCTCAGGGGATTCACCCTCCAGTACAGAGAAACCCCAGCATCTGGAAGAGAGAGACAAGCTGTCGTTTTCCTATTTCAATTGCTTGGTATCTCCGTGGACTGGCTGATGAAATTCCCTTGCCTCGTCTTCACTCTCAACTGGGGCTCTCCCAGTACTCAAGATATGTGAACTTGGAACTCCAGGGGAGTCTGCTCTTTACAGACTTGCTTTGCTTCTACCCTTCATCTTCAGAGACTGACATCTCCATTATTGCCCAGGGCTCATAGACTGACAGCTCCGTTCTTACTCAAGGTTCCACCAATAGTTTCAAAAAGAGCTTTAATTTTTTGAGATCAGGGTGATAAAGAGAAGGGAAGCATGCATAAGAACTTCCTTTTCAAAGACATCGTTCTAAGTGAAATAAGCCAGACACGAAAGAACAAATATTACATGATCCCACTCATGTGGTACCTAGACTAGGCAAATTAATAGAGACAGAAAGTAGCATAAAGGTCCAAGTGTTAGGGGGAGTGCGGAAAGGGGAGTTATTGTTTAATGGGTACAGAATTTGCGATGATGAAAAATTCTGGAAATGGATAGTAAGGATGGATATACAACACTGTGAATGTACTTTATGCCACTGAACTTTACACTTAAAAATGGCTAGAATGGTAAGCTTTATGTGGTGTATATTTTCCCACAATGTAAAAAGAAAAGAAAATACCAGAGGTAAAATCAGCATTCTTTATTACTGATCCAACAGAATCATTTTTTTCTGAGTTACTAAGATTGGTATCTTTGGGCAATTACGTTAGATAGTTTGACTGATATTTTTACTGGTTGGTTTAAAATAAATTCCTTCTTTTCTCCTGAAAAAAGAGAATTCTATTCTCAAACCCAGCTTCCTTAACAAGGCTAATAACACCCAAAGGATTTTACTCTGTTGGGTTCCAGAGCATGTGTTTTCAATTCCATCCCTGGAGGAAGTCAGACTCATGGTGTGGAGAGCGGCTATTGGACGATACGGGATTTAAAGGAGAACTGGTGTTTCAGAGCGCTGGCAGGTGCCAAGTCTTTCCCAAGTCTGCATCTCTTTTCCCCCTTCTGACCTGATGCTGACTCCCCTGCCAATCACAGTGCTCAGACTCTCAGGGGAGAGGTGATGAAGGAAGCCTGGGTTATGAACAATTACTATCAAACTCAGGGTCCCTACGAAATGCAGAGCACTGGGCAGGCTGCAGGGGGAGCCCACGTGCAGACCCTGCAGGGCCACCTGGCTCTCCCAGGCAGACTCCCAAGTAGCTGATCCCCCGTGGCTGAGGTCAAGCAGCTCTACCCAGCGTCTCTCCAAATACAGCTTGACTGGGATAATTACTATTATATATTATGAGAAACAGAAAGAAAACTAAGAGAAAGAACTCAAAGTACCAAGAGACAAGAGAAACCGGCATAGTGGGTGGAGAAAGTGAGGGCTTTGGTGAACCATCTAAATGTTGAATAGTGGGAGAAGAAAAGAGAATCAGAGAGTAAACAGAAGCTTCCATGAAACATCACTGCTGCTGCACTTTCTTCCACAAAAGAGAGACAGAGACAGAGAGAGAAAGAGAGAGAGAGAGAGAAATGTGGAGCCGTCTAAGGAAGGTTAAAATAATTGATTTCACGTAGTGGACATTTGAGAGCATAAGAGCGAACAAGAAGTGGACCTGAGGACTACAGTAAAGAGAAATTAGGTAAGCTGAGGGTTGGTGGTGAAAGGGATGCCAGCTGGGCTGATGATGAAACCTGGGACGCGGACCATTCAAAGCCTGGTTACTGTGCTTGATGGTGCCAAGCCAGAGACAGTAATGAGACTTGATTTATAATTACCTGTCTTTACACAGCTTGTCCTCTGGGTAGTAGAGTGACTTCTGTTGGGCTGAGCAGATGTTGCTTTGGGGGCCTTTGTGGACACAGTAAAGATGACGAGCTCTGGATTCCTGGGACCGAGGTAAGATCCTTATCCTTGGGGAGGGAGCTCTCTTCCCCATTGCCTTTGGGTCTTGCTAAGCAGCGGAAAGTTACCCAAGCTGGAGCACTGAGCTTTCCTAGGTAGGACCTATTACAGACATAGTTTCAGTGATGACTAGATCACATTAAAACAGTTCAGTCCCCTCTCACTCTATAGTGAGACCAAGACCAAGATCCCACGACCTTCAAAAAGCATAGAGGCAAAGACCTGGGATCATCAATGACTCATGTTCCTCCTCCCCTTCCCTTTCAAAAGTGCAGAAGTTTGTGGGTATTTCAAAGGCAGCAGAAAGATAGCCACCCCACTATCTCCAGATAAGGTGGCTCTAGGTCAGAGAAGGAATTTCATATAGTAGGCTTAATGAGCCCAGGGATCAAGAGGGTAAACTGAAGAGCAGAGAGACTGAAATGACAGGAGTGCAGAATTAAGGCAGCAAGGGCGGGGCTGGGAAGGTCCTAGGCTGGAACGGGTGAACTCAGTCAATAGATCACGGCGTCACCTGTTGGCACATAATAGTATTAGTAACAGTAGTAACAACAATTATAGTGTGATACTTAGAGTGAGTGTTCTGTACACGTGCATGATAAACCCTGTCCTCAGTCTCAAAGCTGGATCTCTGAGAGAACACTTCCTAACTCATTTTATGAGACCAATATTAATTACCCTAATATCAAAAGTGTTAAAGACATCATAAGAAAGGAAAACCGAACACCAGTATGTTTCATGAACATAGATGAAAAAAAATCCTCAGCAAAATATTAGTAAATTGTACCCAACAATGTCTAAAAAGAATCATACATCATGATCAAGTGAATTTATTCCAGGTATGCAAAGCTGGTTCAGCATTTCAAAATCAATGAATGCAATCCATCACATCAACAGGCTAAAGAAGAAAACAAAATCATATCAATTGATGGAGAAAAGGCATCGAACAAAATCCAATACCCACTCATGATACAACTCTCATCAGACCAGGAATAGAGGGGAACTTCCTCGGCTTCATAAAGAACATCTACAGAATTTACACCTTAGGTTCGTCAATTGTAACAAACTGGAGATATCGAATATGGGAGAGGCTGTGCGTGTGTGGGGACAGAGGGTAGATGGGAAATCTCTGTACCTTCCTCTTAATTTTGCTGTGAACCTAAAACTGCTCTAAAAAAATAAAGTCTATGGGTATGGTGACGCCTTTTTAGATACAACACCTAAGACACGGTCCATGAAAGAAATAATTGATAAGCTGGACTTTATTACAATTAAAAACTTCTGCTCATGTCCGGAGACTGTGCTCCACAACGGGAGAGACCACAACAGTGAGAGGCCCACGTACCACACACACACAAAAAACAAACTTCTGCTCTTTGAAAGACAATGTGAATAGAATTAGAAGGTAAGCCACAGACTGGGAGAAAATATTTGCAAAAAACATATCTGATAAAGGAATATTATCCAAAATATACAAAGGACTCTTAAAACTTAACAATAAGAAAACAAACACCTGATGAAAAAATGGATCAAAGCCCTTAACTGGACATCTTACCAAAGAAGATATACAGATGGCAAATAAGCATATGGCAAGATTATCCACATTGTATCATTAAGGAAATGCAAGTTAAGATGACAATGATATACCCCACTAGACACCTATTAGAATGGCCAAAATCTAAAACATTGACAACACCAAATGCTAATGGGTTTGTGAAGCAACAGGAACTCTCATTCATTGCTGATGGGTGTGCAAAATGGTACAGCCACTTTGGGAGACAGTTTTGTAGTTTTTTTACAAAACTAAACATACCCTTACCATGTGATTCAGCAAGTGTACTCCTTGCTATTTACCCAAAGGAGTTGAAAACTTATGTCCACAGTAGGTGAATGCCTAAATAAACTGTGGTTCATCCATACAGTGGAATATTACTCAGCGCTAAAAAGAGATGAACTATCAAGCCATGAAAAGACATGAAGGAATCTTAAGTGCAAATTTTTCCACTAAGTGGAAAAAGCCAGTCTGAAAAGGCTACCTATCGTATGATTCCGTTACATAACGTTCTGGAAAAGGCAAAACTATAGTGATGGTAAAAAGATCAGTGGTTGCCAGGGGCTTGCGGGCAGTGAGTGGGGTTGAATAGGTGAGGCACTACAGATCTCTTAAGGCGGTGAAATTACTCTGTGTAATACTGTACTTGTGGATACACAACCTTATGCATTTATCAAAACTTATAGAACTTTACAGCACAGAGAATGAAACTTAACGTATACAAATTTTAAAAAACTACCTAGAGGTCAGGGAATCCTGAAACGAATTGCAGAATATGACTAAATAATCTAAGTGTATTACAAATGTATGAAACAGCTTCAGGGACGGGAGTGGGGAAAATCAAGTTACTTGATTTAAGTAACTTTGGAAATGAGTGGAGTCTGTAAGACTAAAGGTAAAATAAATTGTACTTATGTATTGTACAGACTTCACAGGTAAGCAAGGGAGGAAACCAGAATGATCCATGTGATAATGGACTGGAGTTGGAGACATCAGTATGAACTCATGTTTAGTTTAATATCGATACAAATGGTTACATATGGAACTATTTATAGATATTTCTATATACATGGATTAGTACACTCATGTACATTTCTTTGCTCTGTCAGCTGGAAGAACGCAGAAGCACTGACACCCCAGTCGCAGCAAGCATGCCTAGTGCCCAGGTCTTTGTTTCTCATACCATTCTCCAACAAAAGGTACCAGAGCTCCTTGGAGAAATGGCTGATTCTAGGCCTGGGGCAGGAAATATACAAGATAAATAAGGAGACACTGGACACACACAGACACACACAAAACAAAAACTGAGCCCCATGAAAATGGGGGTATGTCAAAGGGACAAAGGAGGCAACTGAAAGAGCTCCCAATGGCCAAAGCTAGAACGATCTGAGCAACAAAAAATGCAGCGTATTGGATAATAATATTCCAAAGAATAAAATAAGTATCTGTAGTCCATATTGACAGACATACATTACTGAACAAATAAGTGTGAGAGAAGGAAAAAATCTCCTAAGCAGAAGAAATCCAAAATCAATGTAGACACTTCACTCTCAAGCAGGTGAAGCGTAACTCCCCACGCCTTAAGTGTGAGTTGTACATAGGACTTCCTTCAGAAAAGTACCGTATGGAAAAGAGGGGAAAAGATTAACTTCGGTGGGGAAACCCAATAAACGCTACCTCAACCAGATGATCAAGGTCAGCATCAACAGAGGTAAGTCACGTTGATGTGTGATGTGACATGATGAAGACCGCACTTTACCTTTTTTGGTCTTCTTCTTCAAAACCCATAAGCCCGGTCTGATCATGAGAAAAACATCAGACAAATCCAAACTAAGGGATGTTCTACAACTACTCAAAATTTTATACGTTATCAAAAACAAGAAAAATCTGAGAAACTGTCACAGCCAAGAGGAGCCTCAGAATACCTGGTGACTAAATGTAGCGTCCTGGATGGAGTCTGGAACAGAAAGAGGACGTTAGAGAAAAGCTGAGGAAATCTGAATAAGGTATGGACTTTCGTTATTAATAGCATATCCATCTTGGTTCATTAATTATAACAAATACTAGTGTAAGATGTTCATAATAGGGGAAACTGGGTATAGGGTGTATGGGAACTCTCTGTATTATCTTTGAAATTTCTCTGTAAATCTAAGACTGTCCTAAAATATAAAGCCTATTAAAATAAAATGTATTTTAAAAATGGAATGCTATCTTCCTCCCCAGATCTTCCACCTCATGCAAAGTTGGGCAGGATGGAGTGGGGAAGATTTGCAGAGCGTAGAGCTAGCTGTCACCAAGGAATAAATGGAACTTTGGGTCACCAGGCGGGTCTGAAAACCCCAGTCAGGATGCAGCCCCTTCCCCTTGGGCAGGTCTGATGTGCATTTGGACCCAAGGACGCACTCTCCACAAGTGATGGGCCACTGAGGTCTGAGGCGCACAGTGCCAGACCTGGCAGCTTTGGGCTGAGCTCTTCCTCACCTGGCCTCCTGGAGCCCTTGGCTCTAACCGCTGAACTCCCCAGCTCTGCTGGGGGCTGTCTAGGGGAATAAAGACTCCCCACCCCACCCGGCAAAGCCTGGTCCTAGGTGAAACAAGGGGAGGGCTGAGCTCAGAGGTTAGGGGCCCGTGTTGAAAAAGAGGGAAGAGGGGGGCATCTTCTGTGTCCCCAGTTAGGAGGAAGTGCTCTTCACTCTCTCTGTGGCACATTCAGAGGGAGGGAGCTGAGTAGCCAGCGTTTCATACGCTGAGCGGAAAAGCGCTGGGATTTGCAAGTGTTATAGCGGGGTGTGGGCTGGGAGAGTAGGGTTGGCGGTGCGGGCAGTTGCAGATTTAGCCCCAAGCTCAGGAATATCCAAGGAACTTGAAGATACCCCACGTTTTTGTAGCCAGGAAACTACTACGACTTTAAACTCGGAGGCACGTGCTGCCAGCGAGTGGTTTAGGCGAGGTGGCCAGTGCGCTCTGGAAAGCTGAGGGCTGGCAGGAGATGGGGCTCGCTGGAGAGAGGGAAGGTGGGAGCCAGAACCCCACAGCCTACAGGGAGGGGCCACAGGGAGGGGCGGAAACAGCCTGGAACTGGCGTTTCCACCCCCAGTGAGTGCCCAAAGGCCGGGGTGAGGTGTCAGAGGGAAGCCGTCGGTCCCTGTTCCGGCTGCGCCCTGCCCTCTCCAGCTTTACGCACGGGCTTGTCTTGTCTGCTGGCCCCTTGAAAAGGGCAGGGGAACTCCAGCCGCCTCTCCCGAGGACAGATCTTTTCCCATAGCTACAGGGCTTTACACCAGGGGCTCCCAAGGGCAGAAGAAGCCAGCTGTCAGGGCTCTACAACAGGGCGAAGGACAAGCAGGAATGGCCGTGGGCGGACTGGAGAGGGGCGCACAGGCTGGCTGGCGGGTGGCAAGACCTCTGAGTTAATGTATAATTGACAGCAGATGGCAGGGGCTGGCGGCAGCCTGGGGCCTGGGCCCAGTGAATGAGGGACAATTAGCCCCAAGCCCGGGGTTGGGGGGTGTGTGTAGGTTGAGAGAGCCAGACAGTGAAGGCAGATATTTGCTTCTCAAACAGTCTGGTGCGTTGGGCAGAGGGCTGAGTGGCTGAGCCTCTGGGCTGGCGAGGCCCCCCTGCCACAGCCCTTCCTCTCTTTTCCCTCCCCCCATCACCTCTGGGTCGAAAGCCTCTGTTTGTTCAGACCCAAGAGTGTGTTGTAAAGGTGGGGGGAGAAGGTAGTTTATGGGGGAAATCACTGCCGCCACCATCTGCCAGATCTTGTCCCTTCTCCCCCTGACACCCCTATCTCCACCCTCACACAGCTGTCTATGGGAATAGTGGGTCTGGACGTGGAGCCTTCATCCCCCAGATGCAGGGGCAAATCAAGAGGAAGGGATGAGGCAGGAAAGGAGGAGTAAGATTGGAGCTACCACATGCCTTCCTTGGGAACTCCTCTCACCCAGGCATGGCAGAGGCCAGGGACCAGCAGTCCCAGCTGCCCTGGGAGTGAATGGCCTCTACAGCCACCCGAGCGTGTGCTGTCCTGCCCCTGGTGCTGAAACCGCCTGCTGCAGTCTCCTCTGTCCCCGAGGGCTCCAGGCTAGTCTGAGGATGCTGGAGGAGGTTGGAAGAGAAGGGCAGTACATGGCAGGGTAAGGTAGAAAACCCACTTCTGTGATATATTTGGCCCTGCTTTGAGAATAAGAGTTCCCAATCCTAGGATCAAGCTGAACATACAACATCAACACCCCTGCCCCCCAAACCAAACCATTTACCACTGAAACCTATTCTTCCCCGCTCTGGGTCTAGTGTTAGAGCACCACACCCTGCTTACTTTCAGCCTGACTTCTGAGAGGGTTTCACAGACTCCAAGGTATGCGATGGACCCAAAGAGCTTCCCATGCCGGCTCCTTCACAAGGGGTCTGCCCGAGACCATGGTGGCAACAAAGCTTCCATGCGCTGGGGGCTTCGTTTCCCTTCCAGCTACTGGCCCCCCCACCTGAACAACAATCCAGATAACCTGTGGTATTCTCTGCGGGAACAGGAGTGTCATTCATAGCTCAGAGTCTAAAAGCACCAAATCCCGCGTAGAATGGAGCCTGATAAATCGAGAAATGGATAAACTCCCCACCTGCAACCTAACTCCCTTCAGAGGCTCATTCCCTCCATCGCTCCTGTTGCCAGTGTTCTAAAGTCCAGGGTCCCCCAGTTTCCAGGCAAGAACTCATCCTGGGCGTCACCTCAGTCAAGGAGCCAATTGAAGGATTGGTGAGGACACTCTTGGGAAGAACTGGTGCTATGTGATACTCTCTCTACGCACACCGCATTCTCTCAGAGATCCATGAGCCAACTTGGCCGGTATTTAGGTGTTGGTCTACATACCCATGGACCTTTTATAGCAATACACATAGGACCCAGGAGTTGACCTGGAACCCAGAAGTGCGTTCTGGCTGGGAAGCTGTGTCTGTAGTTCTGGAATTCATGTTTGGGCTTCTGTGCATTCAAAGCCTTGGGGACACAGTCTGAAATTCCCCATCCTCCTCATTCCCCATTCCCTTTAGGAGTACTGGCCCCCGAGTGGGTGTGCTCAGGAGTCAGGGGGCCTGCATGAGACTGGCTCTGTATCTGCTTCAGGGTGGCAGGTAGGCGCAAGGTAGGCTCTGAGGACTTCCGGTGGAAGGACACAGTGGGTCACTGGCTGTGGTTTGCCCTGACTCAGGGCCGGTGTCAGTCAGCCCCATGCACACCTCCCTCCTCCTCTCTCCTCTGCTCATGGCCTGTGACATCACTGGCTGCTCCCAGAAGGCTGCCCTCTGCTCCTGAGCACGGGCTTTCTGTGGCTCTGGACCCCCTGGCAGGACTGAAGCAGGAGCAGAGTGGAGGCTGTTAGCAGGACCAGACCACCACCATCCCTGGAGCCTGCAGGGGTCTCAGGAGCCCAGGCCAGGAGACTGAGACCCCCCCCCACCAAACAGGTAGCTCACTGCAGGCTCATTGTCTGCTCCGCCTCTCATGCTGGTTCCATGTCTTTGTGTGGCCAAGCCAACCTCTCTCGTCCTTTGTCTTTGCAGCCACCACCCTCCTGCCCCTTCAGCCCCTTCTCCTGCTCTCCCATCTTGTGAGGACCAGTTCTTTCATCAGACAAGTTAATATGAACGTTGGAAATGTGTGGTGTGGTGACCGGGGATGGCTCTCTGTTTTGAGTTGGGGTGATTTTAGGTTTGGATGTTGAACCTGAGACCCCACAGCTCCTCTGAGCTCTGATCACTCAGCGGGGACACAGTCCTATCAAGGATTCAGGGTTCGGCTGATTTTCTGAGCTTCCGCCTGCCCCCGCTATCCCGGCATAGCCTTTACATCCCCAGATTGACTTTCCTCTCTCTATTGCTTTGGAGGCAGCAGGGGTGGAGGCAGAGAAAGAGAGCCTCAGGATTAGAAGCTGGAAACTGCAGCTTCTGAGGAGGGACTGGCTTCTAAACCTCCTTGAGCTTTACTCCCTGGGTGGCCCCTGATTTGTGGGAGCCCCAATCTCTGCCTCAGTTTTCTTTTTGGAGAAACCTCTGCCTTCCTTCCTGACTTTCTGGAAAGATGAGAGCATGCAGGGGAATGTGTCTCTAACCGTCTAGAGAGGAGTGAGTAAAAGCTGATTTATCTCCTGAAATTTATCAAGTCGCTCTGGCTGCCATAGTCTTTGTGAGTTCATTGTTGTTTCCTTCGCGCTCGTCCCCCCTCCCTGGTTGCACTGTAATCTCTTGGAGGGCGAAAACCTTGTCCCTATTCTTTTTACTCCCTTCATCTTGAACAACCAGCTATGTGCTCATGATTAATACCTTATTCAGTAAATAATTGCAGATTAGTTAACTGAGCCAAGATGGCATGGTTATTACAGGAAAGTTCTATGCATAAGCTATTCTCTGGGGGGACCTCCAGCCCTGCCAGGGGTCCAGGCATGAAAGGAGGAGGCTTCAACTCCCACTACTAGCAGATAAAAGCAAGACGGACATGGTGGCCCACGACCTGTGTCCTGGGCTGCCAAGAGACTCTCTCGTGCTCGCACTGGCTTCTATACAGATCAGAGACAGCTCTCTCCTGCTTCTCCCTCTCTCCCTTTGACATGTCTTCGGTAAACAGTAGTTGCAAGAATGAGTGTCTGGTCCCAGAGACCTGGCCTCTGAAAGTATGAGATCTAGACCTCTCCAGAGTTAACAGGGAGCAGCAACCCCGGCGGGTTAGAAGCTGTCAAGAGAGGTGTCTTCTGGGAGAAACCAGGACTTCAGGCTTGTTCATCTCTACTTCCAGGGGGTGGGACCCAAGCCTCAATGCCAGGGGGTAGAGCTGAGCCCTGGTGTTTCCCCAGACCTTCTTGGAGAGTATCAAAAACCAGAGCAAGACCCTCCCATGAGGTGCTCTGAAGGAAGCTTTCTGGCTGGTGGTTTGGAGAACATAACATCAGGACCTGCATGAGAGTAAAGGCAAAGCCTTGAACCTGGTCCCCACCTCAGACCAGGGATATGGAGATCTTTGGTCCCTGGTGCCCTCTCTGGCTGGGCATAGCATCCTGAGCTTAGGAGGCAGGACTTGGTCCCAAGTGTATCACCTGGTGGCTGACAAGGCTTTTGAGGGGTCAGAGGCGACAGTGGTCCGTTTGGAAAAGGGAAAGCATCATCCATTTTCACCTGACCTCTTGTATGGAACATGTGAGAAAGCAAGCCCTCCCACCCTCCCAGGCCCTTATCAGGACATCCAGAAAGATCCGGTCCTCTGCTGGCTCTGTGATGTTTTAATTCAAAGGTTTAGTAAAGAGAAATTGAATTTTCGTAGCCAATCTACTGGCAAACTTTAGAAACCTTATCCTCTATCACAAAACACCCCAAGGCCATTCTAAGCAAGAGATGCTGCCCAAGGAACCCTCGATTATGGCAGGTCCAGCCTCAAGAACAAAAAAGGAGCTCCCAGGAGGAACTCCACTCCCCAGTCTTCCCAGTTCCTGCCCTTCTGTGAGGAGGCCCAGCCTGGAGCATGCTGCAGGACGGTAAGATGCCCAGGAGAAGTGGGAAGAACAGGGTAGCATAGGAGGGCGGGAATGGCTCCGGGCTCCGCTTCCATCCACGTGGGTTCATGTGCCCTCAGCCAGCGTTCTGGGGGAGCCCCTCCCAGTCACTCCCTCCCCGCTCCACCCTGCTTCCCTTAGACAATGAGGGCCAGTGCATGTGGCCAAGGACCCAGCTCCCAAAGAAAGTGGCATGTCTGGGGGACCCTGGGAGCAGAAGGGGAGCAGTCCCCTGGAGAGAGGATTTTCTCTGTGGTGGGAAGCCAGGCTAGCGGGGCCTGAGTAGCCCTCTCCCAGGAGGGTCCTCCACGCTGCAGGTGGGCTGGGGAGAGGGGAGACTTCAGGTACGATGCCTCCTTCTCCTGCCCAGGGATCAGCAGTGTGAATCAGCTGGGGGGGCTCTTTGTGAACGGTCGGCCTCTGCCCCTGGACACCCGGCAGCAGATCGTGCAGCTGGCCGTCAGCGGGATGCGGCCCTGTGACATCTCACGGAGCCTTAAGGTAGTGTGCTGGGACCTTCACCCAGTGATGCGCACAAGAAGCAGGGAGAAGCGGCCCCTTTAAGGCAAGTCTGGGGCTGTTGCAGACTTGGAGGGCCTTTGGGGCTTGGGCTGCCTCCTTGAGAGCTTCAGGGTTCCAAAGGTGAGGCTAGACTCGACTCTGGGGCCTGATTCAGTCAGTCTCACTTTGCCTTGTAGCTTCCTTCTGTCCCAGGGACACTAACCCTCTGCCCATCATGCCTCACCTGTCCCTGCTTCTCACCTGACCCAGGTATCTAATGGCTGTGTGAGCAAGATCCTAGGGCGGTACTACCGCACAGGTGTCTTGGAGCCCAAGGGGACTGGAGGAAGCAAGCCACGCCTGGCCACACCACCTGTGGTGGCTCGAATCGCCCAGCTGAAGGGTGAGTGCCCAGCCCTCTTCGCCTGGGAGATCCAACGCCAGCTCTGCGCTGAAGGGCTTTGCACCCAGGACAAGACCCCCAGTGTAAGTGCCCTCCCCTCCCCAGAACCGGAACTGCGCTGCCAGACTGGTTGTCTGGGGAGGGAGAAGAAGATCCCTTCCTACTTGGCAGTGGGGCCTCCCAGGCTGGGGGGCGGGGCTTCTGGGCTCTCTTCTGACCCAAAAGTTTCTCTTCTGAAAAGCGGTGGCGGTGAGACAGGTGAGAAGAAAAAAGCGTGGGGCTGAAAGGAGGCTGCCCTTGGGAACGATGTGTGGGCCGGGACAGAGGAGAGAAAGGATACTGGGGAAACATCCTCAGGACGCAACCTGGGCTGGGCACCGTTTCCCCACTCATCACCCCACATCCTCAGGTCTCCTCCATCAACCGAGTCCTGCGGGCGATACAGGAGGACCAGAGATTCCCCGGGGCACAGCTCAGGTTGCCAGGTGGGTCTTGGAGCTGCCTCCAGGGATGTTCAGAGCCAAACCTAAGCATTCTACAGTCCTCAGATTCCTTTCTTGTTCTTTCTTGAATCACCCTCACAACAAGACAATAATGTGGGCCTCACAGGGGGTCTTATTCTCTCCTAGCAGGAGAAAATGGAGGCTCAGAGGAAGGGAAGTAACTTACCCAAGGTCACCAGCTAGTTGTTGGTAGGTCCTGGAACAGAGCGCAGCTCCCTAGGTCTCTAAGTTCACAGGATCTGCCGAGGAGACAGGACTCAGAGCACTTTTGAGGGGCTGTGGGATCAGGCAAGCCTGGCCCATCCTTGCGGCTGTCTCCCCCCACATGCTAAGCATGCTCCCACCATGGCTGCGAACCCTCCCACCCAGTGCCCCTGCGGCGACCCCCGAGGAACTGTGGATGCCCCAGCGGTGCGGCTCTGCTCTCACCCTGCATTGTGCCCTGCCTACAGCACCAGGGACGTGGGGACTCCATCCGACCAGAGGAATCACCGTCACAGACCAGCACCAGCCACTGTCTCCCTTTGCAGCTGTTTTGGCTCCAGTTCCTCCAACGCCACCTAGTGGCTCCGAGGCACCCCGGGGTCCCCACCCAGGGACAGGCCACCGGAATCGGACGATCTTCTCCCCAGGCCAAGCTGAGGCGCTGGAGAAAGGTGCCAGAGCTGGGGCGGACGGTGGGCCACGGCGGCAACGGCCCAGAGGCCTGCGGGCCGAGGCTGAGAGCTGGAGGCCGTGGATGCCCCTGCGTCGGGGAGTAGGGTAGTTCAGGGCTGGCACGGGCGGGGAGTGGGGCCTTGCTCCTCTCCCCGCACCCTTGCTGTGTGAGCCCCCATCTCTGCAGAGTTCCAGCGTGGGCAGTACCCTGACTCAGCGGCCCGCGGGAAGCTGGCTGCTGCCACCTCTCTGCCTGAGGACACGGTGAGGGTGAGTGAGCTCTGCTACACTGCGTGCACACACCACAAGGACAGCGCGTCTGGGCCGGGCAAGCTTCCGCTTCCGCTTCCGGTGACGGTGACGTAGAGAAGGCGGCCAGAGGCGGACACGGGCTTGTTCGGAGCAGGAAGGAGCCAGGCTCCTCCCTGTTGCGCTTCTGCTGAGCTTTCCCCTCCACGGCCCGCTCCACGCCTTAGCACTGAGGAAGGGGACAGAGAGCCCAGGCCAGAGCAGGAAGTGGGGACGGCAGGGCTGAGGAAGGGTCTGCACTCCGAGTCCAGGTCAGGAGCACGTGGTGAGAGCAGTAGGTGCTGGGCCTTGGAGCGCACAGCCAGCTGCATCGTTTCTGCCTTCCTCAGATCTGGTTTTCCAACCGAAGAGCCAAATGGCGCCGACAAGAGAAGCTCAAGGGGGAAATACGGTTTCCAGGTGATTTCTCTGCCCATCCATCCACTCACCTACCCTTCTTTCCTCCCTTCCTTCCTTCCCATCCATCCCTCCATCCATCCATGCAACCACCAAACATTACTCGGCACCTCCCATGCACCAGACCCTGTGTTAGATGCTGGACATACACAATCCCTGCTCTTCAGGGCTGCACTGCCCCCACTTTACCATCCCTGGGATTTAATCCTTCTTCCGCAGTCTCCCAACACCCCGCCTTGGGAAGGAGGGCAGTTTGGGGCTGTAGCATCCATTTCCGCCCCCCCCCCCCCCCCCCCCCCCCCCCTCCTGGAGAGCGCCCCCAGTCGGGCCCCGCCCCCCCCCTCCCCCCCCCCCCCCCCCCCGAAGTCATTGCCTTTCCTGGAACCTCCCTGCCTCTCACCTCCACTCCCTGCTCCCCAGACCCCTGTTCCTCCCTCTGGTGCATCCACCCTTACCTTGTAGGTGCTTCCCAGGACCTGACTGTACCAAGTGCCTCCCCAGGGACCGTCTCTGCACAGGTATCCAGGAAGAGGAGGAAGACTGAAGGGATCACTGCTTGTCCCGTTCCCAGTGGGTGCCTGAGCTAGAATGCATGACTCTGCTGGGCCCTCACAGTACATGTTTCTAGAAAGTGACGTCCTCAGAGTTTACCATGTGAATGGCTCCCTCTGAAGTTGTTCAGGATACAGCCCTGGGGGTGGGGTGGGCTCGTGCAGCCCTGGGGTCCCAGTTGTGCTAAACAGGAGGCATCACTGGCAGCTGAGGGTTTCCTCTTGCTTTTTCCAGCAACCCCCCGGCAGTGTGTCCACAGCGGTCCTACCTGCCCTGGCATCCTTGGCTGCCTCCAGCTATCCGCGGTTCTGGGGGACAGCATCAGACAGATGTCTGAGTGACACTCCACCACAAGCCTGTCTCAAGCCCTGCTGGGGTGAGAATCCAGGCCAGGCCTCACTCCTGCAGGGTGTAGGGAAGGCTAACTGAATCCTTGACCCGCCGGAGGGCATGGATCCCTAGTCGGGGTCATCAAAGGAACCTCAATACAGTTTTCCTCATTCTTTGCATGGCCCATAAAGTTGGGGAGACTAGTATCCCCGAGTCTATACTATCATTGATGGTCAGAGCGGGCAAAGGGGCTGGGATGGAGATTCAAGTGTGTATATCCAGTGTAGAGAACTGAGGTCCGCCCCTCTCCCCATCAGTGACTTTGAGGGGTGGGGTGGCAGCAGCGAGCCCAAGCTCACCCTCTCTTCATCCCTACAGGCTACTTGCCCCCCACAGCCGAGCTCCCTGGATTCACTCCTGCTTTGCCATCCTTGCCGTTCCTTCCTCTGCCCCCATCGCCAGTCTTGGTACCCATCAGGTCTTGCTCTGGCCTGGCTCCCCACTTCGAGGCCTGGGATGAGGGAGGCGGTCCAGAGTGGAAAGGAGATGGGATGGGAAGGATCTGATACTGCCTGCCCAAGCACTGCTCCTTCCTCCTTCCTGTGTCTCCTCCCCATCTGTGGACCTTGCCCTTCTTATATGTCACCTGATTGCAGAAGCCGTGCCCACCCACTTCTCACACTGGCCTTAAGACGCTTCCAGTTGGCAGTGATAAAAACATCTTTTAAATTAGCAGTAGTTCAATTGTCCATCATGTTTTTCTCATGAGCACTCATAATCCCACCCCTATATTTAACAATTATAAAGTTTGCCATTGGGCTTCCCTGGTGGCGCAGTGGTTAAGAATCCGCCTGCCAATGCAGGGGACACGGGTTCGAGCCCTGGTCCAGGAAGATCCCACGTGCCGCGGAGTAACTAAGCCCGTGCACCAAAACTACTGAGCCTGTGCTCTAGAGCCCACGAGCCACAACTACTGAGCCTGAGCGCTGCAACTACTGAAGCCCATGCACCTAGAGCCCGTGCTCCGCAGCAAGAGAAGCCACCGCAATGAGAAGCCTGCACACCGCAACGAAGAGTAGCCCCCGCTCACTGCAACTAGAGAAAGCCCGCGTGCAGCAATGAAGACCCAGCACAGCCAAAAAAAAAAAAAATGTTTGCCATCTATCTATCTATCTAATTTAGTTATCTATGTAACTATCTAGTTATCATCTAATATATTTATGTGTCTATATAATTAGGTATCTAGCTATTATCTATCCAATCTATCTAATCTTTGTATTTATCTATGTATATATATATCTACATATGTATGTAGATATGTACCTATCTTGGTGTTTGGGTGCTCATATACCCACATGTATGCACATATAACACATACACACACACTGATAGTACCTCGTGGCACGTCACCCTTGAGTCCTCCAGCATGCATCTCCAAAAAATAAGGGAAATTTTCTTACATGACCACAACACCATGACCACATCTAAGAAAATGTATAATAATTTCTTAATCTAAGAAGAGAGACATGGGGATTCCCTGGTGGTGCAGTGGTTGAGAGTCTGCCTGCCGATGCAGGGGACGTGGGTTCGTGCCCCGGTCCGGGAAGATCCCACATGCCGTGGAGCGGCTGGGCCCGTGAGCCATGGCCGCTGAGCCTGCGCGTCTGGAGCCTGTGCTCCACAACGAGAGAGGCCACAACAGTGAGAGGCCCGCGTACCGCAAAAAAAAAAGAAGAGAGACATGAACTCTTTAATTGCATATGTATATATATACTTTTTGCACAACAGCACACAGAGTGGAAATGACCCTTTTTAAATTCTGCTCAGCCCTTTATATGTGCTCCTGGGGCATGTTTGCTTGCTTCTTCTTGGCTGTAAGTTCCAACTCGTCTCAATTTTGTCTCCCTGCAGAGAAATCACTAGGCTCCTCCTGGGAAGCCCTGGGATGTAGGGAAAAAGAGGGCTATGGGGGGACAGAGGAGATATTTGGAATGGGGGATGGGCTCATCCCTCCAAATTCTTTCCTTTTTGAAGAGCAGGGGATGGAATGATGATGGTGCAAAGCAGGGTAGGGGGGGACTGGGGGCATGTTTGTTTACTCCCATCTGTGACAGGTACAAGTGCAGAAGTTGTCCTTCAGGAAGTCTCTTTATCATCAAATACTCTAGAGCTGTGGGGCTCAGTAAATAGCCACCGACCACATATGGCTATTAAAGTGCAATTAAAATGAAATAAAATGAATAATTCAGCTCCTCAGTCACACTAGCCCCAAATCAAATGCCCAGCAGTCACATGTGCCCGAGGTTACTGTATTGGACAGTAAATTTTATAGAACATTTCCATCAGCACAGAAAGTTCTATGGGACAGCACAGCTCTAGAATGAAATTCCGAGGGTAATCCAGTGCAGCCTGCCCCGCCCTGCCTTCTCTCCCTTCAAGCTGGGGACCCTGCTGGACAGACTGCTCAAGGAAATGGACGAGGTTTTGTGGGGTGACAGCATTCACAGTACAGCTGAGAATATGCCCTTCACTTCAGCAACAAAACTGACCTCAGCAATGGAAGCAGCTGTCATCCGAGGCTCCATGGCTGAGCACCATTCAAGTGGAGGATGGATGACCACTTTTGGGGAGCAGGGCATACCTCTGTGTGTGTGTGTGTGTGTCCCTGGGCACACGCATGCCCGTGCATCTCAGTGTGTAGATGTATTTATGGAAAACTGAGGAAGGGGTTCTCCACTAAATGACCCCCAACGTCTTATCTCTGAAGACTATATTCCACTCCACATCTTTGGCCTGTTCTTAATGTTCTGCAGGAAAGGAGATGCCCTGGTCTCTAGAGTTTGCAACCTTTTTAAATTGGATTAAAATGTTTACAAAATTCTTTCATATTCTTGAGGAGAAACATACTTCCAGAAACTCGACATCATTTTCCTCTATCCAAACAGAATGTCTCTCATGTTCTGGTTTCAGGTTCTCTACTCAGTGGACTTATAAACCAGGGACTGATTATGGGATGATGCAATAGGGGTCAGGCATCACTGGTATTTGAGAAACTTTTAGGAACTGTCTGGATGCTGCTTTATATAATATTGGGTTAACAATGAGAAAAATTTTCCCTTTTCCACTCCCTTTCAATTCTGATTGTGTCAAAGAGAAAATTTTCGTTTTGGTCCTACGCTTTAGCCCCTCTGTAACAGTTGCTAATCTACTTTTTTAACAGAGGGAAAGGGAGTCTCTGAGCCTTGGTCAAGGAAGGGAAATCTAACTGAAATTTGAAACATCACTTTGTTTTCATTGTATTTCTTTTCATGGTCACTTTCTATTCATGGCAAGTGATTCTGGTCTTCCACTTTATGATAGTGATCAAAATATCCCTTTTAAAATAAATGTACTTAAGAGTGTATGTCAAGAAAGACATTAATAGGGTAGACGGTAGGTAAATAAAAGCCAAAGTTATGAAGACAGTGCAAGAATGACAGTCATTTTGGAAACTGTTTTGATGGAAAGAGCCATAGATGTTAGGGTCTACTCTACTTGAAGAATTGTGTCAGAGGTCCCAGTCATGGGCAAATCACTTTGGCTCCCTGTAAACAGTGAGGTAGGCAGTGATGGGAAAAGTACCTGTTGTGTCCAACTGATTGGATCAAAGGTAATGGTAAGGTGGGATGGTTGGTAAGCTTTGGAGGGAGGGTGGGCTATAGAGGCGTAAGCTGTTATGACCATTAATAATCCTTCCTTTGTTCTAAGCCAAAAGAACATCTAGTCATATCTGGTTTCTGAATCCTTCAGGGCAAGGCTGGATCCTCATGGGATCACTGGGAAAAGTCTAGTGGTTCTGGAGGGGATGCAGAGAATCAATAGAAGAATAGGTTACCATTTGGTCTCCCCTCTTCTGGATAGAACTTGGAGTGACTGAGGTCTCAGTCGCCACCCACATCCACACCCCTACTCACAAGTCAGAGGCACACCAGGGTATTGGGGGTGGACTTTTGTGATGTATTGTTACTCGCAACAGGTGTTTTGCTAAACTGGGTAGGAAAAGTTGTGGAACAGATATTCTTATGGATCTTGACTCTGGGGTTCCTGTTCGGTTTAGTGTAGTAGTTTCTCCTGGAGGATTTGGATTTTGGTAGGTGGCATCCCATCGACCTGGGAGGCAAGTGGAAATAGAAACGTTCAGTCGGTCATTTGCTGATCTTTGGCTTTTAGGAAAAACCTGGTGAGATCCTGTGGGAAGAGAGAGAATAAAGTGATTTGTTCCATTCTTGATGAGGGATCACAAGGACAGAGGTGAGTTTAGTTTATAGGAAAAGACAGTAGAAGTGATTTTTTAAAATCCAATGAACAGTGCAAAGTTGCATCAGAATTCACAGGGAGACTACAGTCAACAGGTTAGGTTTACTAAGAATTCAAACTGGATCCAGAGAGACGTCTAATGGAGTGAGAGTGTGCTAGGTGCCAGGCTGTTTACTAAGTATTTCACTATCATCAGCTCATGTAATACAATAATACCACGAGATAAACACTATATTGCCATTTTACCCACAAGAAGCAGACTTTGAGAGGTTCATTTGCCCAACATCAAACAACAAGTTTAACTGATAAACATCGAATTAGAACCCAGTTCTGAGTCCAGAAATGAGCTCTTAACCACTTTGATACACTGTCTACTAGAATGTTAGGCCTGGAAAGAGCCTGAGAAATTTAGTTCGATCCAAATACTTCATGGAATAGATAAGAAAACAGGCCCAGTGGGATTTCATTGTATTTTCCCTAGTTTGCCACAGTTAAAAGGTTTGTGCAGAAAACTGGTAGAAAATGAAGGAGAAGAGTGAATGTACACGGGGATCTCTATCTAGAGGCATATGGTCATTGAACCTTCACACCACTCTATGAAGTAGATATTATTCCCATTTTACAGATAAGGAAACCAAGGCCTAGACATGTTAGAGCAATTTCCCTGGGGTTACAGAGCTAGTAAGGACCACACCTTGTTAGTTTTGGTTCCAGGTCTAATACAATATCAAAAGCGGGGTCGATTGTGAAGGGACAAGGCTAAGAGCACTGAGGTGCCCTGAAGAGCTGTGAACAGGGAATGATGGAATGGAGGCAGCATCTTAGGAAAGTGAACTTGGGGTGAGAAGATATCGGGTGGGAATGGGACTGGTGGCAGGGAGTCCTGCTGGGGAGCCCTTGTTGCAGTGTAGGCTCTTGGTGGAAAACCTGGAACCCCGCTGTGGCGATGGCAATGAAGAAGGAGCAAGCACTCAAGAGGCACTGTTAAGGAGGTACCTGAGTTTTCAGGGTTTGGTGAAGGGAATGTAAGGGAGGAAGGAGAGATGGTGCTGGCGTCTTGAGTCTGAGAGTTTGCGAGGACGGCAGTGCCCTAGATGGCCGTGGGGAGGGCAGGAAGAATCACCTTTGAAGGGGAGGGTGAGGAGGCTGATTTGGAGGGGATGGCAGGATGAAGTCAAGCCAACTGTCAATCAGGAAGTTGGGGGCTTCCCTGGTGGCACAGTGGTTGAGAGTCCGCTTGCCGATGCAGGGGACACGGGTTTGTGCCCCGGTCCAGGAAGATCCCACATGCCGCGGAGCGGCTGGGCCCGTGAGCCATGGCCACTGAGCCTGCGTGTCCGGAGCCTGTGCTCCGCAATGGGAGAGGCCACAACAGTGAGAGGCCCGTATACCACACACACAAAAAAAAATCAGTAAGTTGGAAAGAGATAAGGTTAGACTTCAGGAGAAGGGTCAGGGCTGCAGATAAATATCTGGGTGCCATCAGCACCCCAAGGATCCAGGGGCATAGGGGTAGAAAGTGCCTAGGGTGGAAAGAATACCCGCCAAAGTTACCCGCCTTCCCTACAAAGGGGGCAAAACTCCACATCTTAATGAAGAGAGCTACACAGGTACACCTCATCCTATGCCCTGCAGCCTGGCTGGCAAGCACAAGTGTCAGTGTGACGTAATAGTGAGAAACCTAGATCTGACTCCTCTCTCCAGCAAGTCTCGGTCTAGAAGCCCTGAAAGAAAAGGCACAGATTCGCAATAAATGTGTGGAGTTGATGGAGCTGTCAGACAGAAGTCAGCCTGGGCTGCCTTTTGGTCTAACTGCCTCCTGCCTCCCCACCCTCCTCTCTTCTTCTTTTGTTCCTCAGCTCCTGGTCCCAGACCCCCCGGTCCTTACACGCTTTACCTTACCTAGAATTCCCAAACACACTCTTTGGTAATGTCTGTGCTGTCTGCCAACAGGGTGCCACTTCGGTCAGATCGCATGTAGAAGCCATTGGGTGCAAGCACTGTGAGCAAGTTGCTGCCCTGAAGCTCTATACCGAAGTTGAAGGCAAACTTTCCCCAAGGGCGAAAAGTGCCAAAGGGTGTTATTGACCAGAAGGACCCACCCTGTGCTGCGGAGGGAAGAGATCAGGTTGGTGGGCCATTCTGGAGGAAAGCCTCCCTCAGTACAGCCTCTGAGAGGCTCCCAGGAGGCACGCCACCCCTCCTGGACCACCCTACACTGCCTGTGTTGGCAGGTCCCTCTCTAGAAACACAGGAGGGCTGGCTTCTGTTCTGCACCCCCCACCCACTCTGGGGGCCTTGAAGTGTACAAGCAAACAGAAACTCTGCTTTTCCTTTTATATAAGTAGGCCCTGAGTGGCAGGCCCTGAAGTCTGAGCTGGGGCTAAGGCTGGGTTAGACCATGAACCCAGGGGTGAAGAAGAAGAGCTACTCACCCTGGAAGTGGTAGATGCCCTGGCGGCAGGGCAGCAGGTAAATGCAGTCGGGCTGATCCATGTTGCACTGCAGGAGGTCGTGTTGTGACGAGGTACCCACATACCCATACCGTCCCCTCAAGGCGAGGAAGGGGCGGTTGGCCAATTGAATCCCAAATTCCTCATTTGGGCCTGGAAGAAACAGGAAGAAGTTATCTGGATGGGCCGCCTCTAGGTGCTTTCCCACATGGAAGCAGGAAGACGGGCACTAATGGCAGAAGGGTGTCGTCAATTATCTTAATATTTAGTGAACACTTACTATGTGCCACGTCTCACGCTAGGTGCTTGTGAAATGTTTGTGAAAGCACTTAGTACAGCGTGGAGGCCAAGAAATTTTAATATTCTTCCTTCCTTTGAGATGTGTGAATCTATTTGATCCTCAAGATAATCCTGTGAGGCAGGCAGGTTGGCTGTCACCTCCACTGATGATGGAGACAATGAACCTGAGCCTCAGAGAAGTGGTTTGCCCAAGTGATGATGAAAAGTCAGTGATTCAGCAGATATACAGACCCAAATCTTCTGACCCCAACTCCAGTGGTCTTTCTATCATAACCCCCGCTCCCTCTGAAAGCGTCTCTGACTTGGAATAACCTGGCAAGGGCTGCTTCGCTCACCTGGAATGGTGGCACTGGCCACCAGCAGGCCATTGGCTGCGATGCCCAAGAAGCATCCACTGGGAGACTGCAGGATGATCCTGCCACGGTGCCAGTACATACGAAATAAGGTTTCAGCCTCCAGCTGGTGCCCATCAGCCATCACTGTCCTATGGCGCCTCTGGAGAGAAGATCGGGAACAGAGAAGGGAAGCAAGGACCCAAAATCTCAGCTTTCTTCTCAGTATTTTTATTTTAGACCCTCTTTTCCACATCCCACCCTCTAGCTTTTTTTTTTATTCTCCCAGGGTACGCTTATGCCTTCAGATGCTTTTTGGAAAACATGTTGTGACCTCAGCTCTCCCACTTCTCCAGTCTGTGCTGTATCCCATATGGACAGAAACGAACCTTGGCCCAGACTCCAAAATCATTTCGAAGTGGATCATAGTCATAAACGTGAAAGCTAAACTATAACCACAGTTTAACTATAAACATCTAGAAGAAAACGTAGGAGATATTCTTTGCAACTTTGGGGTAGGCAAGGATTTCCTGGGGCAAGAAAAAAGCACTAACCATTTATAAAATGGAGAAATTGGACTTCATCAAAATGAAAAACTTGCTGCTCAAAAGACACTATTAAGCAAATGAAAAGGCAAGCCACAGATTGGGAGAAAACGTTTACAATACATAACTCTGACAGAGGACTGATGTTAGAACACACAAAAACCCTTACAACTCAATAACAAGACAACCCAATAACAAAGAAACAAAAGATCTGAATAGACACCTCACAAAGAAGATATACAAGCGGCCAATAAGCAGATGAAAAGATGCTTGGGGACTTCCCTGGTGGCGCAGTGGTTAAGAATCTGCCTGCAATGCAGGGGACGTGGGTTCGAGCCCTGCTCCAGGAAGATCCCACGTGCCGCGGAGCAACGAAGTCCATGTGCCACAACTACTGAGCCTGTGCTCTGGAGCCACAAGCCGCAACTACTGAGCCCGCACACCGCAACAAAGAGTAGCCCCCGCTCACTGCAACTAGAAAAAGCCTGTACGCAGCAACGAAGACCCAATGCAGCCAAAATTTAAAAAAAATAATAAAATAGAATAAATTTAAATAAATAAAGGGCAGCCACCAAAAACAGTGGAAAAAAAAAAGAAAAGATGCTCAACATTATTAATTATAAGGGAAATGCAAAGCAAAGCCACAATAAGATGGCATTACACATTTAATTTTAGAGTGGCTAAAATTAAAAACACAGACAATACCTAGTATTGGAAAGGATGTGGAGCAATTAGAACTCTCATACATTACTGGTGAGAATGTAAAATAGTACAATCACTTTAGAAAACTGCTTGACATTTTCTTAAGAAGTTAAACACACATTTATCGTATGACCCAATAATTCCACTCTTACGTATTTGCCCAAGATAACTGAAAGCGTAGGCCCACAAAAAGGCTTGTACACGAATGTTCATAGCAACTTTGTTCATAATGGCCCAAACTGGAAACAACTCAAGTGTTCATCAACAAGTGAAAGGATAAGCAAATTATGTTTGTGTTTATGTGTAGAGTTATGGAATACTACCCAGCCATAAAAAGGAACGAACTACTGATACATATGACATCATGGACAAATTTCAAAAACATCATGCTGAGTGAAAGAAGTATATATACTGTAATTACTGTATGATTCCATTTATATGAAATTCCAGAGTAAGCAAACCTAATCTATAGTGACAGACTATATACCAGTGGTAGTGGGGAGGGCAAGAGGGGAGGGGATCTGACTGAAAAGGGGCAAGAGGGAATTTCTGTGGTGATAGAAATAGTCTCTAACTTGTGATATGATTGTAGCATGGTTGCATACATTTGTCAAAACTTATTGAATTGTACACTTAAAATGGGTGCATTTTATTGTATGTAAATAATGCCTCAATAAAGTTTACGTTTTTTTTTTTTAAAGAGGCCCCATTGAATGAAAGTGGGCCCATTGGATGAAAATGAATGTTTATTGACAAGGACCTCCACACTTTACCTCACCATCTGATCATCTGCCTTGAAGAAGGAAAAAGTGTGTCTGGAGAGGGAGAGCTCAGGGCTTAAGGGTTCTCTTACTCAGAAAGTCAAGGTCTCACCTGGGCTAGGTAGCAGCCATTGGCTGAACGAAGCTGCAAGGTAGGGCTCTTGTTGTCACATTCAAACTGGAACAAGGACATTGGGGTTACCTGCTCAGAGGCGGCACACACATCCACGTCTGCAGGGGAAGAACACATCAGAAGAAGCCTGAGTCTGGCCTCAGCCTCAGCCCCTCCTCCACACTTCATGGCTGGTATTCCTTCTGCTTTCCCTCCTCAGGCTTCATCACCTTTGGTTGCACCATAATGGCCTGGAGAAGACCCAGGCCGCTTTCTCTCCAAGCCCATGCCCCTGGTTTAAAGCCCTTCTCCATGGCAGCAGAGATCCTCTTGGGACCTCGGGATCTTCCTTAGCATTAGTTTCAAAAATCCTCACTGATCCCAAACATACTTTCCTCTTTTCAGCAGCCAGCCCTCCCTCCCTCTATGGCCGTGTTGGACCCAGCACTTGCCATAGACAACGGTGAGAAACTTCTGAGTCGTGGACCTGAGGCTGACCCAGGTAGGGCAGTGCTGTAGGATGAGCCACTCCTCGCCCCCATGGGGATCAGAGCCCAGGCTCAGGAGCAGGCGTGTGCCCTGTGGATACAACATGCCTCCTTCTCCATCACCCAGCGCCACAAACCCTCCAGGCCGCACTTGCATGTGGAAAGCTGTCTGTGTTGAGGGTTGGGAGACCAGACCGTCTAAGTGGGACAAGAAGGTGTGTGCAGAGGTCTCCAGGTGGTAGCATCCATCTTGGAAATGCAACAGGAAGCCACATTCCTTCAGGCAGGGAACTGTTGCGTCCACCCAGACTCGGCCCATGGTGGGGTCAGCCCGGGCATAGCAGTGGTTGAGGGGGCTGTAGAGGATCACGTGGACATGCAGGGCTGGCCGGGGGGTCCACATGTGGTAAGCTGAGAGGGTCCGGGAGGTGCAGAAAACATCCTCGCCATCAGATTCCAGATAACGACCACTGATGAGGCACTGGAGGGTCCATTTGCCACTGCGGTGGAAGTGGATTAGGAAGCATCCATGATGGCTCGTCCTTGGCCGGCCGTAGCACAGAGAACCATCCGCCTCGCACAGAAGGTAGAAGCCCTGCAAGCTTCTTAGTCGTACCACAGCCTGTGTGTCATGCTTACTGCTCACCAGGATCTCCCAGGTCTGGAGGCATTGGGAGGGAGAAGAAGGAAATCAGTACTGCCGAGAGACTAGACCGAGGAGCCCTGCAACTATCACCCCTGGCATTACTCCAGCGCCTTCACTGAGGGCAACCACCTTCCCTCCACATTGGCCTCCTTGCTGTCCACTCTTCTACCCTCTCATCCAGTGGTAATCTAGAGATCTCAGGGCTCCTCCACCACTGGGGCCACAGGGCTTCTCAAGACCCCAAGAGACATTCTAGATGCCCACTCCTCCAGATAATGGAGGGTAACACTCCCTCTCTCCTCCTTGGTTGCTTCCTTAAATACCTAACTTTCCAATAAATGCTTTTGTTTAAGTCTTACTTCTCTCTTTCTCACTGTCGCCCCTGGACAGCACACTCAGACAACACGTCCGCCCCCCAAAAGCACCTCTCCACCATGGCAGGAGAAAAGAAAGACCTCTTACAGGCAGGCCCGGGCTCCGGGGACGGGGATGGGAGCACAGACAGTTGAGATGGAATTGTCTGTTTCAGCTGTGATCAACCTTGTTATAAGCGAGAGGAACTTGCCACTGCCTTGCTCTATAGCACCATCCCGAGAGGCGCCTACATCACTCTCTAAAATGAAGACCAAATCTCTGAGGGCTTCTAGAGTACCCCAGTCTCAAACTACAACTGGAACATAGACTTTGCAGTGACCCCGCTGGTCCAACTTCCCGGACGCCCACAATTCTGCCTTCCAGCCTGGCCTCTCCACCTCTCCTTTCTGTGATAACACACCCACTGTGCTGGGATAGAGGGGAGGGAGCAGCCAGAGCAAGACAAGGTAGCAAAGCCAGGGCTGAGGCTTCACCTGCTAGAATAGGGTTAGAGAGGGGGAGATGGAGCAATGGAGACCTGTGAGGAAAAGCCTGGCTTGCCCTGACAATGGCAACACACACACACACACACACACACACACACACACACACACACACACACACACACACACACACACACGGCTTGGGAAAAATGGTTCCAGTGCAGGTTTGCTTTGTTACCTGTCTTCGGCCCAAACCCTTTGCAGTAGCAGTGACAGTATTCTTATATGTCTCAAAAGTGAGGTAGGATCCCGCCCAGCTGATGAGCCCAACCCTTAGGTCCTTGGCCTTGGGTTGTCTTGGCATCCACTCCACTTCATCCATGGGACCGGCACCACAGGTGATGACTCAGTCTGGCCCAGCCTTCCCCGCCAGTGGTGAGGTTCTACAGGCCATAGGGCTCCGAATCAGGCCCTTAGTGCCTACCGGAAGATGTTCCCAGGCGGAACTTCCTAGGCAGAGGCTGGCCTGGGGCCCAGCAGCTCTGTGACCCGGGAGCATTGTGACTGTGAGGGTTGCCTCTTATCCCACCATAGAGGAGAAAGGGCACTGGCTCAGCAACATCAATCCACAGCCCAGAGGAAGTGGGTCCAGGGCCACTGGCACTAGCCTCCCCACATCACTCCAGGCATCAAGGTAATTGACTGGGAATCAGAACTTCAGCTTGTGCCAACCACCACCTGTGACTTCAGGCAAGTCCCTCCCTTTCTTCACTTGTGTTCCTCATTTTAACCATAGGATAGAAATCAACCTCTTTCCTCCCTAGGAAGTGGGTTCTGCCTGGCTCCCTTGGGGCTCAAGTGTTTTTAGAGTTCAAGATACCTAAGAAAAATCTATTAACTTCTATGGCCCTTGGGAGGATGAAGCCAGAACATCTCAGAAGGTACTTTTCAGGGAGTGTGAGGAAACCCTAGATAACCAGCAAGGATCAGATTACTCATGCTAATCAGGAAGGGCTGGCTCAGGAGCAGGGTAAGGAGACTGGCCCTGGTGGGGGGACCACAGAGCACCCTCTTCGGTCCCCAGTTGCCCTCCTGCTGGGCAACCAGCAAGGGCTGCCCCTAAGGATATCAGTCCTTCCCTCACCAAAGAGTCTCTGTTGTCCAATAGCCTCCAGGACCCACTGCCTACTTCTCTAAGTAGCTGGGAGATGGATGGGAAATGGGCGTTAGGTGGTTTATAGACCCATGAAGGTAGAGCCTGTTACAGCAGCAAAGGTCCCTTGGAATTGGGGAAGGAAGGAGATTTCCTCCATTGGAGCCCCTAAATACTTCCAATCTCAAGAGTAAAGGAGGAGAAGCTGAGCTAGATGAGGGCAGCGATGTGTGTGTGTGTGCTGGGGGGACTGGGCAGGCCCTGCAGCCTTAGCTGCTTTGAGCCTCCCCCATATTGTCTCTTTGCAGCCAGTAACCCAGCCCCCGACCTCTAGGTTACAGACAACACCATGTACAAACCACAGCAAATTTATTACTCAATATCCAGTGCCACATCATAGCACCACCCGGAGCCCTCACCTTCCCTCCCCACCTGGCCCCAAGGGTACACCCGAAACGGAAGAAACAGAAGTAAACCCAGATCCCTGCTCCTCCTCTGGCAGAAGGGACCCTGGCCCCAGAAGCCCCTTTCCACAGGTCCCAGAAGGCAGGAGAGCGGAGCCCTCCGTGCCCAGAGAGCAGGGCCCCAGGCTCCAATAACAGAGGCAACATGCAGGCAGGAGCAGAGGCTGCTGTCTGCGGGGGAGGAGGAGATGGGGGGGAAGGGCACTGCCTGAGGAGTCCAGGAGTCTGGTCATCCCGGGATGCACGCGGGAGCTTCTGGGCAGCAGGGGCCGGCCCCTGGTTGGTTAGCGCTTCGACAGCTCATGGGACAGCCAGTCCAGCCCATCATACAAACCTGTGCCTTGGGTGGCACAGGTGGCCTGGACGTACCACTGTGGGGAGAAGGAAAGAAAGAGGTCAGTAGCAGGGAAGAAAAGGGGATGCCTTTATTTCCTGCCTGGCCTGGGGCCCCTTTGGGAGAGGCAGGCCCTCACCGTGCGGCTCCGCAAGTGCTGTAGCCCCAGCTTGTCGGTCAGCTCGCTCACGGGCATGGCGTTGGGCATGTCCTGCTTGTTGGCAAACACCAGCAGCACCGCATCCCGCAGCTCATCCTCCTGCAGCTGGGAGAGGCAAAGGGGGTGGAATCCAGCTGTGTACGGGAGCCCCCCTTTTTCCCTTCTAGCATATTTGTGAGAAGAATAGAATATTGTGTCATCTACTGCTGAACCCAAGACAGAGTTATAAACTAGCTTGAGGCCATTTTGGCCTGAAGTCCAGAAAGGGTCTTCTTCTAATTTGACTCCTTGCCCTAGTCAAAATGACAAAATTTCCAAATGGAAAAATAAGAACGTAAGATGATGTTTCTCTCCACCACGTAGAACTTCCCCCCTCCCCACCAACTTCTCAGAGTCAGTTGTGAAGACAGGAGAGAATGCAAGGAAAAAGTAAGTCCTATACTTTTTACCTGACCCCAATTCAAAACAGGGTGAGCTACTTCTTGTGACTGTGTCCACAAAGAGAATCACACATTCAAGGCCTCTGAGGCGTTTCCTGACTCTCACACCAGCACAGAGGATCTCTCTGTCCCAGGGCTCTGGGTGCTCACCATCTTCTGGAGTTCATCAGCAGATTCCTGGACCCGCTCTCGGTCATTACTGTCCACCACGAAGATGAGGCCCTGGGTGGGAAGGAAGAAAGGAGGAGCAATCACTCGAGCCTGGGACACATACACCCTAGTCTGGCTCTTCCTCTCTTCTGCCCACGTCTAATTGTGTCTAAACCCTTCTCATCTACTAAACTTCCACTACGGCTTTGCAGATGTTCTCGCACAAACTGGAGACACCCAGCAAAGGATACAGCCTCTGCCCTCAGGCAAGCAGTCTAGCTAAAAGATGTGCAAGGGAACAGGGAAAGACATGTGATGAGAGCTAAATCAGGCAGTGTAGATTCAGAATTCTGCTTCTCAGGAGACGCTTACGGTGGCTAAGTCTCAGAAGTCTGAGGCCAGTTCTGAAGGATGAGGAGAGGCTAGCCTACAAATGAGGGTAGAAGGAGGTAAGGGTTTTTTCCTGGCCTGGGCCAACATCTCAGGCTTTCTAACCTTAACCCTCTTCCCCTGGGGTTGGGGAGCCCCAACCTGAGTGTTCTGGAAGTAGTGCCGCCACAGAGGTCGAATCTTGTCCTGGCCTCCCACGTCCCACACTGTGAAACAGATGTTCTTGTATTCCACTGTTTCCACGTTGAAGCCTGCAGATAATTGGTAAAAATATGAGGAAAAAATCCTGAAAGGAAGGAACTCACTAAAACTAAGTGGATTCAGCAGGGATATAAAACTAGAAGGCAACGAAGGCCCAGGGGAAAAGAACCCCAGAGGACCAGCTAGCCCACAGATGGGGCCGGGCTAGGTCACATCCATCCCGCCTCATCTTGCACGTAAAGATACCCTGACCCACTTCTCAGGTAGCAGTATCTGATGTCAGGGTCAGCTCCCTGCACAGAAATAAGGGCCTGGGGCAGAATGCAGAGCAGATCCTCAGAAGGGCCGCCGCCGCGCTCCCGCTCCTCCCGGTCTCGCCTCCGGACTCACCTATAGTGGGGATGGTGGTGACAATCTCCCCCAACTTCAGTTTGTACAGGATTGTGGTCTTGCCAGCTGCATCCAAGCCAACTGCAACGGAGAGGGGCACAGGGCTGGAGATGGGAGCGAGGGAGCCCCCTAGAGCCCAGGAAAGGGGAGAGGCCAGGACAGCTGATGGTGACGGGGGCGGAGAGCCCGAGCGCCTCCAGGTGCGCGCTGTTATCTACCTTCGGGGCCTTGAGTGCAGTAGGGTGGGGAGCGCCAACTCCTGCCCCCAAAGCGGGGGAGGGGCGGCAGAGGATTGAGGGGAAAGAGGCGCAAAAGAAAGGCCGCGCTCCTTTTAAAAGTCGTCTCCAAGGGCGGAATCCTCCCTTCTTACGAGCCGGGCTGGGGCGAAGGGAGCTTCACCCCACCCAGGCCCGCAGCTCTCGGTCTCAGGCCCCGGGGACAGTGCTGCAGACCGCGACCCACCCAAGAGTAGCGGCCCCGGGGGGTTAGGAGGTGGGTGACTCGGGGTCAGAGACCGGGGTGAGCTGGGCTGGAGGGACGCAGGGGCGAGAAGGCTGCGCGGGGGCTGGTGCTCCAGTCCGGGCCGCGCGCTTGATCTGCCTCACCCATGAGGATCCGCATCTGCTTCTTCCCAAAGATCCGCGAAAAGAGCGCGGACACGGTGAGGCCCATGGCGGGGCCCGGGGGAGGGGGCGCGGGCACGGACGCGGGGTGCGGGCTGGAACCGGCCGCTGGGGGATGGGGCCCAGCAGCAGCAGAAGGAGGAGGCGCCGCCGCGGCCTCCGCGCGTCCCGGCCGGCCCTACGTCACCTCGGGCCGTCCCCCGCCCTGGCCCCGCCCCCGCCCCGCCTCCAGACCGTGGCTCCGGAAGACACTGAAGTTGAGCGAGCCTCCGCATCCTCCCCCGGTCCCGCGCCAGCTTTAAAGATGGAAAGGGCCTGGGTCTCCCCAAGTTGCTAGCGCGCCTGTCAGGTGTATGGCGCTGAACCGGCAACCCGGGCAGGGCCGAGAAAAGCCTACAACGCTCCATAACGGCCCTCCACCCCCATCTTCAGTGGCCGGTCTCTGGGCCTTGGTTTGTTGCGTCCAACGCACTCTGGGCTCCGGTTTAGCTCTTGGTGACCTCCAGCCTCCTCCCCGGGAGAGCGGAAGTTCTGTGCAAGTGTCTTAATCCTCCCTTTTGTCCTCCCAGCTCCCAGCGAGGGACTCTGAACGTAGCAGGTGGTTCAGTGACCATAGAATCTCGAGAGGAGTACGCCAGAGGTGGAAGAAGATGCACTTCATGGTTCCTTCAAACGCCACCTTCATAGATCCCCAATCAGCAGAAACAGTGGACGATCCCCAGTTCTGGCGGCGGGGTCGTAGACCCTACTTCTGTATACTGGAGAACTCTGCCTTCCCCTTGATGGCCCTGGAAACAATGCCTTTCAGTCGAAGAGGGCAGCCTTTCTAAAGTTCCCTCCTCACTCTGCCACAGACCTGGGAACCTGGATTTTCAGTGCACAGCTATCTAGGATTTTGTGAGGCTCTTGCCAAAGAGCTTCATAAGTTATTTCCGCACTCATCTTAGCATCTGAGGCGAAATAGCAAGATAGGAATTAATTTAAATTTCTTCTATGGCAGAGACTGGGTCAATGCCAGGCACCTAATATATGCTTAACAAATGCTGGCTGGGTTGAATGGACTAATTGGTTGCTCAGTGGAGCAAGGGCAGGCGTTTTGCCTATTCTGGATTTGCAGTGGGCTTCTAGGATCAGTTGCTTATGGACTGGACATGGTGAAGTGAGCTGGGAATCAGAGAAAGTTCCTTCCTCCCTCCCTCCTTCCCTCGCTCCCTTCCACAAATATTTACTAAGTACCCACTTTGTGCCATTGTTCCAGGCCTCTGTTAAATTCTCAGTTCTGCCTTTTTTTGGGGGGGGATGGGGGCTTGACTTCAACAATATTCACAGCCTATCATTTTCTCATCTATAAAGGGAGACTAATATCTGTCCTGTCTCATGAGGTTACGGTGAAGATTAAAATGATAAGATAATGTATCTGAATGTTTTGTGTGATGCAGATGATGTTATCTGGGCCACCAAGAATCTGGGTCTGAACAGACTTCTAGTGTCTGCCCCATCCTGACCCTCAGTCTGTAAAAAGAACAGACTCTGGGCACCAGGTATGAGTGAATACATGACTTTTTTACTCTTCAGTCACAGACTTGCATTCTTAAGAAGGTTTTTACAATGTTGAAGAGCACATTTAAAAGAGTTCCAATATAATAACACGACTAGTGGTGACCAAGTCATCTTTAGCTCTTTCAATTAGCCTTTTTCTTTCCATCCCTGTTGTCACTGCTCTATTTCACTACCATCTGATCCCCATGAATGAAAATGGCCTTCTGCACCTTGGTATCTTCACCTTGTCATACAAGACTTGATGATGCCACTCTTGTGATGAAAATCCTTTAGTGTCTTATCACCCAAGATAAAATCCAAATGCCTTAATTTGGGTCCTCATCTATTGTGTCAGCCCCATCTGTTGCCACCTCCTTCGCATACCCTAAGCTAGTGCCTTGAAATGATTCTCATTGCTTCCAGGGTGAGCCAGGCTCTCTGATGCCCCAGGAGTCCTTGCATTTTTTTCCCTCTGCCTGGAATGTTTGTTTCCCTCATCTCTAGTTAGATAGGCAATCAGTACTCATCCTTCAAATCCCAAAGTATTTCCACTGAGAGCCTTCTCTGTCTCCCCTAGACAGGTCTCCCTTCTCTTAACTTCTGTACCACTTTGAATATACTGCTGTTTGCACGTCTGCTTCCTCTCTAGATGTGGTCTCCTTGAGGGCAGGACCTTGTTTCTTCATGGTGATCATCTGGCACAGCATTTGGTTATGTTGAGACTCAGACTGATCCAGGTAGGATTCTAAACTTACTGGCTGTGTGACCTTGGGCGTGTTACTTAGCTTCTCTGTGCCTCATGTTTCCCTATCTGTAAAATAGTGCTAATAATACCCACTCAGCAGAATTACTGTAAAGACTAAATAGCAAAACTCCTGTGAAGCTTCTGAAATATAGTTGGCACTTAGGATGGACATCATGGCTATATATAGTCATCTATATATATTTGTTTAATGAACTCAGCAGAACTCAGGAAGGATGCTAATAATTATACTGTACACCTACTAGGTGCCAAATACTGTCCTAGAAAGGGTTGTCATTTTCGTGGTCCGAAAGGGAGTCTTAATTGTTGCTCTTTAGGGACACAAATGCACTGAGCCCCCAAACAGTGGGGTCGTGTCGCTCACCTGGGTCTTTGGTAAGGACACAGTGCGACGTCACCCCCGTCCCTCGCTGATCGTAGCGCTAGGGCAAGATCAGGCGCCCTCACCAAACCAGCATTACTTCCGTGTACTCGACTTTGCTTGCTCTGCTCTGGTGGAGAGTGACCGACTCGTGGCCCAGCGGGGCTCGCAACAGGCTGCTTCTCACCCTTCGACTGAAGTAGCTCCGCCCACCTCGCGCCCACGGGGGGCGGGGCCTGAGGCGTCGTGCTGTCGTCACTTCCAGTGGCCCCGGAAGCGCGGTTGTCTAACCGCTAGAGTTAGGAAGTCAGAATGGGGCTACGCTCAGCTTGAAGCTTTGGCTGGGGGGCCGGCCGGTGCTGCTGTGGCCCGGGCGAGCTGGGAGCGCGGAGCGGCTTTTGGGACAGTGCGGGCGAGCCCTGGCAGTGTGCTCCTCTCGTGCCAGCGTCGCTCCGCCATAGGACCCGCCCCTGCCCTGCTGCCTGGGACCTGGCGGGCGCTTCTGTCAGGCTGCCCCGCTGCCCTGCATCCGGTCATGAATAGCTGTGAGGAGCGGGTGTGCGGCCTTAGGGACAACTCTCTCCCCGCCAGCGTCTTCGTGACCCTCTCCCAGGCTGTCCGAACACTGACGTGGAACAACCCGTTCTGAACCCTCATGGAGAAGTTTGGGATGAATTTCGGGGGCGGCCCAAGCAAGAAGGACCTGCTGGAGACCATTGAGACCCAGAAGAAGCAGCTCCTCCAGTACCAGGCACGTCTCAAGGATGTAGTCCGCGCCTATAAAAGTCTGCTGAAAGAGAAAGAGGCGCTGGAGGCCAGCATTAAGGTGCTGTCGGTATCCCACGAGGCGGATGTGGGCCTTGCAGGTGTTCAGCCTCAGGGCCTCACCTTTCCTGACTCTGTGGATGACCTATGCTCCACTCACAGCGAGGATAGCGCTGGGACCGCCACCAGCTTAGATACTGCGGCCAGTCTCACCAGCACCAAGGGTGAGTTTGGGGTAGAAGATGACAGACTGGCCCGTGGACCACCACCTCTAAAGTCCGAAGAGGCCAGTGGATCGGAGAGCGGCGTTAGCAGTAGTAGTGGGGATAGACCGTCTGGGAGTGGGGAGGTGGACAAACGACTGCACCAGCTGAAGACTCAGTTGGCGACTTTGACCAGCTCTTTGGCTACAGTCACCCAGGAGAAGTCCCGCATGGAAGCTTCTTACCTGGCTGACAAAAAGAAGATGAAACAGGACTTAGATAATGCCAGTAAAAAAGCAGAAGAGGAGAGGGGCCGGCTGGAGGGAGAATTGAAGGGGCTGCAGGAGCAGATAGCAGAAACCAAAGCCCGACTTATCACGCAGCAGCACGATCGGGCCCAAGAGCAGAGTGACCATGCCTTGATGCTGCGTGAGCTCCAGAAGCTGCTGCAGGAGGAGAGGACCCAGCGCCAGGACTTGGAGCTTCGATTGGAAGAGACCCGAGAAGCTCTGGCTGGGCGGGCCTATGCAGCAGGTCAGATGGAAGGGTTTGAACTGCAAACCAAGCAGCTGACCCGTGAGGTAGAGGAGCTGAAAGGTGAGCTGCAGGCTCTTCGAGATGAGAAGAATCGGCCTGACCCCCGGCTGCAGGAGCTTCAGGAAGAGGCCGCCTGCCTTAAAAGCCATTTCCAGGCTCAGCTGCAGCAGGAAATGAGGAAGGTAATTATCTTCATCTCCTTCAAACATTAGTCATTTAACCTGAAATGGGGAAATATTAGGGCTTTTTTTTCTCTTTTGATAGTTAGAACTAAGTGGCTGCACTGTCAATTTTATTTTTAAATTATTTATTTATTTATTTATTCTTTATTTTTGGTTGCATTGGGTCTTTGTTGCTGTGCGCGGGCTTTCTCTAGTTGCGGCCAGTGGGGGCTACTCTTCGTTGCGGTGCGCAGGCTTCTCATTGCGGTGGCTTCTCTTGTTGTAGAGCACGGGCTCTAGGTGCGCGGGCTTCAGTAGTTGTGGCTCACAGGCTTAGTTGCTCCGCGGCATGTGGGATCTTCCCGGACCAGGGCTCGAACCCGTGTCCCCTGCATTGGCAGGCAGGTTCTTAACCACTGTGCCACCAGGGAAACCCTGCACTGTCGATTTTTGATGCTATTCAAAAAGTTTCATTTGTGAGTCCTGGGAAATCCTTTTCTGTGTGGTGTTGACAGTATCCACAGAGTGTGCTTCCAATAGGATGTGGAGTTTCTGAGTGTAGGCTGGGTTGGAGCCAGACAGCTCTGAGCATCTGGGCATTGGCATCTTCCCAGCTGTGCTCTGTGAAGCAGTGTAGTGGCGGCTGTGCAGTGAAAGGTGGAGTGTATGCTTGTAGGAATATGCCTATATATAGGTAACAGTGTATTCCTATAGGTAGTGTGGCTGAAGGGGGCAAAGGGAATTTTCTCAGAAGAAATAACCTGTTGTATTGCTTGCAGTCAACATTTGCCTTGTGTGGAAAGGTATGCTATTTTACAGTGCCACCTTTCAGTGTGGGGAGAGATCCAAGTCAATTTTGAACTTCCAGGAATATTGGAAGTGGAAAAGAATGTCATATGGTTAAGAGCACACTTCACATGTGAGGTTGGCGTATGAGAACAGAGCGCAGAAACGCTAAAGCCGAACAACAGCAGATCTACAGAGGTTCTTAATGTTGTTTGGTGTAATGTGTGTCTGGGAGCAGGTTACAGGAGCTTGGGTTAGCTCCCAAACGAACAGAAAAATTCCCAGTTCCCATTTTTGCCAGGCCACCTCCGTCCCGTAACCCTGTTGCTCCCCTCTCTTGCTTTCTCAAAGTTTGCCATCGGGCCTTGTGGCTTTTCTGGATGCATCTCCACCTGTTCCCTTGTTTTCCAGACAGCCGTCGCCGAAGATCAGCTACGACAGCAATCGCAGTTGGAAGAGCAGAGGGTGGCGGCCCTGGAGAATCAAATATCTGAGGTGTCGGAACTGCTGGGCACCTATGAGAAAGCCAAGCAGAAGGACCAGCTGGCCATCCAGAAGCTGAAGGAGCGCATTCTTCAGCTGGACCTGGAGAACAAGACACTGGCGCTAGCGGCCTCTAGCCGGTCCCCTCTGGACAGCCATGGAGAGGAGTCCAGTCTGGATGTCAATGTCCTGAAGGACAAGATGGAGAAGCTGAAGAGGCTGCTTCAGGTTGCGGCCAGGAAGAGCCAGGTGACCTTGGATGTGGAGAAGCTCTGCAACCTGGAGATAATGCCCAGCTCAGAGGCTGCTGACGGGGAGAAGGCCAGTGCACTCTACTACCAGCAGGAGCTGAAACAGCTGAAGGAGGAGTTTGAGAGGTACAAGATGCGGGCCCAGGTCGTCCTCAAGAGCAAGAACGTCAAAGACGGGAACCTGGGCAAGGAGCTGGAGGAAGCCCGGGAGCAGCTGGCGGAGCTGAAGGAGAAGTACATCTCGCTGCGGCTGTCCTGCGAGGAGCTCGACTGCCAGCACCAGCAGGAGGCTGAGGGCTGGAAGCAGGAGCTGGCCCGGCTGCAGCACATCCACCGGCAGGAACTGGAGCGGAGCCAGCTGGACTTCAGGGACCGCACGCTGAAACTGGAGGAGGAGCTGCACAAGCAGCGGGACCGGGCCCTGGCCGTGCTGGCCGAGAAGGACCTGGAGCTGGAGCAGCTGCGTTCTGTGGCCTTGTCCTCTGGGCTGCCGGGACGCAGAAGCCCTGTGGGCAGTGTGGGCCCTGGGGATCCAGCGGACACATCTGCTCCGGACAGCCTGACCCAAGCCCTGCAGCTAGCTGCGGCCAATGAGCCCACTTTCTTCCTTTACGCCGAGCAGTTGGCCCGCAAGGAGGTGGAGATCACGTCTCTGAGGAAGCAGAAGCACAGGCTGGAGGGAGAGGTGCATCAGCTGCAGGATCGGCTGCTGGAGGAGGGGGAGCGGCATCGGGAGGAGGTGGGAGCCCTGCAGAGCCACATTGCAAAGAACATCAGGGACCAGAGTCGGGAGGGAGCCAACCTGGAGTACCTCAAGAACATCATCTACCGCTTCCTGACCTTGCCGGACACCGTGGGCCGCCAGCAGACGCTCACCGCCATCCTCACCATCTTGCACTTCAGTCCGGAGGAGAAACAAGTGATCATGCGGCTCCCAGCCGGTGGTAGTTGGTGGCCTTCTGGCAAGAGATGATGCCATTTTCACTAACTCCTCAATTTTCTGTGCCTCTTCTGTGAGAAGGGGCAGGCTCTGGTTTCTCCTGCCTCTTCTCTTACATTATCATTTATTTCTTCACTGTGTTGACATGGGAGGAATCCTCAGTGTGGGTTGGGATTTTCTGCCAAATGCCATTAATGCCATTTTATCCTTGGGCCCTAGAGGTACTAAAAGTGTTGGGACAGCATCTTCTGGTGGTGTGTGTGAGGGGAAGCGTGGGGAGAGGTTAGGACTCAGAGGTGCAAAAGTTGGGGAAGTGAGAGTCTTTTAAAATAAGGTGTTTTTGGTTTTAATATCATACTCCTAGTGCAGAGCTAGGAGTACATATGACTCCAAAGGGAGTTCAGTTAATTTCTAAACATGCACAAGGACCAGCTATTTACTCCATCTCATCAAAATCTTGAATCTGGTCAACTGCTGCCCCAATTCTCTGGGGACAGAAATTCAGGCTGGAGAGGAACCAGGAAGATTGAAATAGTGACAGATTGTCCCCTACTCCAAACGGCCAAGGAATAGTGAACTTGGGAAGTTCATCTTGGAACTGGGAAGCTTGGAATACTTAGGGCTAGGTATGACCTAATCAATCTGGACAAAACACACCACTTGTGACCATCCTAGAGAGAACCCTGAGCACCAGTTGGATCTTAGGGATTTCCTGAGTGACCTGCTTTTGGCCTGGATAGGGTTCTAGGCCTCTCAAATTTGTCCCTGCCTTAACCTGTCTGCCCAGGGTTGGCCTGAGATTGTGAGTGAATGACTTTGCTAGCTTTCCCTCAATGTTGAACTTCCATTAAGAAAAAAATTCTACCTTCTTACAGAGAGGGGTCTGATCAGGAAGCTCTGATCCTGCCTGGATATAAGGAGTTAGCTCAGAGGTTTACACCCTTCCCCCCCAAGCTGTTTCTGCCTTTGTAGGGGCAGGGAAGAGGAAGAAGATCTGCTGCAGAGGATTCCAGAAGGATGCTATGACCCTCACAGGAAAATGGTGGGAATTCAGCTGAGGCCGGGCTGGGGTACTTGCTGCTCCGTGGATAGCATTCTGGCTAAATCTCCACGTCCCTGCAGCCAGGGTGTTCATGCATTACTGTCACCAGAGTACTTTGCCCGCTCACTTAGGGAGGTCACAGAGTTTCAGTCCGAAAGCGTCGTCTTCCCACACAGGTTACTACTAAATGAGGAGCTCAGAAAAGTTGGGTTCAAACAGTATCACTTCCCTATTCTTTGCTTTCCCCCATCTGCTCTCGCTGGTTGTAAAGATCTTTGGATCCTAAAGACCAGTGCTTTGCCACTAAATGGGCTGATGTGTATCTTTCTGTTATTTCATCATAGTAGTCTGTTTTGTGAGGGTTTGGGGGTGCAGAGACTGTGATTAAATGTTCTGATTGGGAGGCTGGGTGACCTGGACTGTTTACAGTAAGCAGACTTAGCGGAACAGAAGTGATGTGTTCAAATGATAATAACAATAACCATGGAATCATTAAACCTGACCAACTTGACCTGTGTGCTTCCTTAATGGTATACACACACACACACACACACACACACACACACACACACACACACACA
>NW_020837949.1:24103766-24266201 GCF_003676395.1 Aethalodelphis obliquidens
ACACACACACACACACACACACACACACACACACACACACACACACACAGAGACATAAATGGAGTGTGAATGTAAATGGGAAATGAAAAGGATGTAAGAAATATTTCATCATATTAATCCATGAGCTTGAATCTAGGGAGGAATACCTCAATGCTTTAACTACCTCAATTACAGCCCAAATTTCTTAGCCTGGAATTGTGTATGAGTGTTTGTGTATAGGCAACTACACTGGAAAAAGCCTTCTCATGGGTTTAGTGGGTGAGATTTAAACTTCCATAATTACTGCTTTAAACTTGATTTTATTTTTTGAAATTAATTTATTTTTGGCTGCATTGGGTCTTTGTTGCTGTGCACGGGCTTTCTTTAGTTGCGGCGAGCGGGAGCTACTCTTTGTTGTGGTGCGCGGGCTTCTCATTGCGGTGGCTTCTTGTTGCGGAGTACGGGCTCTAGGCGCGTGGGCTTCAGTAGTTGTGACACACGGGTTTAGTTGCTCTGTGGCATGTGGGATCTTCCTGGACCAGGGCTCGAACCCATGTGCCCTGCATTGGCAGGCAGGTTCTTAACCACTGTGCCACCAGGGAAGCCCTGCTTTAAACTTTAGAAGTAATCTGCTTATGAATGCTTTGTTATACTTCAAACCAGGATTCATGGTATTCTGGAAAAGTTTCTCAGGATATCAAGCTAAACTAAATGATGATGATGATGATCATGATGGTGGTGGTGGTGGTGGTGGTTATCATCTCTTAATTTTCTTACCTGGTCCCCTTAAATATAGGATATAATATGATTGTTGTTATTCCTAGGCGGTTTTGGACAGAATAGAAAGATCCATAGTCACAGCTGCTTTCTTAGGACTAATAATTCTGTGCTTTTGACTTTTGAGGAGATATTAAACGAGCAAAGAAGCAAGGCAGTTTCAGATTAATAATTTTAAGTATTGATATACATAAGGCTGTGCGAATGCGCCCAACTGAAAGGAAAAGACTTGGTCCCTTCCTACCCTTACGGACACAAGTTCCCTCCCCTTTCCCCCAGATAAGTTTTCCAGTTATTTGACTAGTATTCCTGTTGTAGATACTCTAAGAAAGGAAAGGAGAGAGAGAGAGAAAGAATTTAGATGAGACACAAAGAAAAAAAATTATAGTTTATTACAAGATACTGAATATCTTGAATATAGTTCCCTGTGCTGTAGAGCAGGACCTTGTTGTTTATTTTATATATAGTAGTTTGTATCTGCTAATCCCAAACTGCTAATTTATCCCTCACCCCCTTCCCCTTTGGTAATCATAAGTTTGTTTTCTGTGTCTGTGAGTCTGTTTCTGTTTTATAAATAAGTTCATTTGTATCATTTTTTAGATTCTACATATAAGTGATACCATATTTGTTTTTCTCTGACTTCACTTAGTATGATAATCTCTAGGTCCATGCATGATGCTACAAATGGCATTATTTCATTCTTTTTTTATGGCTGAGTAGTAGTCCATTCTATGTATGTATGTATGTATATATATATATATATATATATATATATATATATATATGTATATACCACATCTTCTTTATCCATTCATCTGTCAGTGGACATTTAGGTTGTTTCCATGTCTTGGCTATCATAAATAGTGCTGCAGTGAACATTGGGGTACATGTATCTTTTCAAATTACAGTTTTCTCTAGATATATGCGAGGCGTGGGATTGCTGGATCATATGGCAACTCTATTTTTAGTTTTTTGAGGAACCTCCATACTGTTCTTCATAGTGGCTACACCAATTTACATTCCCACCAACAGTATATGAGGGTTCCCTTTTCTCCACACCCTCTCCAGCCTTTATTATTTGTAGACTTTTTGATGATGGCCATTCTGACTGGTGTGAGGTGATACCTCACTGTAGTTTTTGTTTGCATTTTTCTAAATAATTAGCAATGTTGAATATCTTTTCATGTACCTATTGGCCATCTGTATGTCTTTTTTGGAGAAATGTCTATTCAGGTCTTCTGACCATTTTTTGATTGGGTTGTTTGTTTTTTGTTATTGAGTTATATGAGCTGTCTGTATATTTTGGAAATTAAGCTGTTTGTTGCATCATTTACAAATATTTTCTCCCAGTCCATAGGTTGTCTTTTTGTTTCTTTTATGGTTTCCTTTGCTGTGAAAAAGCTTATAAGTTTGATTAGGACCCATTTGTTTATTTTTGTTTTTATTTCTGTTGTCTTGGGATACTGACCTAAGAAAACATTGCTGCGATTTATGCCAGAGAATGTTTTGCCTATGTTCTCTTCTAGGAATTTTGTGGTGTCATGTCTTATATTTAAGTCTTTAAGCCACTTTTTACTTTTGTGTTTGGTGAGAGGGTATGTTCTAACTTCATTGATTTACATGTGGCTGTCCAGCTTTCCCAGCACCACTTGCTGAAGAGACTGTCTTTTCTCCATTGTATATTCTTGCCTCCTTTGTCAAAGATTAATTGACCGTAGGTGCGTGGGTTTCTGGGCTCTCTATCATGTTCCACTGATCCATACGTCTGTTTTTGTGCCAGTACCTCTCTGTTTTGATTACCGCAGCTTTATAGTATTGTCTGAAGTCTGGGAGGGTTATGCTTCCAGCTTTGTTCTTTTTCCTCAGGATTGCTTTGGCAATTCTGGTCTTTTGTGGTTCCATATAAATTTTAGGATTATTTAGAACTGGGATCATTTTAACTAAATGAGAGGAGGATATCAGCTCTTACTATACTGTGTTCCAATAATAACCTCCAGTAAAGCTGGGGAAACAGCTTTGGGAATTGGAAATAGAACTGTAATGAATTGGTCACCTTACCCAACCTTCAACCACCTCTACTCTCTCCCCTCCACTCTCTTCCTCTGCCTCTCCCAGGCAGCCTGGCTTACTGGGATTGATGGTTTTTGGAGCAAGGAACTAGATTCAGACATTTTGGGCTAAAATCTCAGTCCAATCTCCTGACAACTGTATAACCTTGATTAATTACTTAATCTCTCTGAATTTAATTTTCTTATAATGGGAATAATGATAGCTATTTCAGGGTTATATTCTCAGGTTATAAAGAAATTAAGTACAGAAAGAACCAGCACAGTATCTGAAACAAAGTAGGTGCTAAACCACATTAGTTTTTTCCCCAAGAATTGGCAGCATTGGAAGTTAGACTGAGCTTTTCTTGATTTCTTAGCCACAAATGTTTCCATAAACAAAAGGAAAAATGACTGTCTTTTATCAAGTGCTTGCTCTGAAGCGGACTGCGTTATTTTACTTAATCCTCACAGCAGTCTTGTGAAGCATATCTATTTTGCAAATGAGGAAATGGAGACTTGGCAGGATGAATTGCCCAAGGCCCAGAGCCAGGGATGGTAGAACCTGGATTCGAACCCATTTATCTGAACTGAGTGGCCCAGCTCTTTCTGCCGTCTATGCCACCAGAGGGCAAAGTGGAATCCTGAGGACGCGGTGCTTGCCCAGGAGTTCAGGCGGCTGTGTTTCTGGCCTGGGCTGGGGAGGAAGGAGTCCTTGTCCAGGTGGTCCTCTCTTCAGTGGCAACAAACTGCCTTATAATTTCTCTGAAGCCTCATTTCTTCGTAACAGCAGAAAAACAGCAGAGCTCTTTCACACTGAAAGTTCTGAAATGGACTCGTTGTTACCGCTCGGTTTTATGTGAGTTTGAGTAGTAACAGCCTGTTTTTTCCTGGGACCCGGATCTCTGAATAACCTAAATATCAAAGCTTCTGAGAAACCCACAGGTCAGGGAACCCAGAAAAGTGAAGGTCACCTGCAAGCTAGTGACCCTCATGGGTAAACCCTGTCCGTTGACTTCAGCAAGGAGACCATCTCTGGTTCAGTGTAAATTTGTCCATCCCTATGGGCTGCCGCTGAGGGACCACACTGTCTTTCTTATTTGAGAGAATGAATCTAAAGGCTGATACCACTTTACTTGAACATGAGTTTTTTAATGCAAATCACATGCAAATTTTTTATTAGCTGAGACTGTGCTGTCCATACAGTCAAAATATTTTGGGGGTTAATATTTAGAGTAGGGTCCATTGTCTTTCCTTTAGTTCAACAGCTATCAGGTTTTAAAAATGAAGCCTCAGCCTGGGGAATTTCCTGCCCCTTTGGGTGGATATTTTTGCTCTGGCATCCTGTATAGTCCACTGGGATATCTGCCCAACTTGGAGCCTTAGCCAGCTGAGAGGAGCTTTGAAGGAGTCTGGAAGCCAAGCTTGTTTGTGTTGGTTTTGAACACTTACATTGTATCACCTGGTTGGATTACATTTCCCAAACCTGGGATCCTTAGGCACACTGTTTCCTCCACCTTCAAAATCCACCCCCCAACCCTATCCTAGCCACGTGCAGTATGGTCCTATCCTTTCAGACTCAGCTGAAACATCACTCCATCCATGCTGATTTTTCCGATACCCAGGGACGCTCAGGTACTTCCCTGAGGTCCTTTAGCACTTTGTTCATACAACCTTGGGCACAGTCATTTCTTGTACTTTCATTTTAAATTTACTTCTTGTCTCTTTGACTACTCTATAAACCTCTCATGGTCATGTCCCAGGCCTCATTCATCTTTGCACTCTCAGGACTTTTCATAATTTGGCACATACTAAATGTTCAATAAACAGCTGAATGAATGAACAAGAGACTGAAAATACCAATCTTGTACATTCAGAGTGAGAGATTTAATTTTTTGCTAGTGTTGCTTTCTCCCACGGTGCTGTTTACCTGCTAGTTGTCTCTTCGGCCATTTTAGTGGCTGTGCTGTTTCTCTCGGTCTCTGGGAATATGACTAGAATTGAGTTTAGGTAAATTAGCTTCCTTTGGTTGTTCGAGGATTTGGGGAGTTCTCTTTAGAGCTATGAGGAAGAAGGCTGAGGAAAGGAGGATATAGGCTGTGGCGAGTGCTCTGAGGCTCAGGTGCTGAGCCAAACTTTGGGTCTGAGGTCTTGCTCCTGATGAGGACCCCTGCAGGAAGCTTCTGGCAGCGTGTCCCTGTATTTAAGAGACCCCTGTACTTGAGGGGTATGTAGAACAGGCATCGCCATTCCCTTATCTCTCAAGGGGATTAGGGACTTCCTTTTCTTCTATCGTCATATCCTTTTATGGTTGTGGCAAAGTTCTTGTAAATGAAACTTTCTCTGCTGCCTAGGTTTAGTCAGGAACAAAAAAAGTTGATTTCTTTCTGTGAGTTGACACTTGGTCCTTCAGACCGGCACCTAACTTCTGGAGAGGGAGTAACCAAGATAATGCTTGTCTGGAAGGAGGTAAGAGTCGAGAGTGGCACTATCTTTCTTTCTCTTTAGCATCTTCCCAGGGAGCTTTCCGGGAGCCTCTTCAGCACCTTGGTCAGCACTTGTGCATGGCTCATGGTCAGTGAGTCAGCCAGCCCCATGGGTACAGAAGGAAACAGAATTTTCGACAATTTGTGAACCATGATTTGGAGACACCTGGGGCCAAAATCGTTCACATTAGCAATCCCTGGTCATTCAGCCATCAGATGAATCAGGCCGTATCTGGATGCTGTACAAACCACAGAGGTGACTCTTGGGATCTTTCCCAAGTTATGGTGGCAGACTTGGCCAAGAAGCTGGATCAGAGGCTGATCCAGCACCTAGCATGGGTTCACTAACCACCTCTGTCTCCTCTCTCCATTTCAGACCTGTTGCTCCTCCAATAAAAATGATTCCTGCCTTGAAGTTGCTTAGAGTCTGTTCGGGTTCATATAGCATGTTTATCCAAACTGCAATAGCAGGAGGACTCTGTACACCAAGAGTGGGTTGGTCAATGGATGATGATGGTGAAGAGTCAGGGAGTGATCCAGAGTGATGAGGGAAGGCTTCAGGATATGAGCCTGGCCATGAGTGATGATCTGCCCTTCTTTGGTGGCTTAGGTGGGGAAGTGCATCCCACACAGGATGAAAGCATGGACCAAAGGCCTGGACTGTGCAAGTCCATCAGAGCATTTATGGAATCACAGAATGTTCAGTCCGTAAGGGATATTGGAGCTTGCTTGGTATGCTGCTCCCTTAAGAGAAGAGGAAACCAAGACCCACACAGGACAAATTGGCTCTATCACAGGTTGTGGCTTAAGAGTGAAGTAGAGGCTCTCGTCCAGAGTAGTGGCTGATGGGTAGCGGCTGGGTGGCAGGCAGAGTGGGGCATCGGGTGCACGGTGGGTTCAGGCAGTGTGGGTCTGGGTGAGCACAGCAGCGGCCGACACTGAGGACAGGGGGCAGTGAGACCTGCAGGCAGCAGCTCTACTGGTGTCTGAGGCTGAGTCTTCCCTCTCTTCTCTGGCTCCTGCTCTGGGCCTCTTAAAGAGATGCAAGAAGGGAAAAGGGAGAGATCCAGGAGGATGATGCTATTGGTTCAGCTGACTAAGGGTAACTTACCCAGTAACTCCCACCCATGAGTGTTTATGGACCTAAATTTTAACCCACTTGTAGGTGAAGTCTGCAACGTGGAGGTTATATCACTGTTTATTCATCAGTTCAGCACACACATAGTGAACTTTTACTCTATCCCAGGCACTTTGCTGGGCATTCAAAATATACTCAATGTTCAGCACAGGATATAGGTTCAGAGTTGAATGATTATAATTCGGTGTGGCAAGTGCTGTAATGGAGGGGTAGAAGGGGAAGACAGGACATTGAACTCAGTCTGCAAAGAATCAAAGAACTAAAGTGAAGGTGACACTTCAATTGAGCTTTGCAAGACTAAGACAACTGGCATTATCCACATGGACAGACAGTGGTGGTGAGAGTGGGCTTGGGGGCACGTGGTAGATATAGGAGATTAGCTCATTCAGTGTCCTTCTAATCCCCTTTTGATTCAATCTTCCTGAACTGCAGAGATGAAAAAGCTAAAAATGATGTTTGTCAGTTTCTTTTGCAACTAGGATTCCAGAGGTACTTGAGGCTCCATCTGAGATTGGAGCTAGGAACGGACTGAGTGGGTGGCATGCAAAGTTTCTGTTTTTCTGGCCTGGTTGTAACAGAAACGTGGCTCCAGAGCCAGCAGCTGCTGTGTCTTCCTGTTGCCCAGATCCTGGCAAAGGGGGTTTGACTTCCAGCTTCCAACCTGAGCAGCTGGGAGGGACACGGTGCTCAGCTTAGAGAAGAAAGAAGATGACTTCAGGGAGAAGAGTAGAAGAAAATATCAATGTTAATGTAAATATAGCCATGCAAATAAAAACTTCTTTTTTAAGTCAGAGGTTATTCAGAAAAGTAAAACACTTCTGTATTCACGGGTTATCATAGTAGGTGCATAATTTAAGAATTAAAATGCAGAGCTCTCAAACTTTCCATTATCCAAGTCATCTCAAATTATGTTAACTGCTCCCACTCGTTAGTTAGAGGCCCCCTCGACTGTCATAGAGTTTGGGGCCTCAGGAGCACAGTGTGGAGTAGAAATGAAGATTTGGGAGTCTGCGGCGTGACGCAGGCACTAGTGTGCGTGCGATTACTCGGGATGTGTAGACTTTGGAGAGAAGTGGGCCAGGGGTGGCACCCACCCCCTTTAAAAAGATCTTTTTTGAAATAACCTCATATTTACTGAAAAGTTTCTGGAACAGTACAGAGAACAATCATACCCTTTACCCAGACTCGTCTATTGTTCACCTTGTGTTCCACTAGCTTTATCCATTGCTCTCCCTATGTATGCATCTATATTTTTTCTGGACCATCTGAGGGTAAATTGCATGCATCATGGCCCTTTACCTTTTACCAGTGACTATTTCCTAAGATGTTCTCTTACATAACTACAATATAGTAACAATCTTCAGTAAATTTTAACGTCCATACAATTCTATAATCAAATCCATCATCAGCATTCCAATTTGTCAACTAACGCAATAATATCCTTTATAGGATTTCCCCCACTCTAGTATAGGATCCTCTCTAGGATCACATATTGCCTTTAGTTGTCATGTCTCTAATGTCCTTTAATTTGGAATAGTTCCTTACCTTTTACTGTCCTTTATGACAGTGACATTCTAAGAGAATACAGCCCTCCCCCACTTTTTAAAATAGAAGAGTCCTCATTTTGAGTTTGACGTTTCTTCACAATTAGACTAAGGTTATGCATTCCCTGCCAGAATGTTGTATCAGTGATGTGATTGTTGAATGAAAGAAAATTGTACAACGTAAGAGCTATGAGTTTAAATTTTATTCAGGGTCTTACTGAGGACTGTAGCCTGGGAGACAGTCTCACAGTAGCTCTGAGGAGACTTCTCTAAAGGGGTAGGGGAGGAGCCAGTATATTTATGATTTTTGGCTAGGGAGTCCATGCAATCAAGCGTACACCTTGGTAAAAGGTTACTGCTGGTCACAAGGAAAAGATACATCAGTTAATGATTTTAATGCTTTACCATGCATGGGAAGATCCAAGAATCTGGGTTCATTAAGGTTCTTCCTGAGATAAACATCTATCTAAGGGGCCTATTTTCCCGAAGCACAGAGCACCTCATCCTGTTTTTCATCCTGAATTCCTCCCAGGGTACACTGTTGGTCAGCGACTGCAGTGGCTAATGACTTAATCCTTGTACAACTGGATGGTGAGCAACATTCTTTGTTTTACATGCTTTTCTCAGGGTATCACTCCCAGAGGCAAATTATCATTTGCTCCTCATTGGTGATGTTAATTTTGATACTCAGACAAGGTGTCTGATTTCTTAACTGTATAGTTAATATTTTATTTTGCTACTAATAAATAATCTATGGGGAGATACTCTAAGTCCATGCAGATATCCTGCTTCTTTTCAAAATTTTCCCCCTAAATTTAACATCAACTGATGATAATCCAATCTTTGCTATGATGGTTGAAAAATAATGATTTTTCAACTCCAGCACTGCTGCCGCATTTATCTTTTGGTCCTTGGCATTTTCTAAGCAAGAGCCCTGCCTTCTCCATCTCTTATTTAACGTTTATTTATCTATTTATTATTAGACTGATGGATTCCTATTTTTCAATGGTTTATTATTTACTATTTTACTTAATTGTTTTGGCTCAAATTTCCCCAGATTGGTAAGAGCCCCTTCAAACTCCCATGTTCTTGTGACATGCTCCCATCATTTTTTGGAGTACTTCCTTACTTTCTGGCTGGAAAACATGTTTTGGCTCATCTTATGGTTTCTGTGCCCTAGTCCTGGAATCAACTATTTCTCTGGGGATGCCTGGTTCTTTTTTGTGGAGGCTGGTATTAGAAACCAATATCTGGGAGCTATGCAAGCTCATTGCTACTGGGGTGTCTTTGCTTCTAGGTCCTTACAGCAGACAGACTTAGAAAATATTATGTATTATATATACATGTATACATACATGTGTGCACATGTAGCTATTCATGCATAAATACACACTTTAAAAATTCCAAATTTGGGGACTGCCCTGGTGGCGCAGTGGATAACTCTGCGCTCCCAATGCAGGGGGCCCAGGTTCAATCCCTGGTCAGGGAACTAGATCCCACGTGCGTGCTGCAACTAAGAGTTTGCATGCCGCAACTCAGGAGCCCGCCTGCCGCAACTAAGACCCAATGCAACCAAATAAATAAATATTTAAAAAAGATAACTCAAAACGGATCATAGACCGAAAATGTAAAAACACAAAAACTGCAAAAAAAAAAAAATTGCAAGTTTGCACCAATATCTCTATTCCAATCCCTTTCCACTCAGTTTTTCCCTACCATCTCCTATCCCATATATGTTTCTTCTACAGCAAGAACACAAGGATGGAGCCCTTTAGTATTTCATTAATGTTAAATGTTTCTTTAACATTTAAAAAGTAGGCAGAATAAAAGAGCACACAGAGACAGATGAGGAACAACCAGAAAAGGAGTGGAAAACTAGCAGAGAAGGTGTCAAAGAATTCAAAGGAGAAATGAGTTTTATCATGGAGAGAGTGTTCGGCCCTATCGAATTTAAATCACTTTTCAACAAGATTTTTAAAAGCTTTTAAACATCCATGCATATCCCGGCTATGTAACTCAGCAGCTGTTTTCATTTTGATGCTCCCTTCCAATATCTGTCCATAGGAATTCTATCCTTTATTGAAATTATAACATGATGCATTACAATTTTGTGTTTGCTTTTTGCTTGAGATAATCTTACAGCATCTGTTCATTCTCCATGTGTCCTCCCACCCTTCATTCTGACCTGTTTTAATGGCTGTACTGATTAAAGTAGGAAGAGGTCTCCTTTCTTCCATCTTCTGTGGCTTCCAGAACCACTCCTTTGCCCCTTCATCTGCTCACTCTCCCACCACTCTGCTGGAAAGACAGTGACAACACTTATGTAACGTTTGCTAAGATGAAAACATATGGAGTTGCTGATATCCAACCTATAACAACAGCAATTTCATATGGTCTAATATATGCCAGGTACTATATTTACATGTATCAAAAGACCTGATTTAAGAGTGTCTCTGTGCTATTAATTTAATTAATCATACCTTATGAGGTATTATTATCATCATCCTTGTTACATCTGAGGAAATTGAGGCAAAGAAAGGTTAAAAAACTTGCCCATAGCTAGCAAGCAGCAGGAGCAGGATTTGGGCCCAGGAAGTCTGGCTTTGGAGCCTAGGTTCTTAGTCATTACACTATGATGCCCCTCTAGAATGGCATCACTAAACTGCAAATAACCAAATCCAAGCTTATGAAGGGAGCTGGAGCCAGTATCCTTGTTAACTGAGTGTGGGTGCCCTGTGTTTCCCCCTTTTTAGGGTTTGTTATTTAATGTATGTGTGCATTTCCCAATAGGTGTCAGGGCCAGAGGCTAGGGAGTGGGCCTGCTCTTCACTACTTCATCCCAAGTGTCTTGTGCAGTATGCAGAGTAGATGTGCCCTTAATACTTACTGAAGGAAAAAAGGAAGGAAGGAAGGGAGGGAGGGTGGAAGGTGGAAGTGGGGGCATCGATTGGAGACTGGGAAGGCTGGTGAGATGAACTGTAGAATATGTCTGACTTGTGTAGAGAGTTGGGCTTTGAGGGGCCACAAACAGGGTAGAATTTTCTACTTAGGGCATCCAGAGTAGGACGGGCCAGAGGGATGAGTTCAAGCCAGAGATTCATAGTGTCAGTCAATGGCGAACCCCTGGCCAGCACGGCTGCTGCCAGGCTTCAGAGGATGGTGGAGGCTGGGTGGGAGGGGAGAGCCAGTGAGGAGTGAACCGTTGAAGGAGGAGCCTACAGTCTGAGAGTCCCTTTATGCTCTGGGAACCATAAGTCGTACAACATAAGGTCTGAAATACCTAGACCTGCCTGCCTACCAGGCTTCTCGTCATTGTAAGCCCAAGGTAGAAACTTTCAATTCATGTCTTTGAACTCTTTCCCTAAGTGCTAGATATGGTGGAAGAATGGCTGCAAACATACAGATGTCCTTAGGAAAGTGGGCTTTTGGTTTCTAGCACCCAGGACCCTAGTCCTTTGAAAGAGTAAGATATTAAAGGCCAAGGACCACCCTGGAAGAGATGAAAACAAAATGCTGATTCTGTCCTTACCTCTCTCTGGGACCTTCTTCGTGACTCATTGTTTTTAATCTGTCAAAAAGGGAAGCAATGCATTTGCATAGCTTCTCAAAGTTATTGTGATGACTTTTTGTTTGTTTACTGATCAAATCAGATAATGTATTGAAAGTTCTTAGAAAAGTGTAAAGTACTGTAAAATGTAATTATTATTAATGTCTGACATCACATATACTAGACAACATAATACAATGATAAATTAACTCTGTGTGGGTCAACTATTACCTAACTCCTACTTTGGCTCCCACATCCCACTGTCTTCCTAAGAAGTAGATTCCTACTTTTTAAAAAAAATTTAATTTTTGGCTGCGTTGGGTCTTCATTGCTGCGTGCGGGCTTTTCTCTAGTTGTGGCGAGCAGGGGCTTCTCTTTTTGCGGAGCATGGGCTCTAGGTGCGTGGGCTTCAGTAACTGTGGTACGTGGGCTCCGTAGCTGTGGCTTGCGGGCTCAGTAGTTGTGGTGCACGGGCTTAGTTGCTCCACGGCATGTGGGATCTTCTTGGACCAGGGCTTGAACCCGTGTCCCCTGCATTGGCAGGTGGATTCTTAACCACTGCGCCACCAGGGGAGTCCCAAGATTCCTACTTTTAAAAAGATGAGGTGGGGAAAAATAGTATTAGGATATGTATTGACTTTCTATTGCTGCCATAACAAATTACCCCAGACTTGGTGACTTTAAAACAACACAAATTAATCATCCTACAGTTTTGGAGGTCAGAAGTCTGAAAGGGGGTCTCACTGGGCTAAAATCCAAGGTGTTCCATTCTGGAGGCTCAACAGGAGAACCTGTTTCCTTGCCTTTTTTCCTTTTCTAGAGGCTGCCTGCGTTGCTTTTCTCACGGTCCCCTTCCTCCATCCACAAAGCCAGCAATGTCAGATCTCTCTGCGCCTTCTCTATTGTTACATCTCCCTCTGACTCTCTTCTGCCTCTCTCTTCCACTCTTAAGGACCCTTGTGATTAGGGTTAGGCCCACCTGGATAATCCAGGATAATCTCCCTATCTTAAATTCAGTCAATTAGCAACTTTAATTCCCCTTTGCCATGTAACCTAACAGGTTCCGGAGATTAGGACATGAAAATCTGCGGGGGCGGGGGGGGGGGGGGGGGCGGGGATATTATTCTTCCTACCACATTATATACTTTGTAAGTATTTCATCTGGAAAGAACTTTGGCAAAAGTGAAAATGGAAAATCAAAATTCTTCCTAACTTGTTGGTAATAAGAGCTTCCAGTATTACTGGATAATTCCTAGCAAGATTCTTTTTCATGGGAAACTAGCAACACCTAGTGTCTCTCCAAATAAATTTCAGCAGAAAACTTACAGTGTCCTGTAATTAAAAAGGTAGACTAGAAGGTACAGCTCAGTGACTGATGGTGGAAAAAGGAAATTCTCACCATTCATAGAAGGAGAAGACTGATTCTGTCTTCTGTATGTTCTTTAGACAGTGTGAACCCCTACACCCATGTGTACATCCAGAAGTATTTAAATCAATTCTGTTTTGGGCCTGGCACCATGCTGGACTCTGTGATAGATGCAGAAAGATAAGAACATGACCCTCATCCTCAGATTGCACCCAGTCTTATGGCAGTCAAGACACACCCTGGCAATTAAAGCATATGTACCCATTTACAAAACACTGAAGACTTAATGGCCAAGGGTACCAGTTATAATTAGGCTCAGTTGTACATACATCAAAACCCCAAAGAACACTGGCTTAAACAACAGAGAGGTTTATTTCTCGTTCTTGTGAAAGAATTGGTATAGCCCTGGTTTGGCAGTTCCTCAAAAAGTTAAACAGAGTTACTATATGACCCAGTAATTTTACTCCTAGGTATATATCCAAGAGAATTGAAAACATACTTCTATAGAAAAACTTGTACACTAATGTTCATAGTAGCATTATTCATAAGAGCCAGAAAGTGGAAACAACCCAAATGTTCATCAACTGATAAATGGATAAACAAAATGTGGCATAGCCATACAACGGAATATCACCCAACCATAAAAAGGAATGAAGTACTGATACATTCTACAACGTGGAAGAACCTGAAAAACATTATGTTAAGTAAAGAAGCCAGACACAAAAGGCCACATATTGTATGATTCTATTTATATGAAATATCCAGAACAGGCAATTCCATAGAGACAGAAAGCAGATTAGCGGTTGCCAGGGTCTGGGAAGTGGGGAGGGAAGGATGGGGAGTGACTGCTAATGGTACAGGATTTATTTGGGGAGTGATGAAAATGTTCTGGAATTAGTGGTGATAGTTGAACAACTTTGTGAATATACTAAAACCCCTAAAAACCATTGAATTGTATACTTTAAATGTGAATTATATCTCAATAAAGTTACTAAAAAATACTAGGAAGGTCAAGGAGGCAAAAATGGGTGATGACTAATTAGAGGCCATGAAGAAGAGATGGGAAAAGTACTTTCCATTAGTTTTTTGCCCCCTTCCCCCCTGTTCTTTCTCCAGGTCTCAGAGAGGTTTACCCTTTTCTTTCCCATATATTAGGTCACCTCTTCCCCCACCACCACTGCAGTCAGCAAGCTGTTTACCGTGTGAGGCTGACCTGGCCCCAGACAAGGAGAGAGATGGCAGTTCTGTTCCCTACAGAGATAAAATGGTGAATAAGCTGATGGAAATAGAGCATGGAATAGAACTCACGCCCCATCCCTCCTGAGGGTGTCCCCCCATGACAGGCACCTCTGATTCTGGGGAACAAATATCCTTTGTGGGGTCCCTGGTCCTGATGGCACAGGGAAGGGGCTCTGTGAGCCTGTGGCCCACCACACAGTTTACCCATCTATCTGGAGAATGAAGAATCTTGGGGCAGAACACTCGAGGCTGCCTGTGTCCCTGCTCCCCACGGGAGGTGTGAACTAGCAGCGTCTGCATCTGCCCCCGTGGCGGCCTTGCTCTGGGTCGTCAAGCTACTCACCCTCCTGTCTGTTCCACTGATAGAGCAGTTCCTCATGTTCTGATGTTTCCTTCACAGCCATGTGACTTTATTCTTGATCTGTTCCCTGTTCCTCCTCTTGTGCCGTACAAGTACAAGATAGTACAAACGGAGGTACTATTTCTTCCAGGACAAGATACCACTCCTCACACCACTGTAAGAGTTATTTTACTTATTTTGTGGTCATCTGTAGACAGTGCAGGTTGGCTCAGGCTCCGTGCGTTAGCCTGAGTGACCCATGTTTGCCCCAAGAACTTCCTCCCCGTGCTCGTGGGTTCTGGGGATCTAGATAGTGGGATATGCATGGATGTCGAGTCTGAGACAGCAGAGCCATTGTAAAAGATAGTAGCCCAACTATCACACCCAGGAGAATTAATCAGGAGAAGTGGGGGGAGACATGATGACTAAATGTAATAAGGTATTCAGATGGGATCCTGGGACAGAAAAAGGAAATTAAGTAAAAATTAAGGGAAAAAAAAGTATGGACCTTAGTTAATAATAACAAATCAATATTGGTTCATTAATTGTGACAAATGTGACATACCAATGTAAGAAGTTCATCAGACGGAAAACTAGGTTTGGAATATATAGGAACACTTTACATTGTCTTTAAAATTTTTCTGTAAATCTAAAATGATTCTAAAGTTAAAGCTTTATTAAATCCTCCAAAAGTATATTGTCTCCACCTCCACGAGAGCACTCAGCTCTGACCTGGCCAGACCATTTTAAAAGAATAGTGTCATCCAATATGCCCTCTTTGAAGAGTAGTTATAAGATATCACCTGTATCATCAGTGCAGCCTGGAAGAGTTCCATTTACCTGTGTATAAAAGATAGACTTTTAAAGTCCTGGCTGAGTGGATAGGAAGATGAGAGCATTGGAGCAGAAGTACACATTCTGGTCTTAGGCTGAGTGAGGCCTTCCAGGGCAATGAGTGACAGTGAGTGAGCCTGTGGTAGCCCTGGGCCATGTCCCAGTGGCCTTTAGGGAAGGACCAGCCCACGAAGACATCATCTCAGGGGGTCGAGGTAAGTTTTGCATCCAGGGCAGAGCTAAAAGTCAGGAGCTGAAAGTGTAGCCACATCCATGATCTGCTTGATCATTATGACCTCTGACACCATGAGCCATCCCTTCCTGAAACTTCTCTCCTTGGGAGCTATACCTGTTTCTTCTTTCTCCTGTGACTTCCTCTCTTCTTAGCTGTGTGACTTGTCTCTTCTTCCTCCACCCATTAGAAAATGTTGCTGTGCACTCGGGTTCTGTATTTGATATTCTCGCATCACTCTGAAACTCTCTTGGGTATCCATCCAGTTCCTCACTGTCACTGTCACCGCTCGTGACTCCTGAATCTGTGTTCTGGTCGGGAGTGCATCCTTGTGCTCCAGCTGCATGCGGTCAATGCAGGGTTTCCAGGGGAGGGACGGACACCTGAGACTCAGTGTGTTCTAAGCCCTGTATTGATTTGCCTCTTCCCTCAGCTAGAATCACAGACCCTGCTCTTTCAAAATGATGGTTTCATGCAGAGTTTTTATTTTTTCTTATTTTTAAACTTTTATTATTATTATTATTTTGGCCACACTGAGTGGCTTGCAGGATCTTAGTTCCCTGACCAGGGATTGAACCTGGGGTCCGGTAGTGAGAGCACTGAGTCCTAACCACTGGACCGCCAGGGAATTCCCACATGCAGAGTTTTTAATTAAGATAAAAAAGATAGATATTGAGCAGTTTGGGAGGAAGTAAAACACCCCCCCCCCCACACACACATAGAATTATGGTTGGTGGCAGTGTAGGAATTACCCAATCAATACACTATCAAAGCTTGTTTACACGAACTTTTTATACAATACAAGGGGACACAAAATATACATTTAAGGAAATTACAGGTGAAAGTATAATACATTTTACAGCTCCTTCCAGCTCCTTTAGTCTCTCTCCTTTCTGGTTCTCAGCCTCGACTTAGGGGCCACTCTTCCTGGTCACCTTATTTTGTCTTCAGGCCAGGCTGAGTCCTTTGAAGTCTCCTAAGTAGATGGAAAAATCGGCTTTTCTTGTCTCCATCCTCCCCGTGCAGCTAGGTTCTGTCCTTGCTCTCTGTGATGACACCCTCCTGGCCTTGCCCTTCATCCGATCCAGCAGGCTGATGAGCCTAGAGCCTCCCATGTGACCCAAGTCCTGAGTCCTTAGCCTGGAGGCCATGGCACTCCTCTCTTCGCCCCCTGGCTGCTCGCAGAAACTGCCTTGCGTCAGAGTACAGGCCAGCAAACACCTCCATGAAATCATAAGAAAGACCAAAATTCTGCAGTGGCCCAAGGGCCATTTCTTTTCAAAATTTAAAATCTTTATGGATCCAGAAATGGACTGAGGGGTTTAGAGGTGGAATGAGAATCCACATAATAAGATTCATGTTCAAAAGTGGTGTCAGGGCTTCCCTGGTGGCGCAGTGGTTGAGAGTCCACCTGCCGATGCAGGGGACGCGGGTTCGTGCCCCGGTGTCACACCCTCTCATGACAGTGAGAGGCCCACGTACTGCAAAAAAAAAAAAAAAAAGAAAAAAAGTGGTGTCAAATTGTCTAATTTCAGCACTCTATTGCTTACAGTGTTAAAGTCCTGACACCAGAGGCTCAGGGAGATGTACTGATGAAGATACTTGGATGGATAATACTGGCTATTTCCCTTGGTACATTAATGCACAGTTGGTTTTTGAGTCATCCAACAATGATGAGAAGTGCGCCCCTAAGCAGTTCTGGGCTCAGCTCTGGCACTCACATCTTAATTAGGTGGGTTTTGACTCATCATTATTTAGTTGCCCATTTTTCCTTAACACAGTGCTTTAGTTGTTTTATGCAATTAGAAGGAGGAAGCTTGCAAAAGTCATCACATTACAGAAGATATATGACAGAAAAAATCATTAACTCCATCTTACTGTACGAATCCCAGCAGTAGTTAGGGACTTACGTAAATAGCACAGCTTAAATTATTTAGCTGACAATCCCTAGTAACAATACCAGCACTTGATTCTTCATAAAAGCAAAAGTGATTAGTCTGCTATATAACCTCATCGTCGGAAAAATGTATTTCCCATTATAACATTTGTCATGATTTCCTTGGGAATGGACAAATTAAAAACAGAATTTTGACACGTCAAATTGTCCTGCAGCACGAAAGCCAAAATGAGTGTCTCTTCCACTAGAGGCCTGGGGTCCATGCTGCCTTGGGGAATTTTTTGCCTGGGTGGCAGGCAGTGTGGAAGAAGTTGGGCAGAACCTAATTTTCAGCAAGTTCTTATTTTTTCACAATCTTGATGAGTTCTAGGAATAATGCTGCAGAAGCTACTTCTTTCAGGAGAAGAGTGGTTCTAGAAAGATGATTGAGATTCACGTGGGAGATCTGGGCGAATTTTAAAACTTCCCCTTTGGCAAACAGTTTAACTTAAACAGTTAGCAGACTCCTTAGGTGTGTGAGGATGTGGGCCAGATGCCAGATGCCAAGGTAGTGAGACACTGCTTCTGGCCTCAAAAGCTTCTTTCTAACCCTGGACCATCAGCCATTGATGTTTCCAATTCTCCCGAGCACTTAGTTACCTGCTAGAAGGTAGGCGTGGTCATGTCCCTTTCTTTGACCTATAGGAACTCTTGTGTGATTCCTTCACTTCCCTGTCCCCTTCCCAACAAGTGACAAGGAGTTTTCTCTTTAACTGCACCCAATCTAGCCCATCCTGACTATTACAGAAAGTAAGATTTCCTACCACACCTGATGGTGGACAATCAATGAGATGGCAGATGCAAAGGCACTGTGGTTGGCACATAGTAGGCCTTGGTAAAGGGTATTTTTCTTCCCCCCTTTCCCTTTAAAAGTCTGATGAAAAATGTGAATTCTTATTCCTCAAAAGAAAGCTGATTCCATGTACATTTTTACTACAGCAATGTCTAGAAATGTTTACGTAAGTGATTTCTTCATTTGGGGGTTGGGTAATGGCAGGTATGATTTTACAATTACAATGTGTGATAAAATTGGCTCATTGTCTCCCAATATTTATTCTCTTCTTCTCCCTTAGTAATATCTGAGTGGGCACATTGTGCCTTAAGCTAAAAGACATTTGCCAGCTCCCTTGCAGCTGTGAAAAACTATGTGACTACTGGATAATGAGATGTTAAAAGGAAGTGTTGTGTGGGATTTCTGTGAAGGCTCCTTTTAAGGGAGGGAGTACCCATGTCATTTCCTTTACTCGATGCTGCTGCCTGGGATGTAGATGCAGTGGCTGTCTAGCAGCCCACTTGGACCATGAGGACAGGGGTCCCACACTAGGGATGGTGGAGAGTGAGGCAAAAGGCACTTGAGTCCTTGGTCACTTACTGGAGGACCATACAGGTCATGAGCTCTCTGTTTCTGCATTTGTTCTAGATGAAAGAAAAATAAATTTCTAATTTGCTCAAGCCACTCTTTTTTTTTTTTTGCTGCGCCTCGTGGCTTGCGGGATCTTAGCTCTCTGACCAGGGATTGAACCCGGGCCCAGCAGTGAAAGCACTGAGTCTTAACCACTAGACCTCCAGGGAATTCTAAGCCACTGTATTTTAAATTTAAAATTTTTTAAATTTATTTTTAATTCTGGTAAAAAAAATAACAGAAATTCACCATCTTAACAATTTTTAAGTGTACAGTTCAGTAACGTTAACTATATTTACACAAACTATTGTTGTTTTACACTTTTTGTTTATATAAAGTCAAACCTAATCCTAACAAACACAGTAGAGTGCTTCCCTGGTGGCACAGTGGTTGGGAGTCTGCCTGCCAATGCAGGGGTCACGGGTTTGAGCCCTGGTCTTGGAAGATCCCACATGCCGTGGAGCAACTAAGCCCATGTGCCACAACTACTGTAGAGCACAGGCTCTAGGCGTGCGGGCTTCAGTAGTTGTGGCTCGCAGGCTCTAGAGTGCAGGCTCAGTAGCTGTGGCGCATGGGCTTAGTTGCTTCGTGGCATGTGGGATCTTCCTGAACCAGGGCTCGAACATGTGTCCCCTGCATTGGCAGGTGGATTCGTAACCACTGTGCCACCAGGGAATGTTTTGTCCTGTTTTGTTTTGTTTTGCTTTTTTGCTGTTGTTTTTGGCTGCACCAAGCGGCACGTGGGATCTTAGTTCCCCAACTAGGGATCAAACTTGTGCCCCCTGCCGTGGAAGCACGGAGTCTTAACTACTGGACCCCCAGGGAATTCCCAAGTGAACCCAATCTTTAAAAAACAAACAAAAAAAACCTTTGGAAAATTGGCAAACAAGTGCATGCTTAAACATTTTAAATTAAAATAGCATTATAAACTAAAATAAAACATTTAAATAAAAATAAACTCTTTAAAGTATCTTCCCTGTTTCCTTGCTTTTTTAGTTAACTGATGGTCTTACCCTAGTTTACCCAAAATTCAGAGCCTGTGGAAAAGGCTTATATGCTATTACTTTAATCGGGATACAACCCAAGCAGGATGAAGAAAAGGAGAGTAAGTCCAGGAAGGAGAGAGAGCTAGTATGAAAATGCCCAACTGAGCCAGCCTGCACTTGGAATCAAGTGGGACTGATTTCTTATAGGACAGTTTTCCGAGAAACTACTCTTCAGGACAGTATGTCTGGATTAAGGAGGGAGAAGAATTTACTTGTCTCCCATCTCCCATTGGTTAACAGTTTGCTCCACAGGGTGTTAATTGTGTTAATTCTTTTACACTCCCATTTGGGCACGCATGGGCACCAGGGCCGGCTTCCTGGGCTCGTGACCAGTGAAGTCATAACCGAGCTCAGAAGGGGGCCCACTCTGGAGGTTTAATGCTCTGTAGTCACTGCCTGGAAAGTCTTAATAATTTTATTTCTGAATTTGTGTTTTGTAAGTGAAGTCTGAGGGACAATGCAGCCTGCGCTGAGGGACTTAGAGCTTCTGCTCATGGTGGGCTCTTCTTTTCCCTGCCTCTCTGAGATGGGTTCTCAGTGCCCAGCTTTGTGCCACTGAGTCATTGGCGGTGCCCTGGATACTTGAAAGGGTCTGCACTCACCTGGTGAGTACCTCTCTGCCTGAGGGAGTACAACATGAAGTAGCAGGTAAAATATACCTTGACAGGTCAAGAGAGAGACTGTGGAAGAAAGAAAAAAGCTTCTTTCCTGTTTTTGAACAAGCAACTTCACATTTTCATTTTGTACTGCGAATTCTGCAGCTGGCCCTGAGGGGCACTGAGTGGGTCTGTGTGTACCGTGCCTTGGTGTCAGTAGGGATGCCTCAGGGCAAAGGATGGGAGTGTGAACCATAGTGTGGAGCAAGGTGCTACTAGGTTTTCTCTGCCTGAAGTGGGTCAGAGGCCATATGGACGAGGTCACTACAATTGCAGCTATGTGTTGAACAACTGGCCGAAGGCCCTGTGGATGGTGAGACCATGAAGATCTGGACTGGCACATGAGAGGTGCTGATACAGTTCTCCTCCTGCATTTCTCAAATCAGCTCCACCCTCCCACTGTATCTGGCTCTCACACTGTGATCTGTGGCCTTCATTTTTGTGACGTGAAGATGTTTCCATGTCTTCCCTGAGAAAGGAGGGACACGTTCAATAATTCACAACTTGATGGCCAGCCATAATTTCTGAAAAGATTTAAGGTAGCAGAGTTAGCAGCATGGTCTACAGTCCCTGATGCTGCAACCTGTCCCTTGGCTGTAATAGATATTCATCATCATTTCCCTCCACCACTCTACATCCCTCTCTCCCTTGGCCAGCACTTGGCTGGTCTGAGTTCCTTTTCTGGTAGACTGACCTAGACCTTCATCTTTGAGGGATCTGAATCCTTAGTTGCCTTAACTTGGTCAGGTACTGGTTGCTCAATTGTCCATCCATTGTCATCAAAGGGCAAGGAAGCACCGAGAGATACTACAGCAAGCCCCCTGGGTTTCAGACATATTCCCTCCTGACCCCATGTGTAGCATCAATGCTAGCTCATCATGGTAATTAGAAATAAAGTCATGTATTTGCCTGTTGGTCTACTGGAATGAGGAGATGAAAGTGACCAAGTAGGGGTTGGGGCCTCGAGGTTAGCAGAACTCTTACTGTGTTCCCTGGTGGAAGTGTCCTCACCCAGGACCAGGACTGCTAATGCATCAGAGCCTAAGGCTAAAGAAACGGGAAGCACAAATTCTGTGAGTGAGTCACTGGGAGTGATAGTGAGAAGGGTTAACCCTACCTCCACTCGTTGGTTCTTGGTCTTGGGTCTTCTAGCTGTTGGACACACAGAACCAGGTTCTGCCTGTTGATTCAATACGTACAGCAAATCCTGGAATAGAGTATAATAATTCCAGCACCTTAAATGAGTCCTAACAGGCCGTTTCACTCACTACCAGCCTGAATGTTTCAGGGTGATGAGGCATAAGGCAGTGGAGTCTGGTTATGTGTCCCTTGTCACACTTCCTCTGCTGTAAAATTGATCCCTTGGACCGAGGCAGTATCATGTGTGATATAATGTTTTTAGAAGAGGCATTTGTAAACCTTAAATGGCGGTGCTGTTGGAGGCATTATGAAAAGGAAAGGCAAATCTCATCTAAAGCAGGTGTCAAATCTGGAAAGAACACCTACTCTTCCACGTAGGGTGGAAGGTGATATAAGTGTAATTCCTGAGCCATAGCGCCATATCAATAGCTCAGTGTCAGACTCTGCTCTTGGCAGGTTGGGCATTCAGCACTGGTAGTTGCTACATCAGTCTTAGTGAGGGCAATTCATGCTGTTTAGCCCATCCATAGCATGGTAGCATGAATGAAGCCTATGGATATAGCATGGGTCTATTGCACAAGCACTGAGGTAGCCAAGAAAGAAAGGCTGGCTCATGTCCATAAGACATGTCATCCTGTCCATCTGGTTGGTGAGAGCCTTAACTGGGAAGGACACCCCCTGTGGGCATTAACATGAGATTCAAAGATCTAAACACTTAGGGTCTACTTCCACAGATCCACCCACATACCTCTTCCCCAGACTGCCTTCTTTCTTCCTTCCCTCCTTCCTCCTTCCCCTCCTTCTCTTCTTTCCTTCCTTCCTGCATGCCTTTCTTTCTTTTTCATTGAAGTATAGTTGATTTACAATGTTGTGTTACTTTCTGGGGTACACCAAAGTGATTCATATATATATATACATACATATACACACACACACATATACATATAAGTATATTCTTTTTCAGATTCTTTTCCATTATAGGTTATTACAAGATATTGAATATAGTTCCCCGTGCTATGAGGTAGGACCTTGTTGTTTATCTGGACCTCCTTATTTCTGATATTCCAATCTTGTTCTTTTCAGGACTTGACCTTTAAGCCATTCTTTGAAACTGTTTAGGAATCTATGTATATCTGTAGTTCAGGCCACTTCGTATGGAGTGGATGACCAAGTATACTGCTCAGAGCTCTGCCTACAGGGAGAATTTGCCATCATCATCGCACCTTAGACCCACTCCTGAGTAATGCAGCTGCAGTATTTATTTATTTTTTATGTTTTTAATTTTATTTGTTTTATTTTATTTTGTTTTTGTACCAATATATTGTTATTGACCCATCTATGAACCAGGCCTGAGTCCCTTCCTCTTCTGTTAATTGGTGTCAAGGAGTCCTCTATGAAGCTGTGGGAGTGAGTTGAGGAAGAGGTGTTAATGCAATAGAGAGAGGTGTAGGGGAATCTGGACCACCTGTTCAGGTGGCTTACTCATACCTTCTGGACTTGCTCAGGCCCAATCCTGAATACGCCATTTTCCATCCTATGGTGGATTGCCACACTTCCCTGACCTTATAGTCATTTGCATGGTCAATTCATGCAGCAAGATCAATCAACCTCTACTAGGTCTCAGTGGTACCAGGAGCTGTGTTTTCAAATGGAAAATAGTTGTTGGCCACAGAAGGTCTGGCCTTGCTCCATAACCATCGTGTTTTGTGCTAACTCTCCCACTGAGGCTTTCCAGAGACTCTGCACAGTGTTCTTATCCACTGCAGATACTTCCAGCACCGCCAGAGCTGCTGAGCAGTACGATGGCGGAGCAGCTGCACCTCTGCTTGGACTCCTGCCTTCTGAACCCAAACCCAGGGAGAAGAGTGAGGGCAAAGGGGGAGTGATGCAGGAGAGGAGAGTGAGGGAACATGAGTGCGCGTTAGTCAATGGGCCACCACTTGGATTTAAAAATGTCTGATTTCGGGCTTCCCTGGTGGCACAGTGGTTGAGAGTCCGCCTGCCGATGCAGGGGACACGGGTTCATGCCCTGGTCTGGGAAGATCCCACATGCCGCGGAGCGGCTAGGCCCGTGAGCCATGGCCGCTGAGCCTGCGCATCCGGAGATTGTGCTCCGCAATGGGAGAGGCCACAACAGTGAGAGGCCCGCGTACTGCAAAAAATAAATAAATAAAATAACTAACTAACTAAATAAAAATGTCTGATTTCTCACAAGGAAAATATTTTTTCTATTTCTTTAATTTGTTGTTATATCTATGGATGATGGATGTTCACTAAACCTATTGTGATAATCATTTCATTATCTATGTAAGTCAAACCATTATGCTGTACTCCTTAAACTTATACATCGCTGTTATGTCAATTACATCTCAATGAAACTGGAAGGACAAAAAAGAATGATTGATTTCTCAATCTTGTGAGGTCATTTCCTGGCTTTGATTTTTTTTTTTTTTTTCAGAGCAGTCCATATGGAGGTGGAAGGGAGATGAATTTATCTGTCAGCTGCCATCTTGCCTTAGTCAAAGACTCACCCATGGGGCATTAATTGCCTCACATATGTGGGAGCTGAGGAAGTCTGCCTCAAAACGGAGGTCCTCAGGCAAAACCTGGAGGTTGGACATGAGAGATGTGGGATGTGGGCACAAAGGAAGGCAGCTGGGTCACTACCCTGCATAAAACTCCCTGTGTGCTCCATCCTATAATTAACATAAAGTCCAGTGATGTACCTGGTCTGGTTCCTGCTCACCTCTCTGACTTTATCTTACACCACTCACTCCCTCCACCACTGCATTCTAGCCACACTGGCTTTTTTTGTGTTTTTTGTTTCGTTTTGTTTTTCTGCGGTGCGCGGACCTCTCACTGTTGTGGCCTTTCCCGTTGCGGAGCACAGGCTCCGGACGCGCAGGCTCAGTGGCCATGGCTCACGGGACCAGCCGCTCCGCGGCATGTGGGATCCTCCCGGACCGGGGCACGAACCCGTGTCCCCTGCATCGGCAGGCGGACTCTCAACCACTGCGCCACCAGGGAAGCCCCTGGCTTTCTTTCTGTCCCAAGTTTTCAGGATTTTGCCCTTGCTGTTCCCTCTGCCCAGAGTGCTCGTCTCCCTGATCTATGCTGGCTAGTTCTTTTAAAAGAGTTCACTCAATCCAGTGTAGCCCACCAATTTCTGTCCCACCACTCTACTTCTAATTCTGTTTTTGCTTGTGTATGATCTTTCCCTGGTCCTGCGCTAGGGTTTGAGCTCCATGAGAGCAGAGAACTTGTCATTCTTTTTCACTCTTGTATTTACTGCACCTGGACTAGTGCTTGGTGCAAAGTAGGCACTAAATAAATATTTCTTGAATGAATGCTTGGATAGTGATACTAGTAATGGAAGTATTTATGACTAAACCAAGACTTCCTCTTTATAAATACAAAATACCTAAGAGATATTTGTCAGATAATTTTTAAAAATGGTATCCTGTTTTCCCATCTGACTGAAGAAAAACATAGAGGCTGTTTCTAGAGGACTAAAAGTTGGGGCAGCTAACTGCCAGAAACTTCATGGCTAATTTCCTATTGACCACGTTGAAGTTCATTCATATGTGTATCATAGAGATGACCAGAGCCTCTAATAGGTAAAAAGAAAGCCTTCCAAGGCCTATCCTGTGCCAGTGAAGCTATTCTGTCATGTAGAAAGCACATAACATGAGACTTATTTTAGAACCTTTGTATTACTATTATTGTCTGCAGTCTCCAGAGGAATCTTCACATCACTCTTTGGTGTTACATCTGGAATGGTCCTTGGAAATCATCTGGTTTAGTCTTCTCATTTTATAGATGAGGAAAGTAAGGTCCAGAGAGGGAAAGGGACTAGCCCAAGGTCATTCTGTTAGTTAGAGGAAGAGCCAGGACCAGAATTCAGATCTCCTGACAAAGAGTTGAGGATTTTACAAGGTACTGTGACAAATTCTCCCTTATTCCTCTGCTTCCCTAAAACAAAAACAAAAACAAAAACCTCAAAGGATTTGCCTTAAACAATGTGCTTGTGAGTCCTGATGGGATCACCATGGGTCTCTGGATCCTGGCAGTGGTGGTAATGATGAAGTGCTGATCTTCCTTTCTTATTTTGCTTGGAATATTTTTTGAATTATCATCAAACATTACCCATCAAGGGAAGTAATTGTGTTTTCATTTAGGGCTTCAGTGAGACCTACATAAAAAGTCACAGGAACATTTCCATTGCAACTAGGTAACAAACGGTCATTGAAATTCACTAGAAATAAATTACTGTGGATATGTTTTCTCCCAGTGACAGTTTTCTCCTAAGCAATCAGTAGACATGCCTGTCTTTTTCCCTTTTGCTTTACAGGTGAAGGTTTGCAGAATTTCAGAAACTTTATCCAGGTCTCAGAAAACCAGAACCATTTTTCTTTGAACTATGATGCTGTAGTTAAAATTTAGAACTATCAGGAAAAAACTCCAACTAATTTGGAAAATCTGGGGGGAAAAAAAAAAAAAAACCCTGAATGTTTACCTCGGCTGAAAGCAATTTGAGTCTATAGTCCCTTTCCTGTAAGACTTCTTTCCCTGTCTTCCTGCCTTCAGAGGTGGGAGGTAGGTAACATTTCCAATTTGCAGCGTTTTCTATCCACGTTTGTCTTCTCTAGATAATTCTCAGGATGATTATGAGGATTTAGTTGTTGCGGGGTGGTGCACACCTATGTGCAATTTGAATAACTTAGTCCTGTGCATTTCTAGCTGAGCATGTGACCGAGAAGTTCTGGACCAGTGCTTTATGGTTGGAGCCCCTTGGTAAGCGTGCCCTTTCTAAACATTACGTGGGATGTGACCAGAGCAGCATGATGCTCTTTTGTTTTAAGGGTGGGTTTGGGGAACAACAGGACTTTGAGTTCATCCTTCCGGGTGGGGGGGGGGCGCAAAAGATTGAACTGAAACTACCGGCTGGAATTGCCCCTGTTTCTCCTCCCTCGTGCAAATCACTTTCACATTTGTTGCAGCTGGCCCTGCTCGGTCCCTGAAGAGGCAATTGCACAACTTGCGGCATACGTCTTGTAGCCCTACCTTTGTGCCTCCGATCCCTCTTCGGTAAAATGTTCTCAGCGCACAAAAGCGGCGGCTGAAGGGAACAGCTTTGGGCACAGAGGGAGGAGGGAGCTGGCCGGCTGAAGCGCCGCTGCACCATCTCCAGTGGAAACGGACGCTGCTAACCCTGCCTAGGAAACTAATGGAGCGTCCCTAAGAAACCCAAACTCCAGCTTGGCTCACACCAGCTATCTCCCCCACCTCCAGACCCCCAGGTGAGACTAAATCCAACCAACCAACCCCGCGGCCGGCAGTCCAATCAGCCTGCCTGTAGAAGGCGGGCTTGCAGCATGCTTTCTCATCCTTGAATTCGACTTGAATCTTATCATGTTTTGTTTTGTGCGAAGAAAGGCCGTCACCCCCGTTTTCCTTTGTTTTCCAGCAATTTCTTGTCTTGTAGTAACTTAAAACATTTCCTCTGGGGATGGGGTGAAAAAAACTGGATATAAGTGTTTATAGTGCAAAGTCCTCTGGCTTATTTAGTGTGTGAGACATCAGAGATGCCTGCTAACTAACCGGGTTACCCACACGAGGCTTCCAACTGCCTCCCGAGAACGATGGCCGAAAGGCAAGGGTACGAATGTGCTGCTGCCATTTGCGGGCACCCGTGTCAGCATTTATATTTAAATATATTTCCCTGTAAGAATTTTAATTGGAGATTTCGGCTCGAGGTGCTCCAATAAAACAGAGAAGGAGCCAAACCGAGTTATTTCGCTTCATAACCAAGCTTTATTTCGAGGCTTTCTTTCCCCTGCGGTTCTTGCCCCGAAGCGATCTGTAAAGCGAACCCACTCTGATACAGTTTGAAAAGTGCATTTTGTACTTGGCTCTTTCTTTGATCGAATTAATCTGGGCTTTTTTGTAGTTCTAAATGAGGCCTATGGGCTGACAATGTAGCTGTTTAAAGGGGATTTTAGGGGATAATAATAGCCAATGCAAATAGTGCCATGAGAATGGCAACTTGCTTTTGCACTTTCAATCACATAATAACTGCAAAGAAAGCTTTTAAAATGAATTGAAATTTTGTGGCATGCCATCTGGGATTATTTGGGGAAACAGTTCTGAATACTTCAGTTGGGCGAAAGAATGGTGGTACGTCTGCTCTTAAGCTGACATGTTTCAGATGGCAACCTTATGCTAACTGGTGCAAAGTTGGCTAGCATTATTTTTTTTAATTTTATTATTTTCTTTCTTTCGGATTATCTGCAAAAATTCTCTTTGATTGCTGGTATTTGGGTCTGAAAAACTTTTCCATTGTTGAAGAGTTCAATTCAACCCCTTGCAGCTGCTGATCCCTTCATTGTTCCTCTCGTTATGTGTACGCGTCTCAGATGAATGTAGCCAAGCCTTTTAGTGCCTTAATGGGTGTCTACATAAAGGTCATTTTTTCTGCCGCACTTGTTTTAACAAAAGTTTATACACAAACAACAACCACAGCTAAAACATTCACATTAATCAATTTCCTCCTGATTGCAAAATGCAAAAACTGCCTTAGGCCAGAGCCCGGGCATGAAAAATGTTTTCTGTGTAAGATGTTTTCTGTGTATGATGTCATAAAGCAGAAAATAGTTTAAGCAGTTTCATCAAGGGCAAAAGCAGGACAAAACATCATTGTGGCAACACAGTTTCTGAGATCTCCCCTTCTGGTGTTTCTGTGTCTATGTAGTTATGTCAGGTTACTTCGAGGGCAGAGAGGCTCTTAGGATGGAGTGAGTTGAGGTTTTAGCTCTGCCTTTGATGTTCACCCTGGTTTGGGAGCTGTTCTCTGTGAACTTCTGGTGGGTGTCAGGTATTGCCTCTGTGGGAAAGTGTAGGTGTTAATCAGAATCTGGAGAAAACTGCATAAACTGTATCTATAGTTTGCAAAAAATAAATCATTTCCTTGCTGGTATAAAATTCCCCCCCCCCCCCGTTATACAAAAGAAAAGATGACCACAGCCATCCCTTTCCACCTGCAAACCCCACAGAAGGCTGCTTTTAGGATGAAGTAAATGATGAAAATAACAGCCACCAGTCGTAAACGCTGGTAAGGATGCTGCCATGCTAACTAAACTGCTAGATGCGCAGACAGACAAGCAAGGGTTTCTAAGGGATCTTGGTGCTTATCTTTGGTGCTGTGAGGGGACTGCCCAGCACGGTGGACGTCATGTGGGAATTAGAGAACTCTGGCCACGTGGGGGAGGAAGCGAGGAGCCCCACCCACCCCGCCTCCCTGAGCAAACCCTGAAGTGTTTGCCTCAGCCTCTGCTGCCATAATTCAGAGATGTGACCACATTCCTCAGTCCATCTCAGGATGATACCCAGTACCTGTTCATGGCTCTGCCTTCATCCAGATCCTTCAGGAAGTAAAAATAAACACACTATAGGGTGTCCATAGGTTATTCTCCTTTGCTGTATCGGTTTGCCTGCTCATTGATCTTTTTAGCTCAAGACTTACACTTGCGAAGTTAAGGATTCAAGTCCTTAGATTCTTTGGAGGTTTTATGAAGGTCAAAAAGCTCTGTGACTTGGTCTCTGGGTGTGGCTCCACTGCTTCCCCCAGCCTCATCTGAGGGTCTCTTCCCTTCCCCGTATACATCTCCTGGACTGAGGACCTTCCCAGTGGAGCCAGCTGGTTCTCTCAGCCATTTGGGTTAGATGGGTACTTCTCAAACTTTAAAGAGCATGTGAATGACCTGAAATATTGTTAAAATGCACATTCTGATTCTGTTGTTTTGGGATGGGGCCTGAAAATCAGCATTCCTGCTGATGCTGATGCTGCCAGGGGCTCGAGATTCTAACTTACCCAGAGATGAGATGTAGCTCTCACTGTCCGAGAGCCAAAGTATCTATCTGTAAAATGATGGTAATAAAAATGGCCATTGGGGGCTTCCCTGGTGGCGCAGTGGTTGAGAGTCCGCCTGCCGATGTAGGGGACACGGGTTCGTGCCCCGGTCCGGGAAGATCCCACATGCCACGGAGCGGCTGGGCCCGTGAACCATGGCCGCTGAGCCTGCGCGTCTGGAGCCTGTGCTCCGCAGCGGGAGAGGCCACAACAGTGAGAGGCCTGTGTACCGCAAAAAAAAAAGAAAAAATGGCCATTGATGCAATCTTGGATTTCTTGACTTTTCAACAATAGCTTTTGGGAGATTGGGAAGGGTTTGGGGACAGACTAGTTATAGGGAGGCTTATCTTGCAGTTTATCTTGTACCTCATTTGATTCTTTGGTTCCAAGTAGGAAAGACAAAGTAAGTGATATTTGGTCCCAATCTAGATCACTTCTATTTTAGTCACTCATTTTAAAAATTACCAAATATATATCAGATGCCTACTATATGCAGGCATCATGCTAGATGCTGTGGGTACAGTGCTGGCAAACAGATTCCATCCCTGTCCTCAAGTGGTTTATACTCTTAGAGTCTCCAGCAGGCAGCCTCAACCTTGGCTGCACACTGGAATCACCTGGGGAGTTTTTATAACTAATCGATGCCTGAGCCCCACTCCCAGAGAGTCACATTTAATTGGTTTGGGATGGGGCCTAGTCATCACTATTTTTGAAGAGCTCCTGAGGGGAATCTATTGTGCAGCCAGGACTGAGGACTCCTGGCCCAAAGGGTTGAACTAGATGAAGAAGGATGTGGGTGGGCATTGTGAGAATTGCTGCCTCAGTACAGACTCCAAAGTCAGGGGAGGACAGTGGGATGACCATGCAAGTGGAGCTCTCTTTCCCTGTTAGCCTGCCTTTCTAGAGCATCATGCTTCTCGTAGTGAAAGAGGAAACGGCAAACGTACCATGTGTGCACATCACGACTTTGTAGCATCACAGCTACTTATATGTCAATGACTTCACGTCCTGACTGTAAGTCATAGGATGTGGTGTCTCCCTGGCACTAGCCCTGCTACCATTCAGCCGAGGCTACTTTGGTCCAAAAGAGGGACAGAATTCCATTGGTTTTAGTTATGGTGACCAACTGTCCTGGTTTGTCTGGGACTGAGGGGATTCCCAGGATGCGGGACTTTCAAAGCTAAAACCAGGAAAGTCCCAGGCAAACCTGGACGAGTTGGTTACCATAGTTCTAGTGCAATGGCTCCTGCTGTGGGGTTCTCTAGCTTGACACAAAAAAGCATGATTCATAAAAGAAAAAATTGAGAAATTGGACCTCACCACATTGAAAACTTTTGCTTCTTAAAAGACTATGTGAAGAGGATGAAAAGGTAAGTACAGACTGGGAGAAAATATTTGCAAACCATATAGCTGATAAAGGACTAGTATCTAGAATATATAAAGAATTTTTAGAACGCAACAGTAAAGACTAAACAGTGCAACTAGGAAATGGGCAAAAGATATGAACAGGCATTTCACTAAAGAGGATATACAGATGGCAAATAAGCCCATGGAAAATGTTCAACGTCAGTAGCCATTAGAGATATGCAAATTAAAAGCACGATAAGATATTACTACATGCCTGTCGGAATGGCTACAATGAAAAATAATGACATTTCCAAATGCTGGTGAGGATGTAGATAAAATGGATCAGCCTTACATGGACAACGGGAATGTGAAATGTTCCAGCCACCCTGGAAGACAGTTTAGCAGCTTCTTATAAACCTAAACATGCAGCTACCATACACCCAAGCAGTTGTACTCTTGGACACTTATCTCGGAGAAATGAAACTTTATCTTCACAGAAAAATCTGAAAGTGAATATTCATAACAGCTTTATTTGCAATAGCTAAAAATTGGAAACAACCTAGGTATCCTTCAACAAGTAAATGGTTAACCGATGATTGTATTTCAGTAGATAAAATCTTTTAAGACATGTTTGTGGGGAAAGAAAATAAAAGGAGTTCTTAGAGGTGAAAATGTTGGGACCTACTTTTTCAGTGCTTACTAGGGCCGGATGTTTGATTTTGGGATGCTACATTCAGAGAGTAATTGGTCTGTGTGGTGTGATGCGGAGCTGGGTAAATAATGCATTCTCACAGAAAAAGAGGAAATGATGAAGTCCTCATTGCCCAGAGTCCAAGCAACTGGAAAATAAAAAAAGTAGAAAGACACACAAGTGGTGAGTAAATATACTCATATCAAGGATATTTAGTAAAAAAAAAAAAAAAAGACTACTTCCAGGATATAGTTGAGGCAAGTTCAACTTTGTTGTTCTTCTCTGTCTGCACCTCTACAGTATAGTAATAACTGATGTTCATAATAATGATTCTGAAATATTATTGGATCTTGAAGTGCTTTCTGAGTTACCAAAATTTGTTTTATAAATGTTATTATAGGTAGACTGTACAGTATCACAAATTTTCTGCAAGTTGGTAATACACGGATGGTCTCCTTACGGCGTCTCTTAGTTAACGTTGCGGATCCAGTGCGTGCTCTTCCCCATCCCCTAGATGTTCAGGAGTTGGAGGTACCTGGATAAAAGAGAACTCATGAGCTCTGCCTTAAATTAATAATAGAGGGGCTCATCTATTGGTTCAGATCATCAGTCAGGTTGGATTTTTGGGTTCAAGCGTCCAGAAGTGCCAAGCCAAGGGGCTCATTTTGGTTTGGTTGTGCTAACATGGCACTCTACTGCTACCCCACCTCTAGTCTCATAGAGACAATGACAGCTGACTGCTATGTAATGCTTCCCATGTACCACACACTATTCTAAGTATTTTACACACGTTAACTTATTAATTCTCCTTACAACCCTACAAGATAAGTACTATTCCTGTCCCCATCTTACTGATGAGAAAACTGAGGCACAGAGAAGTTAAATTGCCCAAGGTCATACAGCTTAGCAGAACCAAAATTCCAACCCAGCTCATCTGGCTCTGGAGTCCATTGCCTTTCAGAAAAGCATGCAAATGCATAGCCTTTATCCTTCTATTTGAATGCTAAATATTTTTATTTTAATATGTCCCAAATTTTCTAGAATTTGTTTTGGTTCCCTTTACTGAATCAATTTACTAATGAAGTGTCTATATCACAAGGCCTGTGGCTCTACATGCAATATTCCAGTTTGATGAAATGGTCAGTCACGAAGGTAGGATGCATTAACTGTGGAGCCTCACAGATGGCAAAGCAAGATCAAGATGGAGTAATGTTATTCTAAATGTCATTGTGCATGTCAGCCGTTTTGATGAGGCCTGCATAAGTTACTAGCTACCGGTACTATGGAATAATTTGTTGAATGGTGTTCTTTTCATTTATTCAAGATTGTGATTCAACATAATGTGTCATTTGTTTGTGTTCACGAGTTGCTCTTTCCTGTGGGCACCTTCGAAGATGAAGGACAAGCTTCCTATAGAAACCCTAATAAGTTTTAAGGGATTATCTGAAGTATATCTGTTCTCTCCCTCCCCCAGGTTGTCAAATTACTACAGATGGGCTGACCTATGGACACCAGAATGTCTTTTATTTTATGGTATATGTTCACAGGCTTGGAGGGATTTGGTTGGCTCTAGATTTAATCACAGGCTGCTGTTTCTTGGTGTAGTATGTATTCATTTAAAAATGAAATGAGACCTCATTATCTTACAACTAGGTCTAAGGGATTTTGCTTGCAGGAGTTTGTTGTTGTCGTTGTTATTATTATTATTAGTAGTAGTAGTAGTATTGCCAAGACTCTTTTTTTTTTTTTACATCTTTATTGGAGTATAATTGCTTTACAGTGGTGTGTTAGTTTCTGCTTTATAACAAAGTGAATCAGTTATACGTATACATATGTTCCCATGTCTCTTCCCTCTTGCATCTCCCTCCCTCCCACCCTCCCTATCCCGCCCCTCCAGGCGGTCACAAAGTACCGAGCTGATCTCCCTGGGCTATGCGGCTGCTTCCCACTAGCTATCTACCTTACGTTTGGTAGTGTATATATGTCCATGCTTCTCTCTCGCTTTGTCACAGCTTACCCTTCCCCCTCCCCGTATCCTCAAGTCCATTCTCTAGTAGACTGAGACTCTTTTTTAAGTATTATTTCTGTTTCTCTGTTTTTTGAGAAAAATCAGTGGCTGTACTTATGTAAGTTATATGGTTTCCCCCTTTTATTCACTCTGAACTTAGAATGCTGGGCTAGCTCAGTGGGGGAGCTAATGGCTGATAATTATCTCTTCGATAAATTACTGCTAGAAGAAAATGGGAGACACCTTGAGAGCTAGAAGTCAGTCTATTGAATAGTTAGTGGAGATATCCCTGTAATTTTGTCATTTTGCAAATGATGTCAATAATGTTTGCTTGGCAATCTAAGAAATAGCCCCTCAAGCATGTGGGCATCAAAATTAGTAGGAAAAAACCCCTGAGCCATCATCAAATTGTCTTCTCTTTGACTCAGAAATAAGGGGCAGCGAGAACAGCACCTGTCCCTGTGGCTTACCATAGACTTACCTTGTACATCATCAGTTATGTGATCCGCCAGAGCAATCTTAAGTATGATAAGAAAGTCACGCCCCAGCATCTAGCCAGATTATGGAAAGAAAATCTTTGTGTATTCAGAAACAACTGAACTATCATTGGATACTCTATTTTATCTGAGAAATCAGGCAACTGACAGAAGATGGGAAAAAACATTTAAGGAAACATTGTTGTAATGGAAGTGTTTGTGCAGAATGACAAGAGGACTTCAACTTTTTCTTATTATTTTAAGCTCTGTGTCAAGTCAACTTAAGCTATTATTCTGTGTTTGTTACTATTTTTATGATATATACTATTTAAAGCTATTTTTCTGTGTCTGTTACTATTTTTATGATATATACTATTTAAACTGTAATTCTATTAGGCATCTTAGAGATTTTAGAACTGGAAGGAGATTTGAGCTAATAATAGTTGCAATTACAGAGTGCTTCCTCCCTATCAAGGACCCCAATAAATGCTACGTATACTTTTTTCATTCTCTACAATCTAAGTTGGGTACAATTATGCCCACTTTACAGTGAGGATAAATGAGGCCTGGCAAGGTTAAATAACATGACCAAGGTTTAATTCCAGCTCTAAGAAGGTAGAGCTGGGATGAAAATAGTAACTGCACTGACCCTCCCAGACCGGGGGCACGAACCCGTGTCCCCTGCATCAGCAGGCGGACTCTCAACCACTGCGCCACCAGGGAAGCCCTCTAATGTATACTCTTAACACTTGGGTTCTAACTCCCTTGCGTGAATACCTGAGAAAACTGAGGTCAGGAGAAGTTAATTTACATAAAGTAACATCAACACATGGTCTATTTTCTGAATTAATTCAGTAGAGGAAAAAGGGGAAGGCCAGGGAGAAGCCCCTGGATCTCTGGAACGGAACTCTATCCCCTCCAGGTCTTAGACACCAACCAGTCCCCATCACTGGGAACTCCTTTGCTGATCAGAGCACAAAGCACTTCCTAGCAATAAGCACTTATAAAGGAATAACAGTTTATTGAGATATAATTTATACTTCATAATATTCGCTCTTTAAAAGTATACAATTCAGTGATTTTTAATATATTCACAAAGTTATACAAGCATCACCACTAACTAATTCCAAAATATTTTAATCACTCATCTACGGCCGTACCACCCTGAATGTGCCCGATCTCATCAGAATATTTTAATCACTCCAAAAAGAAATCCCACACCTACTGGGAGTCACTCTCCATTTTTCACTGCCTCAGCCCCTGGCAACCATTAATCTGCTTTCTGCCTCTGTGGATTTGCCTATGCTAGATATTTCATATAAATGGAATCGTACAATATGTGACCTTTTGTTTCTGGCTTCTTTCATTTAGTATAATGTTTTCAAGTTTCATCCATGTTGTAGTAAGAATCAGTTGCTTTTTATGGCTGATAATATTCCATTGTGATGAAAATACCACATTTTGCTTATCTATTCATTAATCATTAATGGACATTGGAGTTGTTTCTACTTTTTGGTTATTGTGAATAATGCTGCTATGAACATTCATGTACAAGTTTTTGTGTGGATGAATATTTTCAAATTTTTTGGATGTATGCTTTCAAACTTTTAGAAGTGGAATTGATGGGTCATGTGGTAACTCTAGGTTTAACTTTTTGAGCAACTGCCAAACTGGTCTCCAAAGTGACTATACCATTTTACATTCCATTTGCATGTTTGAGGGTTCCAATTTTTCCACATCCTTGCCAACACTTGTTATTGTCTATCTTTTTGATTGTAGCTGTCTTAGTAGGTATGAAGTAGTATCTCCTAGTGGCTTTGATTTGTATTTCACTAATGACTAATGATGTTGAGCATCTTTTCATGGGCTTATTGGTCATCTGTATATCATCTTTTGAGAAATCTATTCATATCCTTTGCTCATTTTTAATTAGGTTGAGTGGTAAGAGTTCTTTATATATTCTGAATACTAGACCCTTATCAGATATAATTTGCATTTATTTCTTCCATTTTGTCAATGGTCTTTTCTTTCTTGATGGTGTCCTCCAAAGCACAAAGTTTTTAATATTGATGAAGTCCAATTGACCTATTTTTCTCTTTTATCACATGTTCTTTTTGTGTCATATCTAAGAAACCATTGCCTAATCCAAGGTCACAAAGATTTACTCCTATGTTTCCTTCTAAGAGTTTTGTTGTTTTAGTTCTTATTAATCATAGTAAGAACTATAATCTTAGGTCTATAATCCATTGTGAGTTAATTTTTGTATTTGGTATGAGGTAATAAGCATATTTCTGTACAAATTTATGGGAGTTAATCAAGTTGGCACTTTGGTTACTGAACTAATGTGTACTAGAACAATAGAGTCAATTACTTGAAATTATGTTACTACATTAATCTGATTGGGAAGACATATTAAAATTTTGGCTCCACATTTAAGATCGATTCTACCCCATCTTTTCTAACTTTAATTTTCTTAAAGCTAATACTAGTTAAATATTCTATGATTCTTTAATTCATATCTGTTAAGCCATTATAGTGGGGATGGGAAATAATTTTTTTTGAAGGGACTTTTGCTAACTCACAGGAAAAAAAAGCAATTCATGAGCCACAGGAGTAAAATTAGCTTTAATTATTATTTTAAAGAAAGCCATAAGGTTAAGAAAAAGAGTCCATGAATCTAGTTCTTGCGTTAGGAGCTGGCAATTGAAAGGACTATTTAAGCCCTTCAGTATTAAGTATTTAAGTGCCACCTGCTGAGGAAGAGAAAAAAGATAGATGGGACTGGAGGGAAGGATAAGGGAAAATGAAGATGGGAGAGAGATGAATAGTTAGGAAAGCCACACCCAGATGGCTGGTAGGACCTGGCAGGTCATTTGGGAACAATGGGGAGCGGGGGACTGTAGCAGAGGGGAGACCCGCTCAGATGAATGGCCTCAGTTACAAACATGTAAAACTTCCTGTGCTCTTAAAGATACAAAGGTAGGCAGAATAAAAGAGGAAAGAGAGACTGGCATAAACACAGGAATTGTTCACAGGAGTGAAGAGAAAACCAGGTTTCATAAGTAAGAAGCGTTTGGGAGACAGTGGTTAAGTCATTTAAAAGTGGGGGTGGGAGGGCTTCCCTGGTGGCGCAGTGGTTAAGAACACGCCTGCCAATGCAGCGGACATGGGTTCGAGCCCTGGTCCGGGAAGATCCCACATGCCGTGGAACAAATAAGCCTGGGCACCACAACTACTGAGCCTGCGCTCTAGAGCCTGCGAGCCTCAACTACTGAGCCTGCGTGGCACACCTACCAAAGCCCGTGTGCCTAGAGCCCGTGCTCCGCAATGAGAAGCCACCACAATGAGAAGCCCACGCACTGCAGTGAAGAGTAGCCCCCGCTCACCGGAACTAGAGAAAGCCTGCGCACAGCAATGAAGACCCAACGAAGCCAAAGATAAATAAAATAAAAAAATAAATTTTTTAAAAAAGTTAAGTGTTAAAAAATAAAAAAGTGGGGGTGGGAGGGTTCTGTTTATACAATCCAAAGCATTTAACAAAAGGTATCTTATCTTGGTACCATTACCCTGGGTAGGATGACTTTAAGTTAAGGGCCAGAGTCAGCTTCACGGCTATGCCTTTTACCCTGGGAGGTCTCGCTCCTGCATCACAGCTAGACCACAGTGCAGAAGATGGAATTTCTTCTAGGGAGTTCATAGGCATCATTGTTGTATATTACTCTGCTTATTTAATACATTTCATGCAGCCTGAGCACACCAGGCACTTATTAGGATCAAATATAAATGACTGCTTTTTTATTTTTTCTTTCAAGGAACTCACAGCTCTAACACCGGTCAGTACGCAAAAGATTCTAGGTCTTCAGCACAGCATTAAACATGTAATATTACTACTACAAGCTTTAATTCAGATTATAGACTTACTAGAATTCAGTTGTACTGAATTGACAGGAGCTACAGGCTCTGCAACTTGATAAAGGGGTTTGAAATGATTAAAACGAAATGTTAATAAATAGCCAGCAATGGGAGACTATCAGTGTGTGACAAGCTTTAAATTTAAGAACATTACATTCGTTTGTATCAATTCCTTCAATAATGTTAATTTTCAAGAACATTAAATTCTGTCTAGTGTACTGAAGCTGGTAATTATAATGTACAAAAATAGCTGAATAACCAGGGTAGTGCCAATTACTCTGTCACTCATGAGTAATCAATTATTTTTGTGCAGCACAATATATATATAGTGCCTTCACACAGAGTGATAATGTACAGCACATAAATGAAAAATAATTTTTCAAAAGCGTGGTGAGGCACGCCTGAAAGCCTTAGCAGATTTCCTTGAGAGCTAGGTTATGTCTCTCCGAGGAGTGCTCAGTCAAATGGTTTGAAGAGATTTTGGTCCTGGGCTGGCTAATGTGTCAGCATCCCAGGGGTCCTGGATACACAGCTTCCCCGTGCTTTAGATGACCCACGATGATTGGCCGACCAAATGTCGGCTATTGAGTCACTGTGTGATGAGTAGACTGTGTGATGGAATGGGTAAACTACACTGGGGATGATGGTGTCTGTATTAGGAATAGTCATCGTACCTCCAGGATTTCCCTGTAACTTCCCAGCAGCCACGCTATGAAGATAGGAGATTCTTGTCTGAGGCTGGTCATCCCCGGTGCATCTTTTTCATCTATATTCTTTTTTTTTTAATTTGTTTGTTTTTCTTTATTTTATTTTTGGCTGCGTCTTCATTGCTGCATGCGGGCTTTCTCTAGTTGCAGCGAGCAGGGGCTACTCTTCCTTGTGGTGTGCAGGCTTCTCATTGTGGTGGCTTCTCTTGTTGTGGATCATGGGCTCTAGGCATGTGGGCTTCAGTAGTTGTGGCACGTGGGCTCAGTAGTTGTGGCTCACGGGCTCTAGAGCACAGGCTCAGTAGCTGTGGTGCATGGGCTTAGTTGCTCTGTGGCATGTGGGATCTTCCCAGACCAGAGCTCGAACCCGTGACCCTGCATTGGCAGGCAGATTCTTAACCAGGGAAGCCCTCACCTATATTCTGGTATACTCACCAAACCCTTGACTTTTGGAAGCCCTCAGCAGGGAGCCTTTCAGATGGCTCAACACAGTCCCCTTCCTCAGTTACAGACTCTTTAAGAAAGGAAGCTCAGGAAGAAACTGATACAATTCAGAAACAACAGGAGGACCACTTTATAGTGTTGTTGTTAGAATTAAGTAAGATGTTTATAGAGCATTTACTATGTGCCAAGCACTGGTTTAATAGACATTAAATTATTATTATTACTATTACTTGTTATGAATGATAATTATACACTGGACCTAATTGCTTATTTCATGCTCTAACAATCGATTTCCCCTTTATGGAAAACTACGTAGTCACAAAGGAGGTAATAGAGAGATACTTCTTTTTGTAAGTGCTGTGTTTCATTTTCGTTTTATGCATAATTTCCATTAAAACCCCTCAAATTGAAGTACACACACAAAAAGTTGGACCCAGAGGTGCCCTAGAGGATGCTAGGTAGAGGATTATACAAAGCAAATTATTGGATTCAGTGAGTGGTATTTATTTTTTGTGGTTTTTTTTTTTTTTTTTTTTTGCGGTACGAGGGCGTCTCACTGTTGTGGCCTCTCCCGTTGTGGAGCACAGGCTCCGGATGCGCAGGCTCAGCGGCCATGGCTCACGGGCCCAGCCGCTCCGCGGCATGTGGGATCTTCCCAGACCAGGGCACGAACCTGTGTCCTCTGCATCGGCAGGAGGACTCTCAACCACTGCGCCACCAGGGAAGCCCCAGTGAGTGGTATTTATTGAACATTCACTAAGGAGCTCTAATAAAAGAGTGAACCTCTATTCTTCCCTGTGGGAGTGTGTACTATAGCACAGGGGAGGGGAAAGAGTGTATGTCAGATACAAAGGATTTATTGCAAATGCAAGCAGAGGTCTAGGACAAGGTACACAGAACAACGGGATAACTAATGTTGGGATAATCCGTCCTAGATGAAGCTAGACAAAAATTCACAGAAGCTGAGCTATAAGCAACTTGAAAGGGGGCGTGGGTAGGAGGGAACGGGAGGGGCTGGGATGAGGGAATTGTCAGCATGAGGACTGGGACGAGGGCTCAAGTCAACCCTCTGTGAGTGTAAGTATGAGTGTGTGTGTGTTGGTGTAAGAGAGAGAGAGGCATTGGGTATTAAAAACCAGGAGAGGAGATTATGAGCTAGGGAGTAATTGGGAGGAAAGGCTCCCGGTTGTTTTTATTGCCTGGTAAGCACTGAGCAACATGATGGAGATCCATGATGTGAACAAGCAGAGCCAGACTCTGCCTTCATGGAGCTTACAGTCTAGAGGGCACCCAGACATGACTAAAGGCACAGAGATCGGCTGAGAGTCACCTGCAGTAATCTGATGGTGGCTTGAACGAGGCAGTGTCAGAGGGCGCTTTAGGCACTGTAAAAGATAAGTCCAGAATTCCCAGTGGCTTGACACAATAATAGTTTGTTTCACACTGGGTCACAGCCCAATAGGTCTCTTACTGGAAGACAGCCTTCCAAGTGCTCATTCAGAGACCTAGGCTCCTCTGTCTCATGGCCCCATTACCCTCTGAGACCTAAGAGCCTACTGCATTCAGCTGGTGGATGGGGAAAGAGCCTTGGGAATGTACATCTGCTTCGTAAGTACTAAGTGGCACAAGTAACATCAGCTTACATTCCACGGGCAAGAACTAATCATATGGCTTCTTCCGCAGCCCAGATGCTAGGGGCTTAGGAAGTAGTTTCTGTCTGGACAGCTCCTCCCCTGTGACAATTGCACACTACAGAGGAGGAGCTCAGATCTTGGGTTGTCAGACAGTGGTCTCTGCTACAGTTGGGTTGGTGAGACATGAATGAAATAGAGAGTAACCCAGGGGCTGGAATCCACAGGATAGTTAATTAAGCTTCTGTGATGGATTGGATAGGATATCTGAGGGGAAGGTGGGAGTTCTGGATGACTCCCAGGTTTTTGACTTGGACAAAAAAGTCAACGGTCTTTACATGTACAGAGATGAGAAACAGAGGAGAGGGAGGCAAGTTGTTGGGGGGAGAAAGGAAAGAACAGAAATTTGATTTTGGATACGTAGAGTTTCAGGTACCTGGTGATATCCAAGTGAAGGTGACCAATTAGGGATTCTGTGGGTCTGAAGTTTAGGGGAGGTATCTAGGCTGGAGAAGGGGATGTCTTTAGAACGTAGAACGTAGATGGTGGTTGGTGTCATGGAAGAGGTTGAGCATTCTACTGTCTTTGTCCAAGTGAGAGGCAGTGGGGTCGGGGATCAGGGCCCCTGCTGTGGGGATGGATAGGGAATGTTGTAGGGGAGAAGAGGCAGGAGCCAAGCCACAGCACCACATCCAAAATTGCAATTAAAGGGCCGGAAGGATAACACTGCATTTGATAGAAATGGGGGAATTGGAAAGGAGTGGTGATTCAGAAGCGGGGTGATTCATTAAATTAAATTTAATGCTTTAATCCATAGCATTAAAGAAGGGACGTTGCAAGTAATCCCTCTTATTCTAAGTCATTGAAACCTCAGGAGATACAGGAGAGGAAAGGTCAGCGAGTGCTTCTTCTATGGAATATTGAACCATGTGCTTAGATACAGTCCCCTTGATACTGAGTGTTAGAAGGAGGGCTCTGGAAGACCACACAGGGAGTCTTCGTGGATGCTCATAGTTCATGGGTAGAGGAAGAAAAAGAGTGTGTAGGACCACAGAGAAGAGAGGAACACAGTGGAGGATGGCGTCAAGAACAGAGGATTAAAAAGGAGAGTCAAGTGAGAGAATAGTTAGCAGGGTGAATGGCAGGAGGCATTTACATGGGGGACACGCGACACATCAATAAACGTGTAATCTTCATAATTTGCGTTTCAAAATTGTATCAGTAAAACGACAGTTCTCATTTATGGAGCTTGGGCATGGATTAACGGGGCTGTTGTATACACGGATGTTTGATTTCTGTTTTAGAAAAGAATTAAAATGGCCTAAAGTCTTGTTTCATAAGAGAGTTAAAGGCTAACACGAGAAGCCATGAACATGAGTTTGCAATCTGTTAGAAGTGAAGGACATAACATACCTCAAATGGCTCAGGGCCAGTAAGAGATTTGGTTTAGGAGTTGTTCTGCAGCTGCAGAGAAGGGAGATAGATTCAGTACACATGTAACCAACAGATGTCAGTGTTGTGATGCGCTACACAGCCTGGTTTTGGCGTCTCCTCTCATGTCATACTTCAGACTTTGATTTAATATTATGAATATTGTTAGCTACCTCTCCCCCTTAAAATACACCAGCAAAAGTACATTATAATGAAAGCTCTTCTGCATACAGAGAACTGCTTCTCACACTCTGGAAGTGTCATCAGATCTTGAGAATGAACAAGAGTTAGTGTCATTTCAATGCATCTCTTTGCAACAACTGCAAAATGATGGCACTCGGGTGACACTGTATCTGATAATGAACGTCGTGGAATGAACAGGGGAAATAGTCAATGGTGAGGAATATATTGGCTAAATGTTAACACAGATCTTTTTTCTTTTGACACAGTCACCGGCTCTAAAGAGTGTCAACTTTATTCTTTCATCAGGCTCCATTGTATCCTTTGAAAAATTATGCTTGTTTAAGAGATGCAACAGCTACATAGCATATGCTCCATCCTTCTTACTGTATGCCTAGGTGTCATGGAGGCTGGGATCCAGTTGTTTTGTGGGTTCAAGCAACCCCGAGAAGACTGAGTTGGGCGGGCAGTTGATTTCTCCTTATTCTTTGGGGAGCCTGACACTGTGACCAAAAGCACATGTTATCAGAGGCTGGACAGAGCTACATGTCTCACCAGGCTGCTTGTTTGTTTTTAGACCTTTTCCCAAAGTGGTGGCTTGGATATTAAACTTTTAACCCAATGATGTTGAGCTCACAGATGGAATTCTTTTTGTCCCAGTCTAATTTCTTTTTTCCCTGTGGGTGTGACAGAGTTGCTGACAGTGTAAACAACTGTCTGGTGACAGCACAGGTAAGGAGAGGGGATGACACAGGGGTCAAAGTCACAAGAAGAGAAGCTATACTCCTGAAAAGCTGCAGCTGCCTAGCCATCTTGTATTTTCAAGTCTATTCATGGATTTGGCCTTCCGTGTCGTCTGGCTTCCTAGATATGATCGTCTGCTCTTTTGAGCAACGTTCTGCCGAAAGGAAGGAAACTTGAACTCTGACTGTTGGTACTGGAGAAAAGAATTCTGAGTTCCAGGACTCAGTTTACCTAGTTCTAATACAGAGGTAATAGTGACTTCTCAGCAGTTGGAAAGATGCACACTTAATCATGATGACTATGAAATTGCAGAATGTAGTGGGAAGATTCAGCCTTAGAGAGTAAGGAAGCTAAAGGTGGATGCTGATGACAGCATGGTGCTTTCTGAGATATTTTATTGGATGTGGCATTGGGTCTCACTCTCTCATTTTCACTGTTAATGGCTGAGCTTGTGATGGAAACCAGAAATCTGGTTTTGGCTTTGAGTCATAATCAGAATTTGGGCACTTCTTCCACAACTTCTGGCAAATTGCTGGACTTTCTAGTATTATCCCAGCAAAATTCCTGGTGCTGACTGTGGGCAGTTGTAACTTTAAGGTCTATCTTCAGCGTCTGTTAGGAGATTCCTGGTGCTGACTGTGGGCAGTTGTAACTTTAAGGTCTATCTTCAGCGTCTGTTACCAGATTCCTGGTGCTGAGTGGGGGCAGTTGTAACTTTAAGGTCTATCTTCAGCGTCTGTTAGGAGATTCCTGGTGCTGAGTGTGGGCAGTTGTAACTTTGTCTATCTTCAGCGTCTGTTACGAAATTCCTTGTGCTGAGTGTGGGCAGTTGTAACTTTAAGGTCTATCTTCAGCGTCTGTTATGAGGTTCCTGGTGCTGAGTGGGGGCAGTTGTAACTTTAAGGTCTATCTTCAGCGTCTGTTACGAAATTCCTGGTGCTGAGTGTGGGCAGTTGTAACTTTAAGGTCTATCTTCAGCGTCTGGTATGAGGTTCCTGGTGCTGAGTGTGGGCAGTTGTAACTTTAAGGTCTATCTTCAGCGTCTGTTACTAGATTCCTGGTTTTGCCCTTTTACAACCCCAGCCACCCCTTTCCCTCCTGCCGCACCTTCTGTCCCTAATATGTGCTCCATGAACAAATCTACACAAACCTACACACGATGCAACTGTACAGAATCCAGTACACACACACATAGTAGATATAAAGCTTTCAGTAGAGTAGGGCATTCAGAAATGCATATGTGGCAAAAATAAAAGCAAATACTTAGAGTGTTAAATCATATCTGACTTAAGAATAGTTTTCTTCTATTACTAAAAACTCTACATTCCAATATATAATTATTTATAATAAATGCAAAAGTAGTTTTTCAAAAATACTGATAGTATTTGGTTGTATGAGGGATATAAATGCATATTAAAGAGGAAGATATTATTTTAGTATACGGATTATAATAAATGCCTTTTTAATTGAAATTTTATTGAGTTAATTGTAGATTCGCATGCAGTTGCAAGAAATAATACAGAGAAGTCCCATGTACCGTTTACTCATTTTTTCCCCAATGGTAGCATCTTGCAAAACTGTAGTATACTATCACAACTAAGATATTGACGTGGATAAAATCTACCTTTCTTATTCAGATTTCCCCAGTTTTATTTGTGTGTGTGTGTGTGTGTGTGTGTGTATGTGTGTGTGTGTGTGTGTGTATTGGGTTCTATATCGTTTTATCACATCTGTGTATCCATCACTACCGTCAAGATCCTAAACAATTCCATCACAAGGATCCTGCCAGCTGCCCTTTTGTAATCACACCGACCTCCTTTCTTTCTACCACACTTTCTGTCTCTAATTTGTTCTCCATTGTCATTATTTTGTCATTTCAAGAATGACAAATGGAATTATACAGTCTGTAACCTTTTGGGATTGGCTTTTTTCACTCAGTGTAATTCCCCTGAGACTCATCCAAATTGTTTTGTGCATCAATGGTTCATTCCTTTGTATTGCTGAGTAGTGAGTGTTCTGTGGTATGTATGTACCACTGTTTGTTTAACCTACCTATGGACGGGCATCTGGACCATTTCCAGCTTTTGACTGTTACAAAGCAGGTTGCTTTGACCCTTTGTGTACAGGTTTTTGTGTGAATACAAGTTTTTCCTTTCTCTGGGATAAACACCTAAGAGTACAACTGTTGTGTCATATGGTAGTTGTCTGTTTAATTTTATAAGAAACTGCATGTATTAGTTTCCTATTGCTGCTGCAAATTTAGTGGCCTAAAACAACACAAATGTATTCTCTTATAATTTCTGAGGTCAGACCTCTGAAATCAGTCTTACAGGGCTGGCAGTGTTAATTCCTTCTGAAGGCTCCAGGGGAGGATCTATTCCTTGCCTCCACCAGCTTCTAGAGGCTCATCATGGTCCCTCCTTCTATGTTTAAAGCCTCTGCAGCATCTTCTCTTCTCTCTGATGTTTGGCTTTCTTCTTATAAGGACCCTTGTGTTTACATTGCACTCACTAGATAATCCAGGATAATCTCCCCATCTCAAGATTTTAACTTAATTACATCTGCAAAGTCTCTTTTGTCATATAAGGTAACATTTCCAAAGTTTCTGGAGATTAAGACATGGACGCCTTTTGCGGGCCATCATTCAGCCTGACATATTGTCAAAGTGTTTTCCAGAGTGACCATGATTTTACATTCCCACCAGTCATGTATGAGTGATCCATTTTCCCCTGCAGCCTCAGCAGTATTTGATGTTGCTACTATTTTTCGTTTTAGTCATTCTGGTAGGTGTTTAGTGATATCTCTTTGTGGTTGGTTTTAATTTGTATTTCCCTGAGGGCTGATGATGTTGAATACCTTTTCATGTGCTTTCATGTCTTTTGCCCATTTTCTAATGGATTGTTCATTTTTTTAACTGTTAAATTTGGAGAGTTTAAAAATATTTTTTTATGTACTAGTCTTTTGTTAGATATGTCATTTGCAAATATTTTCTCCCAGTCTGCACCTTGCTCTCTGTCCTTGTCACATGTTTTTTTGCAAAGCAAAAGTTCTCAATTTGATATGGTCTGATTTTGTCAACTTTTCCTTTTACGGATTATGCTTTTTGTGTCAAATCTAAGAACTTGTTGCCTACTCCTGGACCCGAAGTTTTTCTCCTTTTTTATTGTGTTATGTTTTTTGTTTTACACTTAAGTCCGTGATCCATTTTGAGTTAATTTTTGTTGGAGTAAATTCTTGTAATAGAAAAAAATGGAATGATATGAACAGATTTCAGAGTCTTTTGGTTCCTGAAGCTTGTATTTGTCTTGTCACTACTTTAGTAAGACTGTCAATTGGTGCCAAAATAAGCATCCACTTTGCAGATAAACTGTGCCTGATGGTAGGTTTTTTTTTTTTAAACAAATTAATTAATTTTTGGTTGCGTTGGGTCTTTGTTGCTGTGCACGGGCTTCTCATTGTGGTGGCTTCTCTTGTTGCGGAGCGTGGGCTCTAGGTGTGCGGGCTTCAGCAGTTGTGGCACGCGGGCTCAGTAGTTGTGGCTCGTGGGCTCTAGAGCACAGGCTCAGTAGTTGTGGTGCATGGGCTTAGTTGCTCCACAGCATGTGGGATCTTCCGAACCCGTGTCCCCTGCGTTGGCAGGCAGATTCTTAACCACTGCGCCACCAGGGAAGTCCCCTGATGGCAGGTTTTAATAACTAAACAAATCTAAACCATTTCTGATTCCCCTGAGCAGAGCCCTGGGCTCTTTTTCATGTATACATCAAAAAAAGGAATGCAGGCTTTGTAGTCTTTTTCTGAAGAAAAATAACAACAACAGAAAAAGATTCTATGACATCCTGCTAAGTTTATTTTGTTATGGGCCTGAGTCATTTTTAACTGTTGCCTTATTAGGAAAGAGCTCTGTGAACTGGTTTAATTTTCTCGGCACTGGTTGTTTCATTACGTATTCTCCTGGCTTTGGAAGTGAGAAGTGCCTTTTTCAGTGGTTAAGCATCCAGTTACGTTTCATGTTATATTGTTGGACTATGGCTGGAGGGTACTGCTGAGGCAGGTAGAAGAGGGAATTTTGGAAAGGGATTAGGGAGAAACTGGTAAAAGCTTAAAATAAGTATTTCGAAGGTTGGGACAAAAACCTCAGTGTTATCAGTATTATTGGTGAAGAAGAGATCCGGTGAGGGTCTTTTACTCCACTGTGGATTTTTTTACTAAAGAAGTAAGTATAAACTTGTATCTCCCTTGGAGACATTCAGGAGTGTTCACTGTCATCATAAATCCTTGTTCTGGTAATTTTATATTACCAATTCCATGATGGATTTCATACTCTGCCTATGGAAGGAAGAAATTCAGAATATAATGTATGCATTCTGAGTTTCAAACAGTCAGTATGGGAAATGAAGTGGCTTTTGTAATAAATATAGTAACTGGATTGGTAAAGATAATTATGGAATGATTCTACTCTTGGCCCTTGAAGACAGATTCCACTGAAATCAATGAAATTACATGCATGGATCAAAGATCGAACATTGATTAATTTTCACACGTCAAATTAAATCAGCTCACAAACTAGTTGCTACATGTGCTAGGAGAGCTATTTTTAAAATATATAATCAGATCTTTATACTCTTGCAAAAATTATTAGTTTTAAAGAGAATATTTTATACATGTTATTTTGTTGTCAAAAATGTGATAAAATAATGTGAATATTAGTACTGCACACATATCTTGAAAATGATGAATGCATAATTTCAAGGACCTTGGTGATGTACTTGGTCTCCTCAATTGTAGCTTTGATTGTAGATCATCAAATGAAGGGAATAAGCCTCTAAAAATAAAGATGGCACTGTTGTAGTCTTTCTTCTTTCAAAGCAAAGAAGGAAGTGAATATACTAAAGGAAGGCAGAAAACCTGGATCTTCCTGAGCTCACAGTATCATCTCCTCCAGCCACCTGTACTCAACTTATATTGTCGTTGCTCCACGTTCTCAGCATGAGAGAGAGCATGGAAATGTCATGCATATCATGACCTGCAGTCTCCTCCCTACATGGCTGGATCACACCTCCTCAAATATTCTGTTTCAGACTTGAATCTAGAGACAAAGAGGCCCCATGTGACAAGCTAACCTCTTGACCAGAGTCTCTGCTTTTTTTTTTTTTGGTTGCTCCGCAAGGTGTGTGGGATCTTAGTTCCCCAACCAGGGATTGAACCCATGCTCCCTGGATTGGAAGCGTGGAGTCTTGCCACTGGACCACCAGGGAAGTCCCCAGAGTCCCTACTTTTATCTTTTTGGATTACCTGATCATATTTTCTGACTTTGCCTCATTTTCTTTTGCTTACAGACATTTCTATGATAGGTATACCATTCTTTTATTTTTGTATAATTTGTGCAAAACTTGGTATGAAAGAGGTGGGACTGCGTTCCTGCCCAGTGAATGAGTGTGACAGATGTTCTCTTTGGCTCAAAAGGGCCCCTCTTGAGGTCCACACACTTTCATGTCTTTCCTTGGCCTTATGGTTGAGGGCTGTGTTTGTCTTCCCTGGTCTCTCCTTGCAGAAGTACTAGCTCCCTCCTGTGAATTTCCTCAGCACCCTGTCTGATTCCATCTTAGAGAATGTCCAACTCTTTACCTTCCTCTAATTACCTATGTGGCAGTCATATCTCTCAATAGACCGGAGGCCTCTAGAGGGCCCAGGTCATGTCACAGCTACTTTTGTGGTTTCACGTGGCATGTGTTTGCGGCCCAGAGCAGACTAGGCACAGGATAACAGTGGACAGGTTGTGTTAATGCTTTCCATATATTCTAAAGTCTGAGTGAGGCATATCATGATACTTAGCTGAGCTACATATGTTATAACATTTAATGACAAGAATTTTGTTGTTCTGGATTAGAGCTTTCAGATCAGTTGGTCTACTGTCCTTATGATCAAATTTTCTGTATTTACGTCTTCAGAAGATATAAATTATCTCCTCTCTTTGCTCCCGGTTTTTATCTCCTAGGATGAGAAACATGTATATACATGCCCTTCTTGCTAATCACTACTTTGTGACTAATCATCAGGGACCTTAAATTTAGAAGAAAATGTGTAAAATTCATGCCCTGAATTTGTTTCTAGGGAGCCACTGGGGTATTTTCTTGAAAAAAGAAAATCACAGTCTCAATCCTCTTATTATTAATATGAGATGATCCTTAGAATCAACACGTTATATAATGAGCATGAAAAACAACATGATATTCTTACAGAGGAGTTATCGCCCATAAAAGAATGCCTCCAGTTTTCAGGCAGAAGTATCGTATAAATCCAAAGTACAATTATTATTTTATGTGTTTAATTATTATTAAAAGTAGGTCTGTAAAGCGAGGAAGATATGTTTTCCAAGAAAACAGGAAACAAATTTGCTTTCACTAGTCATACCTAGTAGAAAGCTACTAATTTTCTTCCAAGAATAAAACAGGATTGCAAGCGGGTGTTTAAAAAATGCATTAAAATGGCAATGTGCATATAATTTAAATGAGCCAAGAGCTGCTAATTATTCTGGCATGTGTTCAGTTACTTTTGTACTATTACTCCTCTGATGTAAACAAGAGAAATCCTCTTTAATTGTCAAAAATAGCTTTTAGTAGATGTTGCTTTTTTCTATTTTTGCTGTTCTTTTAGTGCCGTTTGCATATCTAAGAATTAGTCACAAAGTGTGATTATGCAGAATATTAAAAAAAAGAATGCACATTACTTATATTTTTCGGCTCTTAAAATCAAATTAAAGAGCTAATTAAGCTATTCATTTACTAGAGCGGAAAATAATCATGCAATGTGTATCTGGAGGGAAAAACGGCCTCATGTGCATCCAAATGAGGTAGAAGTGGGCTGAGACATACTTGTGTAACAGGGAACTTGGAACTCGACGCATAATGAAGAAGACAGGTCCTTCACTGTAGTGTATGTGATCATTCTTTTCCAGAAATGACATTGATTTGGGGGTGTGACAGCAGTATTCTTCACAGCTCAGGGCCTTCAGAATATGACTAAATACTGCAGACTTACTTTTTTTTAACTTTTTATTTTATATTGGAGTATAGCCGATTAACAATGTTGTGATAGTTTCAGGGGCACAGCAAAGGGACTCAGCCATACATATACGTGTATGCATTCTCCCCCAAACTCCCCTCCCATCCAGGCACTGCAGCCTTATTTTTAAGGCATTTTATCGTACATTTACAACATTTAAATGAGTTAAGTTTATTAGCACAGGCTCCTGCTTCCTCCGGCATGGTGTACTAAATACTCAGCTAGTTCCCGGATAAAGCATGCTCACTGATGAGTCACAGGGTGTTGGACTGAAATTCTTTCCTCTGGGTTTTGACTCAAACACCAATATGGTGGCTACCAAAGAGCGTTTGAATATTCTGTGAACAATGTGCATGAAGTAGTAGGTCAAGGATATGAAAAGGGCTTATTGCATGGAGCGAGGAAAGGGTTAGTGAGGAGGATCCCTTTGGAGAAACCTGGGAATCCATTGCACTGCCCACCCCCACCCCCTAGGTGGAGACACTTCCTTTTTTATTTCAGGTCTGTAGCACCACCTGGAGGGCTTTGATGCCTGTGGGCTGGAGTCTGATTCTGATGTCGGAAATCTGGCGGGCAAGAGAAGGGCTGACTAACCACTCTTGTGGCAGATGTGGGGAGGGATTGGCTTTTTCTTTTTCCCCATATGCTGTCTCACTGTTTCAAAAAATCTAGATGTGGGCATTGGGAAAATGAGCCAGTGTGGTTTCTCTCAGAGCCTGCCATCTGCGAGAGGTGAGAAATCAGAAGATAGAGGCTGGTAATGTACCACTGGTGTACAAAGTCTAGGTGGGGAATTATAAAGACCACTCAGGTTAGAAATGCACCCACCTGGAGCCAGAAGTTGCAAGAGAAAGATGTCCATTGATAATAACCTCTGAAGAGCTCATTGACTCTCAGATCATGAGGATATCGGTTAAGTGAGAACATTTTGTCCCATTCCTCTTCTCCATCCTCCTACTTTGACCCTGAAGGCATCAAAACTTCAGCTTGGAAGAGGGAAGACAGAAGAAGAAGGATGAGAAGAGACGCACAAGGCAGTGAATTAGGGAAGAAGCCAATCAGCCCCTCTTTCTCATGGAAGGCTTGTAGCCTGAAGCAGAAGCAAGCTGGGAGAGGAAGAGATTGACTGCTGAGTCACACCCAGAGTTATAATTATTATACAGAATCGGACATTCTAGTTACTGAATCAAGACTGTGTTTTAATCCAGGTGCAGGGAAACATTACCCCTACTAAATAAAACTTGTAGGAACAGTGGGAGGCAAAAATAAAGTTGGGTTTTGATTCTATTATGATATATTATATATGTACTTAAGTAACATCACAACTTCAAATGCAGGGCTAGGTTGGTAGGAAATGAGGGAAATATCCAATGGTGAAAAAAAGAGAATAGTTTGTTGAAATGTGAGTAGGAGATGCAGTGAGCAGTAACCAAATGTGATCAGGAGACTAAGTTTTGTACCCAAAGCAAGGTGAATGAGTGGAATCTGAGACTATTATGTTAGTGAGACCCTGGGAGGGGGATAAGGTAGCCCAAGGTCTAGAGTCCTGGGCCTCCAGCAGAAGAAGGGGAAACCTACTCTGGACGAGGGCAACCTCAGTGGGCCTTCGGGATTCCTATAGGTTAAGATCTACCAAATATAAACTCACAACCAAAGATCACCAAAATGGCAGAAGAGAAAACATCCGTCTCACCATGAGGAAAGTCAGCAGAAACAACGAACGAAGGATTCAGAGCATTAATGAACTCAGATTTTGGAATTATCAGATGTAGAATATCAAATGATAAGGTATGAAACGTTTAAAGAAATAACCTGGCATCTTATAGAAATGAGAAAGCAATAAGGAACTACCCAAAATAAGTGGGAAGATTTGAGAAGAAACCAAATAGAAATTTCCAAATGGAAAAATATAATGGTTGAAATTTTAAAAATCGATGAGTTGGTTAAATAGCAGATTAAACAATTGAAGAAAGAAATATTGACAGGATTAAAAGAAATTATCCAGAATATAGCACAGAAAGACAGGGAGATGGAAAATATGCAAGAGTTTATCACAGCAAGCCCTCAATCAAGGAACTTCTAAAACAAACATTTTGATCTCAGATCCCCTTTACATTTTTAAACATTATTGAGGACCCCAAAGTGCTTTTGTATATGTAGGTTATATCTATTGATATCTACCATATTAGAAGATAAAACAGAATTTTAAAATATTTTATTAATTCATTCAAAAATCATAAATCCATTTGATGTTAACATAAATAACATAGTTTAAGAAAAATAGCTTATTTTCCAAAACAAAAATATTACTGAGAAACTGTGTTATGTTTTTGAAAATCTATTGTCTGGGTAAATAGAAGACAGCTAGATTCTGATATCTGCTTCTGCATTCATTCTGTTGCTATATGTTGTTTGGTTGAAACGTATGAAAAAAATCTGGCCTCACACAGATATGTAGCAGGAAAAGGGAGAAGTATTTTAATACCCTTTTCAGATAATGGTGGATATTACTGTTGATATTACACCAAAACTCAACCAATGGTAGTTTTCTAATGGTTAGTTGCAATGTGGAATTTGAAAGCCATATCGGTAAACTTTTCATATTCTTGTTACATCAAAATTTATTTGCCTATGTTAAACTTTAAATGGATATTTCACTTATGTATGACTTTGTAACATCGTGGACTGGTGATTTGGAAAATATTGGTTCATTGAATAATGCAGATCTTCCAAATATTGGTGCAAAAATCACACTCATTAACATCACCGCCGATCTTGATAGAAAAGTCCCTCCACTGAGAAGCTGTCATGCTCATGGTGGGAAATACAAGTTTTCTAAAATTCTAACTTTTGCGTGTAAACTTGAATTTTATCATTGGCAAAAAATTCTGTCAGTTGTTTTCCTTGAAGTAACAGGCTCAACTTCGTTCAATTTTGAGAAAATGTCTGGCAGTTATCCAAGTCTGAATAGCCATAGTTCATCTGTCAGTCATCCTTTTAAGTAAAGATGGGGTTCCATGAAAAAACTGGTTACGTCAGCTTGAAACTCAATCACACAAGTGTTTTTCCTTGAGACAACCACCATACTTTGGTATTCAGCAGAAGTGCTTTTTGTACTTGCCCTTTGGTCACAGAGACTATTAAAAAGACATTGCTTACCGGTCAAGACTTAATAACATTAATATTATTTTTCCTGCTTCACCAAGCACACTGTTAAGTGAAACTGGCATTTTAGAAAATTTACTGTGAGGGCGTGACAGTGACAACACAGTGATTCCTAGCCTAGTTTGGTGACACTGCCTTGATTCGTGCTAAGGCACCAGCACTTTTAACCATTGTTGCTTTTGCACCATCACCGTGTGTGTCAACGCAGTAGAAAAGACAAATAACACCTCAGTATTATTATGGAAGTAGTTTTGACCTTTCGGACCCCTAAAAGTGTCTCGGGGACCCTATATGTCCATAAATCACACTTTGAGGTTGCTGTTCAAAAGGAATGAAAAAAATGTCTCCAGAAGTAAGGTCTGAAATAGAGGAAGGTCTGATGAGAAGAAAACGGTAATCTAACAAATCTTAGCTATATAAAATAATAATGTTTTATTTGTGGGGATTAAAATATTAGAGTTAAATTATAGGCAGCAGAGCCGTACAAATTGGGAGGGGTAAAAATCGTATGTGAACTGGGAAGGATGAAGGATATTCAGGAGGGAATGTTACGGTATTGGTTAACTTTTGGATTTTGTTTAAATATGAAGGAAAAAATTTTAAGGATGGGATGTCTAGTTAACCTTATGGATTGATTGAATGCATTTATTTTCACTCTCTTCTCAAAATCACAAGCATGACAATAAATGGATGTTTTTAAAAGATACAAGCCTATAGGAACAAGTGAGAAGCCAAATTTAGGAAGGTGGGAAGCAGTTGGGTGCGTGGTAACTGTCTTAGAGAACCTGGGGAAGCCGAGTTCCAAGCTGCTTGAGGAATCAGCGGCAACAATGAAAAATGATTTAGATTCCTAAGAACTTCAGATTTTAGAATTGCGAGATGCATAATAGAAACTATGAAATTGCTTAAAGAAATAACATGATCACTTCATGATGTGTTTAAGTCAAATCATGATACAGTACATCTTAAACTTATACAGTGCTGTATATCAATTGTATCTCAATAAAACTGGAAGGGAATAAAGGACATAACATATGTATTCACATAAAAGGAAAGCAACAAGAAACACAATGTGGACCTGGAAGAGAGAAATGGAATCGTGTGCGTCCAGATGGAGAAAGCTGAGGAGCACCTTATTTGTGCTGAGGGATTCACAAAAGGTCCAGGAGTGGGTGTCATTAGGAACTTCCTGGAGGTGGAGGTTTGGTGAGAGTGCAAAAGGAAGAGTGGTTGAGAGGTTTTCTACGAAGAGGCTAGCCTACCAGCTTTCCTTCCCACCCTAAAGATTTCCTCTGGATGGGATAATTCCTGTGACTTTTGGGATGGGCAGTGGTAGGCATAGTTGGGAGTGGAGTCTATTAAACTCTATATACTGAAGTGTAGGTACTGAATATGTGTAAAACAGCAACCCCTATCTAAAATTCAAATAGGGACCTACCTGGTGGCTCAGTGGTTAAGAATCCACCTGCCAATGCAGGGGACATTGGTTCGAGCCCTGGTCTGGGAAGATCCCACATGCTGCGAAGCAACTAAGCTCGTGCGCCACAGCTACTGAGCCTTCACTCTGGGGCCCTCAAGCCACAACTACTGAGCCCATGAGCCACAACTGCTGAGCCCGCATGCCACAACTACTGAAGCCCATGCGCCTAGAGCCTGTGCTCGGCAACAAGAGAAGCCACTGCAATGAGAAGCCCACACGCTGCAACGAACAGTAGCCCCCGCTCACCGCAACCAGAGAAAGCCCGTGTGCAGCAACGAAGACCCAACACAGACAAAAATAAATTAATTAATTAAAAAAAATTCAAATAGCTATATTGTGAAGATTGAAGGGTAGTGTTTGTGTGTATATGGTAGGTTTATGAGGATATAGAGTATGTGTGAGAGTGTATTAAGTTCTTGTTTTCCAAGGTGGGAAGGTAATAGGTAATGCCTAAAACAGAAAAACCAAGAAGTAATAATATAAGCATGTTATGTAGAGCTATGGATATAAATATCAAAAGAATCAATGAAAAAATTGAGAGAATTTACCTCTGGGAATCAGGAAATGGGGCTGCATGTAGGGGTTAGGGAACTGCTGTTTTACATAACAAATTCATAGAACTATTTGACACTAAGCTATATCCACATGTATCTTTGATAAAAATAAAAATAAAATCTAAAAATTACAAAGGTTACTACTAAAAGAATAGAAATAGATTCTATAATTTCAAACTCATCAGAGGAAAGAGATAGAAAAAGGAAATGAAATAAGTAGTTAAAATCTTCCCATAAAAAAATACCAGGCCCAGATTTTTTACCAAACTTTAATGAACAAGTCATTTCACTCTTATACTAATGCTTCCAGAATATAGAAAAGGAGACAATACTTCCTCAGTTATTCTGTGAACCTGTTATAAACGTAAAACCCCCAAATTTGACAAGGATAGTACAGGAAGGAAAATTACAGGCCAATCTCATTCCTGAACATTCAAAAATTCTACACTAAATATTAACAAGCCAAAATCCAGCAGTGTATAAAAAAGATAATATATTATGATTTAATTGGGTTTATCTTAGAGATGCAAGGGTGGTTTAACATTCAAATATTTATAAATACCATTCATAATATCAAGAAATTAAATGAGAAAAAATCAATTCAATAGATTCAGGAAAAATATTTGATTCAAAACCTGTTTATGATTTTATTTAAAAATCTCATGAAGTTAAATATGGAAAGACATTCCCTTAACCAGATAAAAGGTATTAAAAGAACAGCAACACACTTCAGTGAACATTATTCTTATTTTTAAAAACTTTTATTTATTTATGTATTGAACTATAGTTGATTTACAATATTGTATTAGTTTCAGGTGTATAGCAAAGTGATTCAGTTATACATACGCATATATATATATTTAAAGATTATTTTCCACTATAGGTTTTACGAGATATTGTATAGTTCCCTGTGGTATACAGTAAATTCTTGTTGTTTATCTATTTTATATATAGTTGTATGTATCTGTTAATCCCTTACTCCTAATGTATCTCTCCCCCTCCTTTTCCCTTTGGTAACTGTAAATTTGTTTTCTATGTCTATGGGTCTGTTTCTGTTTTGCAAATAAATTCATTTGTATTATTTTTTAGATTCCACATATATGTGATATCATATATTTGTCTTTGTCTGATTTTCTCCACTTAGTATGATAATCTCTAGATCATCATGTTGCTGCAAATGGCAATATTTCAGTCTTTTTCATGGCTGAGTAGTATTCCATTGTAAATATACTCTGCTTCTTCTTTATCCATTCATCTGTTGATGGACACTTAGGTTGCTTCCGTGTTTTGGCTATTGTAAATAGTGCTGCAGTGAACATTGCAGTGCATGTATCTTTTTAAAGTATGGTTTTCTCTGGATATATGCCCAAGAGTGGGAATGCTGGATCATATGGTAGTTCTATGTTTGGTTTTTTAAGGAACCTCCATACTGTTCTCCATAGTGGCTGCACCAGTTTACATTCCCACCAACAGCACACCCTATTCTCCACACCCTCTATAGCATTTATTATTTGTAGACTTTTTGATGATGGCCATTCTGACAGGTGTGAAGTGATACCTCATTGTAGTTTTAATTTGCATTTCTCTAGTAATGATGCAGTGAACATGATTCTTAATGTTCAAATCTTAGAAACATTCTTTTTAAGACCTGGCAATGACAGTTGGCAAAGCCAGTGACATTCACTATTGTCAGTTCTCATCAACATTTTATTGGATTTTTAGTAAGGCAAGAAATAAGTAAGCAAATTAGTCATTATTTGCAGATAATATGATTCTCTACCCAGAAAGTTCAAAGAATCTATAGGCTTGTTACAGAATTAATAAGAAGGTGGTTGGATCTAATGTTATTGTACAAACTATTTGCCATCAACAAATAGAAAATATAACAGAAGAAAGAATATCCCATTTATGATAGCAACAAAAATATGGTACTTATGAATAAATCTTCCAAAAGATACATGTGACCTTTATGAAGTAAATTATAAGACTTCATAGAAAGACATTAAAAGAGATCTAAAAAAATGGAGAGGTATACTACGTGATATAAGATTCAGTGTCGTGAGACATTGATTCTTCCCCAAATAATTCATAAATTCAATGCAATTCTAATCAAAATCTCAAAGGGATTTTTTCATTTTTGGTGGAACTTGAAAAACTGATTGTAAAATTTATATGGAAGAGCCCTAAACCAAAGAGAGCCACAGTACTCTTGAAGAAGGGCAAGATGGGAGACTCGTCCTACCAGATATCAGGACCATTTATAAAGCTACAGTACAATTAAAATTATTTAGAACAGTAGCTGACCCAGAGTAAGTGCTCAATAAATGTTAGTTGTTATTATTATATTGTTCATACATTTTTGAGGTTTATTTTCTTTGCCATATTGCAAGGATGACTTCTTTCACCCAGTACTGGAATTTCAAAACTTATGCCCTGGGGTAATTTTGACTGTTTGTTAAGGCCTGGGTTATAGCTGTAGTCCAAATCGTGTGGCTCCTGACATTATGGAAATGAGTTCTCTATTTCTTTTGCTTCTTCTTCCTCCTCTGACTTGAGTCTGGATAAAAATGGAGCATTTTGGGAACATTGTATGTCTGCAAGGGACTAAGGAGGTGAGAAGTAGTATCCAGAAAGCTAGTAACATAACAGTGGAAGAGGTATATACTTAGTGGACAAGGCAGGAGTTGGTCAAAAGTGGTAAACTGCTGAATGAAAGTCACACCATTCGTTCATTCATTCAACAAAACTCTACATATTACCTATGTATCAAGCACTGCGGCTGGCACAAGAGCTATACAGATGCATCAGAGAGGTCCTTGTCTATGTGGCATGCACAGAGAAAAGGGCAAGACATATCTGGAAAACATTAAAAGATAGCATTCCAACTACTAGACTATAGGAGGTACCAAACAGAGTGCTTTCAGACCAAGGAGGCTGAAGGACTAACTGTACAGGGGAGTACAGGCAGTTTTCTCAAAGGAGGTAACGTTTATGCTCGGCCTTGGTTATTATCTGTGTTGCTGGGGTAGGAGATGGCTGAGGTGTAGACATAAAGACTCAGAGAATTTTCCAAATGTGTTTTAGTAATCACAATCAACCTCCGTCCCCCAAGCATCATCAAAAATTTTCTAAAATTTGTTCACACCGTACAGTACATTGCTTATGAATTTTAAACTCCTGCCTTTCTTTCTTCCTACCTATATTTTGAGTAATGACTAGCCAAATGGCCAAAAATTGGGCAGTAGTGGGGAGGAGGTAGAGAACCAGGATTCGGGGTAATAGGTTGACTCCTGGGTATGAAGTAAAGGAGAATTCAGCATTACAACTTCACTGATCTGCACTATGTAAATGTCTAGAGAATGAAGTAATTTTGTAATTCTATGGTACCTGTGATTTAGTGTGTGGTTTCTTTCTTAAACTGTAAACAGCAAGTCATAGCAAGCTGAAAATTAGCACACATTTTATGTCACCTTTCATTTTATTTATTTTTATTTTGTTTTTTTTTTGGCTGTGTTGGGTCTTTGTTGCTGCACGTGGGCTTTCTTTAGTTGCGGCGAGTGGGGGCTACTCAGCAACTCTTTGTTGCAGTGCACAGGCTTCTCATTGCAGTAGCTTCTCTTGCTGTGGAGCATGGGCTCTAGGCGTGTGGGCTCAGTAGTTGTGGCACGTGGCCTTCAGTAACTGTGGCTCATGGGCTCTAGAGCGCAGGCTCAGTAGTTGTGGCACACGGCTTTAGTTGCTCCACGGCACGTGGGATGTTCCCGGACCAGAGCTTGAACCCGTGTCCACTGCATTGGCAGGCGGATTCTTAACCACTGCGCCACCAGGGAAGCCCTTGCCTATTTTTAAAGTGTGTTGTTGGTCTTTTTCTTACTGATTTGCAGGAGCTCATTCAAATATTTTCTCCCAGTCTGTTGCTGTGTTTTTTTTCTTTGTTTGCTTGCTTGTTTGTTTGTTTTTATCTTTTAAAAGGTACCTTTTATTATTTAAAAGTTAAAAATTTTTATATAGTGAAATGGTCAATATATGGCCTCTGGTTCATAAAAAAAACTTTTCACCCCAAGATTATATTAAAATAATCTGTACTTTCTTAGGATGCTTTTATAGTTTTGTTTTTACATTTAGCTCTGTATGTGGAATTTATTTTTGTGCAACACAGGAAATAGGGATCTAATTTTGTTTCCAAATGGTTAGCCAGTTGTACCAATGCCATTTAATGTAAAATGCTGCCTTTGTCATAACAGAAATTATGAATATGTGGCTGCTGCTAGATTCTCTCATGTCCTCTGTAGACTATACCACGTTTTAATCATTAAGGCTCTGTTTTGAAACCTGGTATGGTAAATGCTCCCTCATGTTTTCAAATGTATTATTATACGTTTTTCTTTTCCAGATGAACTTTATAAAAAGTTTGTAAGTTCCGTAAAATCTATGCTTGGATTTGATTTGTGTTATAGGTTGAGTGGCTTCATAATTTTGAGTTTTCCCATTCTGAAATATGGTATATTTTTTCATTTTCTCAGGTCTTCTTCAATATATCTTTCAGAAAAATTTTATATTTTTATTTAATGAGTTTTATCCATTTCTCATTAGGGTTGTTTGGATATCTCAGTTTTTGCTATTTCTGTGAATGGATATTTTTTCTTTACATTTTCTAATTGGTTATTGCAACTGGGTAGGAAATTTGTTGATTTTTTTGTGTTGATAGTGTATTTAGCCACCTTCATGAATTTGTATTAATTACAAGTTGTAATTAATTACGAATATAATAATATATAAAAATAATATATTAATACTTTTCAGTTGATTCTCTTGAATTTTCTAGCTTGACAATGATATCATCTCCAAATAATGAGTGTTTACTTTTTCCTTTTGAGATCTTTACCACTTATTTCCTTTTTCTTAAAAAAAAAAAATACAGTTTTTTGTCTTATTACATTGACTAGGATGTTGTGGTAGAAGTATATTTTCCTGGCATCCTTTTCTCCTTCTGACAGCACCTTGATTGATTGATTGATTTTGTGGAATTACCTCTCCCCCACTGTGGGCAGTCATAGAAGAATGGTAAATCCTGGGACCCTGCTCTCCTATTATGGACATAGAAGGGGCCCTTGGACATTTTTTTTTATTAGATCTTTCCCATCAGTGCACCTGCATAGTCAAGGGGCAAGTTCATGACCGGAGCTTAGCCATTTGGATTTACTGTCCTAGGACTTCAGCTCCTGAAGAAGTGACCCATGTGTAAGCAAGCGAGAAAAACTGTAATTCATTGATTCCAGAGACCAAGTAATTCCTGTCTGTTTTGGAGCTAGGTTCTCCAGGCTTCTGGTTGATTTTGAGAACTTTCTAAAAGCTTTCCAATAAATTCTCCCTCCCTTTGTACCAAGTTAGTTAGAATTGCTTTCAGGCAATTTCTTTCAACCCAAGAACTTTTATGTGATACATTTTCTTGGTCTTGTCCTCAATGAGAATGCCTCTAGTAGTTCACCATCAAAAGTAATTTGCATGTTTCTGATGGTTAACTTCTATCTCGGAAAAGGAATTTTTTTCTGTTCTTACCTCATAAAAGCTTTTTTAAAATTTAGAATGGGATTTTTATTTCAAAAAGCTTGCTGTATTCTATCAAATGCATTTTTTACATCTATCAAAATGGAGAAACTCCTGATATTTTCTCCTTTGGTAATGAGGTTTCCTAATGTTGAATCATCCTAGCATTCCTGCCATAAGCCTTATTTGGTCATTACATATATATATTTAATATACTGCTGTGTTTGATTTACTAATACTTGGTTTAGGATTTTTGGATCTACAGTTTTGAATCATATTGTCAGTAACTGTCTTATTCAGCATGCAATTTTTGTCCAGTCTTGGTAACATGGTTATATTTAATTTGTACAATGAAGTGGGAAAACTTTTCACCTTTTCTATACTCGATCTGGCGTTGTTTGTCTAAAACAGAAATCACATTTTTTTCCCCCAAAATTTTTCTAGAACTCGCTAGTAAAGCCATCTGGACCTTCTTGATGCCTTTTCAGGGATAGATTTTTAAAATTACATTTCTGTTTTCTCCAGTGGTTATTGATCTCGTGTTTTGTGTCTTCTCTTGAGTCAATTATTTCATGTTTTCTTTGAAAATATCCATTTACTCTAAGTTTTCAGATTTATTGATAATAACCTGTATGTAATATTATTTTAAAAATAAGAATTCTATCTATAGTCATGTTCCTTTTCTTAGCCTAAAAGGTGTCTGTGTTTCTTTTTTCTCTCTCTCTCCTTAATCAAGTATGATAAAAGCTTGTCTATCTTTTAAAAAATCAAGTCTATCTGATTTTTGTTTTCCATTTTGTTAATTTTTCTATTCGTTAATTGCTTTCTACTACTTTCTTTGGGCTTATTTTGTTCTTGAGTTGATAAGTCTTAGTGGGAGGCAAAGCCTGACTTTTCTATAAAAGCTGAAAATGTTGTTCTATCTTGCAGCATGAACACAGGCACATGATCTAGGCTCCAAGCATAGGTATGCTATCCTGGTTTTGCAGGGAGAGTTAGCAGTGCACAGAAGTGACAGCAGTAGCACTGGCAGCAAGACCAAGTTCTTGGGGCAGGACCACCAGGGCAGTCTCAGCATCCATGGCTGTCAGATTCAGTGGTGCAAGAAGCAGCTGCTGGCACCTGGTGGTGGCAGGAGCATTGTCTTCTCCAGATTGCTTCAGTGGCACTGTGGTGGGCATTGTTCTAACTGTATAGCCCTGAGTCTAGTTCTGCTGCCAAGCCAGTGATTCTGTGGGCTAATCAATGTCCTGTTAATAAATTCATTTTCTGCCGAAGTCAGCCAGAGTTGGTTTCTATTGCTTCCAACTCAGAATCTTTTTAAAAATTTTTGCTTTTTATTTATTTTTAATTAAAAAATTTTTTAACATCTTTATTGGAGTATAATTGCTTTACAATGGTGTGTTAGTTTCTGCTGTATAACAAAGTGAATCAGCTATACGTATACATGTATCCCCATATCCCCTCCCTCTTGAGCCTCCCTCCCACACTCCCTATCCCACCCCTCTAGGGGGTCACAAAGCACCGAGCTGATCTCCCTGTGTTACCCAGCTGCTTCCCACTAGCTATCTGTTTTACATTTGGTAGTGTATATATGTTAGTATCACTCTCTCACTTCGTCCCAGCTTACCCTTCCCCCTCCCCGTGTCCTCAAGTCCATTCTCTACATCTGCGGTTTTATTCCTGTCCTGCCCCTAGGTTCATCAGAACCATTTTTTTGGGTTAAGATTCCATATATATGTATTAGCATAGGCCAACTCAGAATCTTGACTGAATACATGCTTTCATTGTCGTTCCTTTCTAAATAGTGTTTCCTAAGTAATGTTCCTAAATAACATAAATAAATAGTGTTTCTAAAAAACATTTTGAGTTCCTCTTTATTCCAGGAACTATTTAGAAGCATGTTCAAAATATGTCCCAGTTGATAAATATTTTGGTTCCCTCTTTTCACTAATTTCTCTTTTTATTGTGATGTGGTCAGTTTTATGGCTTGTAAGACTTCTGACTTCCAGAATTTATTGAAATTTTACCTGTGATCTAATATATGTCAAATCTTGTTACTGATCCAAGAGTATATTTTCCTTCTGTGAGTATGAAGTTTCCACTCTGAATGTAGCCATTCATGGATTTGACAGTTTTACCTTACATTTCGAAGAGTTATCAATCTTTGTGATTGATTGCACCGTTTTTTAATATAAAATATTCTTTTTTGTTCCAGCTACTGTCTTTTGGACTTGAATCCTATTTTGTTTAAAATTAATATTGCTACATTTTCCTTTTGTTACCAATTGTATATTTTCCATACCTCTATTTTTAATTTTACTTCATAATTTCTTCCCTTCCTCCTTTCCTCCCTCCCTCTCTTCCTTCTCTACCCAAAGTGCAATTTGTCTTTTAAAGGTGGAATTTAATATATTTATGCTTATTATGATTATTGATATGGTCGGTTATATTCCCACTACTTTATTTTATTGGTGTTTCATCCTTTTGGGTCTTTTGTTAGATTTATTATGTTTTCGTCATTTAATTTTTATTTCTCTCTTTCTAATCATTAACCTTTAAGTTTTTATTTTTAGAAATTTATTCATTTATTTTATTTATTTTGGCTGCGTTGGGTCTTCGTTGCTGCGTGTGGGCTTACTCTAGTTGCGGTGGCTTCTCTTGTTGTGCAGCACGGGCTCTAGAGCGCAGGCTCAGTAGTTGTGGCGCACGGGCTTAGTTGCTCCGCGGCATGTGGGATCTTCCTGGACTAGGGCTTGAACCCGTGTCCCCTGCATTGGCAGGCGGACTCTTAACCACTGCGCCACCAGTGAAACCCATCCTTTAAGTTTTTATCCCCTATATTTAAACTTAAAATTTGACTTCAACCTCTAGAGCAGTACTGTGCAATAAAAAATTCTGTGATGAAGGAAATGTCTTATATCTCTAACACTGGCTAGTAGGGTAACCACTAGCTACATGGGCTATTGATTACTTGAAATGTGGCTAGTGTGACTGAGGAACTGAAGTTTTAACTTATTTAATTTTTTTTTTTCGGTATGCGGGCCTCTCACTGTTGCGGCCTCTCCCGTTGCGGAGCACAGGCTCCGGACGCGCAGGCTCAGCGGCCATGGCTCACGGGCCCAGCCGCTCCACAGCATGTGGGATCTTCCCGGACCGGGGCACGAACCCGTGTCCTCTGCATCGGCAGGTGGACTCTCAACCACTGCGCCATCAGGGAAGCCCAACTTATTTAATTTTAATGAATGTAAATTTAAATAGCCATATGTAGCCAGCAAGTACCATCATATTAGTTTGCTCAGGCTGCCATAACAGAATACCACAGCATAGGTGGCTTAAATGACAGAAATGTATTATCTCACAGTTCTGGAGCCTGGAAGTCCAAGATCAAGGTGTTGCCAGGTTTGGTTTCTCCTGAGGTCTCTCTCCTTGACTTGTAGATGGTTGTCTTCTTGCCGTGTCCTCACAGGGCCTTGCCACTGTGTGCACACATCCCTGGTGTCCCTTGTGTATCCACACTTCCTCTTCTTACAAGGCCACCAGTCAGATTAGATTAGGATTCACCCTAACAATGTCATTTAAACTTACTTGTCTCTTTAAAGGCCCTATCTCCAAATACAGTCACATTCTGAGCTACTGAGGGTTAGGGCTTTAATTTATGAATTTTGCAGGGACACAAATCAGCCCATAACAACCATGCTGGAGAACACAGGCCCAGAGTTAATTTGTGTTTATTTCTTCCTCTCCAGATACACTGCCACTCACCTTAGGATACTTTGATTTTTCTGTTCCTCATCCTATACCACTATCTGCCTTACGGTAATCATCTGGAATTCTACTTCCAGGGTTTTTTTTGTTTTTTGATTTCTGCATTAAGAATTATTAGAATTAACTTGACATTTTATGTATTCCTTTGTTTGTATTTTTTCTTGTATACCATGCATTTCTCTTTCTTGAACTCATTTATCTTGCTGCTCCAATATTGCTCTCAAGTAATTCTTTCATAGAGAGGCTAGAGGGCCAGGTATAGGGTTCTAGGTTCAAAATAAATTTCTCTTAATGATTTGAAAACATTGTTTACACTGCTGGTGTCCCTCTGAGATCCCTATTAACAGGCAAGGGCATCCATCCCACAGCTGCCATAATCATTGGCTACTAACAGCTCACTCCAGCTCCCTTGTCTGGAGAATGGCCCTTTGCTCAAAGACAGCTAACTCATTTGGTAAACTACCTACCCACTTTTCCTGGGGGCAGCCTCCAGCCCTTGCCTGGTAGGGGCGTACAAAAGGCTTTCTCACTGCCTCAAGGTGAGACCAATTCTGTGGGAAATGGTCATGCTCCAGAGCTCTCCAAGGGATCAAGCTGAAGCCAGTCCCTTGCTAACACCACATCTTAATTCCTTCTCCAGCCTTATTCTGTTTCTCTTATTCTCTCTCTCTCTAAGGAACTCCCTTAATAAATCACGTGCACCCAAACTCCGCTTCTAGGTTACCTGATCCAAGACACATTGTTTCAGTATTTTCTATTGTCCCATGCCCTCTTGCTTAGCCCAGGACCCAATGCCAATTAGACCTTCAAAAAATGTTCACCAAATGAACAAATGAAGTCATCTTCCCTGGGCAGCAAGCTGATCACATTACACTTTCTTTCCAAACCTAACTTCTAATTATGAAATTAAAATTCCTGATTTTGGGGACTTCCCTGGCGGTGCAATGGTTAAGAATCTGCCTGCCAATGCAGAGGACATGGGTTCGAGCCCTGGTCCGGGAAGATCCCGCATGCCGCAGAGCAACAAATCCCGTGTGCCACAACTACTGAGCCTGCGTTCTAGAGCCTGCGAACCACAACCGCCAAAGCCCACGTGCCTGGAGCCGGTGCTCTGCAACAAGAGAAGCCACAGCAATGAAAAGCCTGCACAGTGCAATGAAGAGTAGCCCCCGCTCTCTGCAACTAGAGAAAGCCCACGTGCAGCAATGAAGACCCAACGTAGCCAAATAAATAAATTTTTGAAAATGACTGATTTTGGCCTTAAAGCCTTGCACTAGTGGCTCATTCACATCAAGCCCATCTACCTTTATTTGTTAGTCTACTGTGATTTTTTTTTTTTTACTGCTTTTATGATCCCAAATGTATTTTTTTACCTCTGAATTATAAACAGTCTTACATTGCTTATACATGTGTCCTATTTCCTCAGCTGGAACACAATTTTATGGACTTTCTTTTTCTTTATTGCTTAGGACCTAGCACCTTGCTAGATATATAGTGCTTAATTAATAATTGTATAATGTTTTTATGACAGCTTAGTTTAAAGGGATTGTATTTGAACGCAAATTTTTTCTTAGAAAAATCCTTTTTTTCTTTCTTTAGTACTCCTGAATCATTTAATCCCTGTTTGGGAACTCTATTTCCATAGCAACAGATTATCCTAACAGAAAGAGGACAGTATAATCTTTACTTTGAATGACCAGAAAGAGAAGGATTATGAGAAGAAAACTTGAAGTTACAAAATTGTGGATAAAATGAATGAATCAAGCAGAGGAAACAGTTAATGCAAAGAAGGATAAATCATTTCTAACAGCATTAATAGTATTATTGTACTTCAAGATGATTAAACTAGCCAGCAGAATCCAGAAGCTCAAACATTAGTAACATGATAAACTTGAGAAGCTGAAGGCGAAAGCATTAAGTCAGTCCCAGGGGTCCTTGCTGGCTTCAAAGCAGTGCCCTCTATTTGATCAATGAGGGCAGTGGAACAGAACCTAAGCTCTTTAATGATTTGCAGTATCATCAAGTCTCCACTAAGCCTGTATTTGAGAGTTGCCTGAGGTGACTTTCTCTTTAATTTGCAAAAAGTGTTCAATATCTAAGTAGTGACAAATTGAATCTGGCCCACAAAGAGGAGAGAAATATAATGCGGCACAAAATAAGCTGCTCTTTGGAGAACATAAATAGAGTTCAGGACAAACTCCAGCAGCTGAAATTCTGTGGATGTTTCTTTGGCTTTACATGGCTAGATATTGAAAAATATGGTAGGTGGATGCCGCCATCAACCAGACTCTCTCGTCATTGAGCATGCTGTCTTATTCTTGAAGTGAAGAATTGTTGATTGGAAAAAAAGACTGCTACAGAGATGAGACCACACCTAAGTTTCGACACTGAACCAGTCTTGGGAGTGCCGAGATTCAGAAGAGGAAGGAGCATGGACACAGGACATGCTACCCAGCCAGCCCTCTGCTCCCTGGGTCTTGGTGACCACCTGAGAAATAGGAGATTCAGTAGTTGGGATGATGATCTCTGAGGATCCCTGAGCTCAACAAGTCTACAGTTTTAAAATAAGAACAAAAGCTATTTGTATTCTCTGCATTGTTAGTGGGAATTTCTTTCTTAACCTCACTATTCTTTGTGTTAACTATAGTACTTTGTATGTTGTATATTCTGGACATTAGTCCTTTGCTGATTATACATACATGTTGTAAATATTTTTCCTACTCTGTGGCTTGTCTTTTCATTGTTTTTTTTTGGACACAAATTCTTATTTAATGTAGTATAACTTATCAATCTTTATTATTACAGTTATGTTTTTTGTGTCTTATTTAAGAAATACTTCTCTGAGTATACCTTGAAGTCATAAATGTATTTGCCTTTATTATTTTTTAAGGTTTTATGTCTTTTTCTTATTGTGTTTAGATTTTTAGTCCATCTGGAATTGATCCTTACATATAATGCGATATAGGGGTACAATTTAATTTTTTCATTTGAATAGCTAACTGTCCCAGGACCGTTTATTGAAAACACACTTGTCTTTTCCTAATTGATCTGCCATGCTCTCTCTGTCTCGCTCTCTCTCTTTTTTTGCATAAGATGTGAAGTTTAGATCAAAGTTCACTTTATTGCATGTGGAGGCCCAGTTGTTTCAACACCATTTGTTGAAAATACTTGATTTGCCCATTTTCCTATGCCAAATTTCCTTTCCTACCTCTCTTAACTATTTATATATGGGTGTATCCTTTTCTGGACTCTCTCATTTGTTCTATTTCACTGTTTCTGTACAAAAACCAAACAATCTTATTTGCTATAGCTTAATAATAGGTCAATATCCATCAGAGCAAACTTTTCTATTGCTAATTTTTTTAAGTCATGAATGGATGTTAAATTTTATCAAATGCTTTTTTTTATATGCTTACTGAGCATATAGTCAATTATGCCAGTTGATTTTCCTAATGTTAAAATAACCTTTCTTCCTAGAATAATCTCATTGTGTTACTGTATAAGTTACCCATTGCAGCAAGACAAACACCCCCAAATCTCGATGGCATCCAACAATAAACATTTATTCCCAGGCATCTTGGGTCACCTGGGTTTTGGGTGATCTAGGCCGCATGGCTTTGTTTGATGCTGTGGCAGTGGGGGCAGCTCATATTTTCTGAGAACTGTGGTTGGGTTGAGACAACTGTGCTCTGCATGCCCCTCGCCCTTCTTGGATTAGCAGACTAGACAGGACATGTGCTTTTCACGGTAGAGGCATTATCAGGTAATCAACAATGATCCAGTACTGTTGTCTACTCTGTGTACTTTACTCAAATATCACCATCTGTCTCACTAATATTCTATACAGCAAAGGAGAAAAACAATTTCTGGTCCAGGGTCCAATTCAGGACCACACATTGTATTTACTTGTCATATTTCTTTAGTCTCTTTGACCAGAAACATTTTCTCAGTCTTTCTTTCATGTTCTTGATATTTATGAAGGGTGGAGGCCATTTCTTTTGTAGATACTTTTGTATTTTAGATGTGTTTTCTTAAACAGTCTTTAAGTGGATTTTGTTTATTGTTTTATACAGTTGGAAAACATATTTCTTCCACTAGATACTTATCTATTTACATTTATTACTGATAGTAGTTATTGATATACTTGGATATATTTCTACATCTTATCATGGATTTTCTATTTGTCCTACCTTTTTAATGTCATTTTTCTCTTTTTTTTCTTGCATTCTTTTGAATTGAGTTTTTTTCTCATTCCATTTTCTTCTTTATTATATGCTTTGTTTCTATTCTTTTACTTGTTATCCTAGATATTTTAATATACATATTTGGCTTATCAAATCCTAAAGTTAATCATATCATCGCCCTCTTCTCTAGTAATACAGTTATTGTAAAACATTTAATCATGACAGTCCTGAAATGTATTAATCTTGGCATCCATTTTAGGTTTATTTTGTTTTCTTTTAACTCCATAAGACAATATTATTATTATTTATAAAATCAATGTTTATTTAGTTTTGTCCACATATTTACTACTTTCTTTCTTGATGATTTCTTTTTGCATCTTGGATCTACCATCTGGGATCAATTTCCTTCTGCATAAAATATATATCTTTTAGAATTTCCCTTATCGAGCGTCTGTTGGTAGCAGTCTGTCAGGCTATTTGTGTTTGAAAATATCTTCCTTTGTCCCTTTTTTAAAAGACATTTTGAGTTTACAGTTCTAGAGTGTCAGCTATTTTCTTCTCAGCCCTTTGAAAATATTGTTCCATGGTCTTTTAATTTTCACTGTGTCTGTCTTTGTGCTTTATCTGAAGGTAGCTGTCTTTTCTCTCTGGCTGCTTTTAAGAGACTTTCCTTGTCCTTGTTATTCTGTGCTTTCTCCAGGATGTATCCAGGTATAGGTTCCTTTTTATTATCAAGCTTGGGATTCATTAGGCTTCTTCAACTTGTGGAGAGGTGTCCTATCACTTCTGAAAAATTTTTAATCATCAATCCAAATATTCTTTTTTCCTATTTTTTTCTCTGTTGTCCTTTTAGAGCTCTGATGTCACATATCTCTTAGTCTCTCTTTTGTGATTTCTATCACGAGCTCTCTATGCTGCCTTTGGGATGATTTATTTGATCTATTTTCCCATTTCACACTTCAGCTTTTTCTAGTCTGTCTGTTAGGCTTTAATTTTTTTTGTTCCAGGAGTTATATTTGTTTTAGCATATGTGCTGCCAAAATGAGTACTACACACACACACACACACATATATATATATATATATATATATATATATATATATATATATATATATATATATATAATGTATGTATTAATATGCTTCATCATTTCTACAGTGGCTTTTTTTTCCCCTCATAATTTTAAACCATTCTTTAGTTTATTTAGACAGAAAGCCTTTTAGACATTTTTTTCAGGTCTGTTCTGATGGCTTGGGCTTGGGCTTCATGGTACTGTCTTTGTCCTATTATGTTTTGTGTCTTTTTTTTTTTACTGTGACTTCATATTTCATTTTTTCTTTTGCATGAATTCTTTGAAACTGATAAAGCAGACTCCAGAGAGGATTTGAATTTGTTTCTGTCAGGAACCTGGAGGAACTACCAGCCCAGGACAACTTTAAACTGACTTCTTAGCTTGTGATTTATGGGAACTCCCCCCCCCCCCGTGCCCCTGCCCCGGTAGTATGACTTTGGCATGACTGGCTTGTGGTTAAAAATTTGGGGGGAAGTGTCCTGCCCTCTCCAAGACTAAATTTCTAGGTAAATAATTTTGCTTTCAATTCCTTCTTTTTCTAGTTCCCTCTTACACTGGTGCTGTGGCCCTTTGCAGTCTCAGCTTTATGAAGTGGGCTCTCCAATTAAACCTCCCACGTTGGGTGAATCGTGGGCTTTGTGACCTCTGTTCTGTGGCTTTATGGGACTGAGAAAACCAAAAAAGCGAGCTCATTCATTTTGGCAAATGCTCCCCAAAGGCAAAAAAAAAAAAAAAAAAAAAAAAAATCATTTCTCTGATTACCTCTCTGGCTTCCTACTTTCACTGAGTTCTCCTTACTAAATAGCTAGATAATTGATGTATTAAAATTTTTTTTATTGTATTTTTCCAGTATTATGTTTTCTGCAAGAGGGCCAAGCAGGGTACTTTGTTAACCAAATTGTTGGAAATAGAAATCTAGATATCAACTTGAAATTATAGTTGGCCCTTGAACAACAAGAATTTGAACTGGGCAGGTCCATTTGTATAGGGATTTTTTTCAATAGTAACTGCTACAGTACTGAACCATCCAGGTTGTTTGAATATGTGGATGAAAAACTGCAGATATGAAGGAGCTGACTCTAAGTTGTATGAGGATTTTCCACTGTGGGGGCCAGGGAGGGGGACAGGTGGTGCCCTAACATCTGCATTGTTCAAGAGTCAACTGTATATTGGGGAAAACTTTCTTAATACTGAATAACTGGATAGCATTTGACTATCACAAGGTAAAATGTATGACAGTACTTTTCATAGAAAGCTAATAAAAGTATAGCCAGCAATAATATTGTAAATACATAAATAAAACAGTCAAGCAGTATTTGATCAGGATTTTAATGCAAACATGTACATTTGATTTTATCATTTAATACATTATTTATGTAATGATTGTGTAATAGAAAGAGCTGGGGTTTTGTGGGAGTGAAATATCATATTTTCCTGACTTCCACTCTCAAAGATTCTCTCGGGCTTCCCTGGTGGTGCAGTGGTTGAGAGTCCGCCTGCCGCTGCAGGGGACACGGGTTCGTGCCCCGGTCCGGGAAGATCCCACATGCTGTGGAGCGGCTGGGCCCGTGAGCCATGGTCACTGAGCCTGCGCGTCCGGAGCCTGTGCTGCACAATGGGAGAGGCCACAGCAGTGAGAGGCCCGCGTACCACAAAAAAAAAAAAAAAAAAAAAGATTCTCTCATACCCTGAATGCTGGCCTGGCAATGAAGGTTCTTCAAAATAAGCGGAGCTAATTTTGCTTCATTTTTCCTCTCCTCTCCTTGTAGAGACTTGTACCCTGAACTCCACCAGATTCCACCACCACTGGATCCTGACCAGGCTCTTTGCTTTGCCACCTCAAAGCCTTTCAACTTGTCCTTCCTTCTTCTCCCACCTAGGCCTTGATTATTTTTGCAGACAAAGAGTGCATCTTGTGTTTTCTATCTCTATTTCTACTTTGAGGTTTCTTTTTTAGAAAGCAACCTCTTGAAACCTCACCCTGACAAGACAAGATGTGATCTCTTTTTTTGCTGCCCACAGCCTTTTAAACATCTCTTAAAGCTCTTCTATTCTGCCTTGTGTTATCATTTTTTTCTTTTTTGGTTCGAATGGAAACTTCTCAGATGCAGAGAATCTTATTCATAAGTGTGTTCCTCCCCAAATGCCAAAACCAGTGTCAAATACATGTGGTGTAGATACAAGAAAAGTACTAGATGTAATACAATCAAAAAACATCTATTTAATTGGATGAAATAGACTAGTTTGAACACAGAGCATTCTTTTATTTCAGTATTAGTGCATGTGAAGTTATGTACGGAGATAATAAAATGGTATGGAAAAATGTGTGGCTGTATGTAAACGGGATTTGGAAACCTTGTGCTATGCGGAAGAAAGAAAATCATTTTTCAGAATGTAGGTGAAAGGAAGAGAAATGATTGATTTGTTATTATTAACCTTGTGTATATGTCTTTGTAAGTGGGTCTTTATTAAATTTTGCAGGATTATTGTCATGAATGAGAATTAGAGGAATTCTTCTAGGATATAATTAAGCATGGGCTAAATGCAAATTGCATAGTTTGAAGTCACACAAGCGTAGCTTAAGTTTAACGTGACAATATTTCAAAATACTATTTTCTTATGTGAGGACTCCAGAATAACCGTGATCATTTTTTTTTTAGGTGGCAGACCTTTATTTCTGCTCCCTGTTAGATTTCTTGTGTTTTAAAAAGCCTCTGCTTTTATGTGAGACATCACCTGCAGCCTCGTGGTTTCCCCTTTTCATACTCTTCACCAGATACAAAGCACTTTGGCTTTGCTCAGCATTTTTAACTTTTTCAAAGTATGTTTACATTTTTTTATGCTTGCAACTCTGTGAAGTAGGAAGGATGAGTCTTTCTACTCACCTTTTACCGACGACAACCACGAGCCACAGAGCGGTTAAACTGTGGCTTAAAGTCAGTGGCGCTTCCACAGCAGCCCACGCTGCTTCCCCTTCCTGAGTGAAATTACGTGGGCCCACAAGTTCTACTGGAACAAACACGGCGCCAGGCTAGGCAGCGCTGCTTGACACACCTGTGTGATTGTGCACTCCATTGTGTGGACAGAGGACTGCAGGAAAATTAATGGGTCAGAGAAAGCTTGTTTATGAATTCACATGTTTTATCTACGCCGTCGTTTGAACCAGCTTTCATAATGACCTCACATCATCACACTAAGAGTTATTCTCCAACTGACTTGGAGATCAGTTCACTTAATTTATGTCACCTGCTTTCTAACTGTTTTACATTCAGATGTGAAAATTTTAATTTTAAAATTGTTTTGGGCTCCCAAGCCCCAAACTTGGAAGACCAGTTAACATGCCTTTTGTTAATAGCCGAGTAAACACATCTCCAGCTGAGAAGCAGGGGCTGCTTTCAAATCATTTGCTTCAGCTGGAACTAGATCCATGAATTAGCCCAACGGGGATGATGATGTTATTCAAGAATCTGGGGAAGAAATGAAGGATGAAACTGTTCATATCTTCTTACTCTTTCGGTAATTCATGTACAACTTCCCAAAAGGTGAGAGTTTTCATAATACTTCTGCCAGAGGCTTATTTACCCCAAGATTTCCATTTTAAAGTTGTGTTCAGCTTTGTGGCCTGTTTGTCATTTAACTTCATTTCATTCTTCTGTTTTGCATTAAAGAATTAATTTATAATGTTCTCTGTGAATAAGACCTTCGATTCCAAAATCTGTTTTTCACTAATGGATTTCTTTAATCCTTAGATAGTTGTCATTTTCCTCCAAACCAAATAAGTTTTTCTTTTTTCTCCATTATGATGACCTAAGTCAGGACTGCAGGCCAGAATATGCATTTTGCAAGTAAAGTAACCTCAACTTTTACTGTTTCCATTAGCTGTATTCAAGTGGTTCTCTTAAAATAATTCCTGGCCTTAGTTTTTGCATAATGAAAGTAATGAGGTGAGGTCACCAGCAGGCCGAGGGGGAGGTGAGATGACTTATCCTCAGTAAAGGGCTGCTGGATGTCGGTAACTAGGTCAGCAGATGGGGTCTGGGGAGGACTAGGGTCATCAATGATGCTTTACTAGTTGAATGGAGGTTGTGTAGATGCAGTTTAGAGTAGGGCAGAGGTGCTGAACTTGGGGACAGACTGAAGTTCTAGACCCTCTTCTGCTGCTTTCTAGCTCCAAGACCTTAGATAAATTACCTAATGTCTCTGAAGCTCATATTCCTAACTTATAAAATAGGAACAAAACCAATATCTCCTAGGGTCATTCTGTGTATCAGTTATCTGTCGCTAAGGAAAAAGCTATCTCAAAGCTCGGTGGCCTAAAACACAATAATTTATTTGCTCACACTTGGGGCTCAGTTCTGCTGGGCAGTTCTTCTGTTGGTCTTTTCTGGAGTCACTCATGCAGCTACAGTGACCTGGGGTTTCCCCGGTGGATCCAGGATTGGCCTCACCCTGATCTGGCAGTCATCTGGGACTGTCAACAGAATGCCTCAGTTCTCTACGTGGCTGCTTCAGCAGCCAAGTCCAGGTGTCTTACATGGCAATGGCAGTAATTCCAAGAAGGCAAGTCCCAATGTGCAAATGCTTACCACGTCTCTGCTTATGTCGCATTTGCTAAATGTCTTTGGCCAAAGTAAGTCACATGACCAAGCCCAGGGTCAGTGAGGGTGGGAACTTTGCCACAGTATGGAGGCTTGTTATATGTGGGACTATTAGTGTAGCAATCTGTACATTCTCTTGGTCAAACGTGACAATGCATGGGAAATTATTTTTAAAGTGTTGTATCAGTGTAAGTTTTGTGTGGTATGTATGCACGTGTAGTGGCAGGTGGGGAGAAGACATAGTACCTGAAAACTTTAACAGATATTGAATTTACAGTCCTGAAAATAATTATTTAGCTTTTAATCTCTGACTTCCAATATTAAATTAAAATTAGTTAACTCAGGTGGGCTCAGAGGTATAGCATGCTGGAACCTGGATCATGTGATCAGTATATGAAGCTTGGAGAAAAGGACTCAGCTACAGAGAATTGGCACTGCAAGAGAATTGGTTTAAGGTATATCAAATTTATGGATGAATGAGTCATTCATCAGAACCTGAAGGTCTATTCTAAGTGAGTTCAACTTGAAGGTCAGGATAGTCGTCAATGTCATGAGAGCTCACCGCACATCCTGCCTGTGGATGGAGATTGTAAAGATGAGGATTCATCTGAGACAGACTGGTGGAAACTAGGAAAGCACCATCCCTATACTAGAGGGGATTGGGGCAGGGCAGGGGACATAAGGAGGCAGAACTCCAGCCTACTTCTCTGGACTAGACAAAAATACATGGGGAGGGAGGGCAAATAGCATATGAATTTGGGAGTACTGTGACTCACGGCAGGGTGAGGCAGGTGCTTAGAGTTTGTGTGTCATGAGTGCCCTTAAAGTTGGTCTTTAAGGAATCTTGGGGTGCAGAGGGAGGATATGGGAGGTCAGCAACCATCCTGAACCACTGGGTCCATTGTACAGGCAGGGCTGACTGTGAGGCTGAGGCTCTTAAACTTCCTAAGTCAAGACCAACTTAGGAACTGAAGTGAAAGTGGCAGGTATCAATGGACCCAAATGAAAAGTTTGAGGAGACTGGTGCAGATGCCCTGCAGGATAGTGGGTCTCAAATGTCAGTGAGCATAGGAATTTCATGGTTAAAAGTACACATCCCTGGACTCATCCTAGATATTGTGACTTAGTATATCTGACATGGTGCCAAGGAGTTTGCATTTTCAGGAAACAGCGTAGTGCTAATGATCTAACCTGTGCTCTACAATATGGTACACTTGTGGCTATTTAAATTAGTTAAAATTAAATAAAATTAAAAATTTAGTTACTCATCTACTAGCCACATTTCAAGTGCCCAATAACCACATGTAGCTAATGGCAACAATATTGAACAGTGCAGAATTGGAACATTACCATCACTGCAGAAAGTTGTATTGGATGTGCTGGTTAAGCCACTTACTCAGTAATTCCTTTTCTTTGGACCACATCTGTCTCTGGGTCTGCTAGGCCTTCCTGGTTTTGTGCCCCATCCCACGTCCATAACCACTACTTCCCAGATGAACAACCCTAACCTGAACAATGGTTCAGGACCATGGACAACAGCACACATGGCCGTCTCTCCCCTCAAATAGTTTTAGTCACACAATACTTAAGTCTAAGCAGGTGAAGAGCCAGGAATGGGAGTCTAAAGTTAAGGAATCCAATGGGGCAGCAAGCCATGTTGACATCAGAGTCTTTGAACCATACTGAAATCTTCAACCCCTAATCCCTTAGCTCAATGGTAGTGACTCTGGCTTCTGGCCACATCAGCTCTTCTCAAGGAGAGGCAGGGGGAAGAGAGCCTTGAGCTGCTGCTATTTAGAATGTATCATTAACAAGCACCATACCTCTAGGGCAGTGAAGTAGGAGATAAGAATAGAAAGAGTCCAGTGGGACTCTCTAAATTCTGGACTACCACTTACTTGTGATGCAACCATGGGGATGTTACTTAACTTCTTTGAGTCTCAGTTTTCCAATCTGTAAAATGGCTATAATAATATTAATGTTATGAAATGATAAAATACTTGTAATGAACCTCACGAAAGGTCTAGCACACAGTAGGCATTCAATAAATATTAGTTCTATTTCCCTTCATGGTGATTTGGACTTTATACTCTTTCATGTGGCAGTCCCCAATTTACAGTACAGAGTCTCTGTTTTCTGGCAGCAGCGTCAAAATTTAGGGACAGAGGTGACTTGGTAGGCTATCATTTTTTTGTCTGTCCCCAAGTAGGATCTTGTAGAGCTATGTAATTCAAGTACCCAGAATTTCAAATAATGATCTGGAATTAGGCTATCATGGCAGATTCTCTTTCTCCTCTCCCCTCCTCTTCCTCTCCTCCCATCTCTTCTTCCATCTCTTCTTCCATCTCTTCTTTCATCTCTTCTTTCCTTTCTCTCTTCTTCTTTCACCTGTATCTCTTCGTCTTGCTTCTTCCTCCTACTTTTTCTCCTCTTTCTTCTATTTCCTTCTTCCTCCTTTTCTTCTTTTTCTTCCTTTTCCTCCTTCTTCAGCTGCTGCTATGAAAACTGCCGTACGTACGTATGTACAGAATCACAATCTCATTATCCACTGGAGCTTAGTGAGTTTTGTTAATGCAGTTTTTTTTCCCCAAAATTTCAAACTATTAGTGTGCTGATGTATTTGAGAACATAGGTATATCATTTTCCAAAGATATCTCTTTTACATAGGAATCAGGTGGTTTAAACTCATCAATTAAGATTAGTTTGAGGACTTCCCTGGTGGTGCAGTGGTTAAGAATCCGCCTGCCAATGGAGGGCACACGTGTTCGAGCCCTGGTCCGGAAGATCCCACATGCCGTGGAGCAACTAAGCTCTTGTGCCACAACTACTGAGCCTACACTCTAGAGCCCGTGAGCCACAACTGCTGAGCCCATGTGCCACAACTACTGAAGCCTGCATGCCTAGAGCCCGTGCTCCGCAACAACAGAAGCCACTGCAATGAGAAGCCTGTGCACCGCAATGAAGAGTAACCCCCACTTGCTGCAACTAGAGAAAGTCTGCACGCAGCAATGAAGACCCAACACAGCCAAAAATAAAATAAATAAATAAATTTATTAAAAAAAAGATTAGTTTGAAATTATGCTTTCTTTTTTTAGCTTTATTAAAGTATAATTGACAAATAAATTGTTTAAGACATTTAAACTATTCAATATGATGACTTGATATATGTATATGTTGTGAAAGGATTTCCCCCATCTAGTTAATCCACACATCCATCACCTCACATATTCCCTGCCCTCTTCATTGGTGACAACATGTAAATTCTACTCTCTAGCAAGTTTTGATTATATAATACAGTGCTATGAACTATAGTCACCATGTTATACGTTAGATCCTCTTATGGACCTTACTCAACTTATAATGATAGGTTGTGCCCTATTACCAACTACTCCCTACCCTATTCCCCCTCCCCAACCAAGCCAGTGGCAATCACTTTTCTACTGTCTGGTTTCTATACCTTGACTATTGTGAATAATGCTGCAGTGAACATGGGAGTACAGATATCTCTTTGAGATAATTGTTTATTTTCTTTGGATATATATCCAGAAATGGGATTTCTGGATCATATGGTAGCTATATTTTCAATTTCTTTAGGAACCTCCATACATTTTTCCACAGTGGTTGTATCAGTTTACATTCCCACTAACAGTACACAAGGGTTCTCTTTTTTCTACATCCTCCACAGTGTTTGTTATATCTTGTCTTTTTGATAATAGCCATCCTAACAGGTGTGAGATGATATCTCATTGTGGTTTTGACTTGTATTTCCATGATAATTAGGGATATTGAACACCTTTTCCTGTACTTGTTGGCCATTTGTATGTCTTCTTTGGAAAAATATCTATTCAGGTCTTTTGTCTATTTTAAAATTGGGTTATTTGGTTTTCTGCTATTGAGTTGTATGAGTTCCTTGTATATTTTGGATATTAACCCCTTATTAAATATGTGGTTTGCAAATATTTCCTCCCAGTCCATAGGTTGCCTTTTCATTTCGTTCATGCTCTCCTTTGCTGAGCAGAGCCTATTAGTTTGATGCAGTCCTACATGTTTATTTTGTTTTTGTTGCCTTTGCTTTTGCTGTCAAATCCAAAATATCATTGCTGAGACTGATGTCAAGGAGCTTACCTCTATGTTTTCTTCTAAAAGTTTTATGGTTTCAGGTCTTATGTTCAAGTTGTAATCCATTCTGAGTTGATTTTTGTGGATGGTGAAGATAGGGATCCAATTTCATCCTTTTGCATGTGGCTGTTGAGTTCTCCCAACATCATTTATTGAAGGGACTGTTTCCTTTCTCTATTTTTGGCTCCTTTGTTGTAATTAACAACTATATATGGATGGGCTTGTTTCTGGTCTCTCTATTCTTTTCCACTGATCCATGTGTCTGTTTTTAATGCTTATACCATACTGTTTTGATTACTATAGCTTTGAATATAATTTGAAATCAGGAAATGTGATGTCTTCAGCTTTGTTCTTTCTCAAGATTGGTTTGGCTCAAAGTTATGCATTGATTCTTAATGGATATATTATCTTTATTGAATATTTCTTTTCTGAAATATTATAGTTAACTGTAAACAATAATATTTGGAAATGCCTGCTACTCCAGAACATTTGCCTTCATCACCCTTTGTAATATTGTGAGGGTAGTATCTATATAATTTGGAATGAATCTACATTCTAATTAAATTTAAATAACAGAAAAACATTCTTTTAGAATAGAACATTTTAAAAAAATGATGGTGTTTGGGAGACATAACAAATTGTTTGTCCCCTAGCAGGCACTGCTGTATTAAAGTTGTTAAAATCCAAAGGCCATGTGTTAACTGACATAGTATAAGTATGCATAATAACATGGGAGCAGTGGAAGATCTAGATTCCAATCCCCATCTGGCCATTTGCCAGGAATGCAGTGCTGAGCAAGTTGCTCAACTTCTCTAAGCCTCAGTGTCTTCATATGTAAAATGGGGATAATAACAACCTGCACGGATTTTTAAGGATCAGAGGTAATATACAATGCTAGGCACAAAAATGCTAGAATTTATTTTATGTTACTTATATTTACTCTTGTCCAGGAAAAATTTAGAGAATCTAGTATTATATTCATAATGAGAATGAGCATTACTAGGGAATCCTATTAATTTTATTAAAAGCAAACATAAACTTGCATCATATAATGTTGATTTCATTCTTTGCATTGAAGATAGTTATTTTAAATATACATAATAGAAGATCACATGATTCTGGAGTGTGTTGCTTGTAAAATTAAAAAGAAATAGAATAGGTCAAACTACCAATTTTTAAAAATAAATAGTTATGAAGTTTCACAACTGGAGAAAAGTATTTCCCTTTCAAATTGCTCTGAAAGCATGGTTTTACTTACCTGATGCATAACTTACTGTCTCATTTTAATCGGATAAAAATGTGCCCTCCAGTGCATGAATTTTAATTTACTTTGTTTTGACTTAATATGTTACCTGTTAAAATAACTAGGAGTAAAACCTTGGCTTTGATATGAAGGGAGAAAGGATCATGATTTGAAGTTCTTTTTCTTCAATTATTTTGACATCAACTTATAGTGAAAGGGAAGAAAAAACCCTAAGAAGTCTTTCTGCTTTGCATTTATGCCAAGTAGAAATCAAATATACTTCACTTGGATTTTTCTAATTATCGTATTTACTTTCTTTGTGAAGGTGGAGAACTTGATAATTTTAGAACGCTTTACTCTCTTTTGCTCTAGGATATCTATATTACAAAATAGAATGTACTACTTAAAAGAACTATTTACTTTTCTAATGATTGCCTCTTTCCACATGGGAGCAGTGAAATTTTCCTTCCCTTTTCATTACACCTGTCTTCAGTATCAAGCTACAAACACATTTTTGCTGGCCTTTGTACACAACAAATATAGACAAATTTGCTCATAATGGAGCCTGTGGTTACCCTTTCTACACAGATATGGTGAGTCTTTTGCTTTTATTTATTTATTTATATTTATTTTTTACTGAAGTATAGTTGATGTATAACATTATATGTCATAGGTGTACAATATAGTGACTCACAATTTTTAAAGGTTATACACCATTTGTAGTTATTATAAAATATTGGCTATATTCCCTGTGTTGTACAATATATCTTGTAGATTATTTTATACATAATAGTTTGTACCTCTTAATACCCTACCCCTATATTGCCCCTCTCCCTTCCCTCTCCCCACTGGTATCCACTAGTTTGTTCTCTGTATCTGTGAGTCTGCTTTCTTTTTTGTTATATTTACTAGTTGGTTGTATTTTTCAGATTCCACATATAAGTGATATCATATAGTCTTTGTCTTTCTCTGTCTGACTTATTTCACTTAGCATTATACCCTCCAAGTCCATCCATGTTGCTGCAAATGGCACAATTTCATTCTTTTTAATGGCTGAGTAGTATCCCATTGTATGTATATACCACATCTTCTTTATCTATTCATATGTTGATGGATGTTTAGGTTGCTTCCACATCTTGACAATGGTAAATAACACTGCTATGAACATTGGGGTACATGTATCTTTTCGAATTAGTGTTTTTGTTTTTTTGGGGATATATACCCAGGAGTGGAATTGCTGGGTCATATGGTAGTTGTATTTTTAGTTTTTTGAGAAACCTCCATACTGTTTTCCACAGTGGCTGCACCAATTTACATTCCCACCAACAGTGTACAAGGGTTCCCTTTTCTCCACATCCTCGCCAACATTTGTTATTTGTGTTCTTTTTGATGATAGCCATTCTGACAGGTGTGAGGTGATAGCCCATTGTGATTTTGATTTGCATTTCCCTGATGATTAGTGATGTTGAATATCTTTTCATGTGCCTGTTGGCCATCTGCATTTCCTCTTCGGAAAAATGTTTATTCAGTTATTCTGCCCATTTTTTTTTTTTTACATTTTTATTGGAGTATAATTGCTTTACAATGGTGTGTTAGTTTCTGCTTTATGACTAAGTGAATCAGTTATACATATACATATGTTCCCATATCTCCTCCCTCTTGCATCTTCCTCCCTCCCACCCTCCCTATCCCACCCATCCAGGTGGTCGCAAAGCACCAAGCTGATCTCCCTATGCTATGTGGCTGCTTCCCAGCAATCCCACTACTGGGCATATACCCTGAGAAAACCATAATTCAAAAAGAGTCATGTACCAAAATGTTCATTGCAGCTCTATTTACCATAGCCAGGAGATGGAAACAACCTAAGTGTCCATCATCAGATGAATGGATAAAGAAGATGTGGCACATATATACAATGGAATATTACTCAGCCATAAAAAGAAACGAAATTGAGTTATTTTTAGTGAGGTGGATGGACCTGGAGTCTGTCATACAGAGTGAAGTAAGTCAGAAAGAGAAAGACGAATACCGTATGATAACACATATATATGGAATCTAAGAAAAAAAAATGTCATGAAGAACCTAGGGGTAAGACAGGAATAAAGTCACAGACCTACTAGAGAATGGACTTGAGGATATGGGGAGGGAGAAGGGTAAGCTGTGACAAAGTGAGAGAGAGGCATGGACATATATACACTTCTGCCCATTTTTTAATCGGTTGTTTTTTTGATTTTGGGGTATATGAACTATTTACATATGTTGGCTATTAACCCCTTACTGGTCATATCATTTGCAAATATTTTCTCCCAGTCAGTAGGTTGTCTTTTCATTTCGTCAGTGGTTTCTTTTGCTGTGCAAAACCTTCAAGTTTAATTCGGTCCCATTTGTTTATTTTTGTTTTTGTTTCCTTTGCTTTAGGAGACATCAAAAAGAATATTGCTGCGATTTATGTCAAAGAGTGTTTTGCCTATGTTTTCCTCTGGGAGTTTTATGGTATCCGGTCTTACATTTAGGTCTTTAATCCATTTCGAATTTATTTTTGTATATGTTGTTAGAGAATGTTCTAATTTTACTCTTTTACATGTAGCTGTCCAGTTTTCCCAGCACCACTTATTGAAGAGACTGTCTTTTCTCCACTGTATATTCTTTCCTCCTTTGTGGTAGATTAATTGACCACAAGTGTGTGGGTTTAATGAGTCTTTTGCTTTTAAAGCAATGTATCTCATAGTAGCATGTGGTGGTGATTTTTTAAAAACCACTTAATTAAGGTATGACTGATACACAAAACACTGTATGTACTTATTGTATACAACTTGATGAATTTGGAAATATGTATACACCTGTGAAATTATCACCATAATCTATACCATAAACATATCTATCACGTCCAAATGTTTCCTCTCACCCTCTTTATTATTATTATTGTGTGTGAATAAGAACATTTAACATAGATCTACTGTTTTAGCAAATTTAAAAATATACAATACAGTATTATTAACGATAGGCACTGTGCTGTATAGTTGATCTGTGATGCTGATTTAAAAAATAATATGCCAAGGAAAACTGGAGAATCATATATTTCACCTAAATAAGTTAAAATAGTAATGTTATTTCATAGACATTCTTTAGAAATGCAATAACCTAATTTTTGTATAACAGATTTTCAAACACTTATTAAAGCCAGTTACCCAATGGGTTTCAGTGTTAGCTGCTCAGGGTGAGGGCAGGAGCATTAATCAGCTTACTTCACCCTGCCCGGCCATGCTAGGATGGATGATGGGAAAGCAGTTAACAGATAACTGCAGTGTGGCAGACTAGCTACAGGCACTGAAATATGCTGGGAAGACCATTGATATGGTTAGCTGTGTAAATGATGCATTTTTAGTTAAAAGAAAAATAACAAAATGAACTCCCACCCAGGCCAATGGATAGAATTTCGTTCTGTACCGGGTACCCACTGTGTGTTTCTACCAGATCATATTCCTCTCCCTCCTGGCTGAATTTTGTGTGATATTGCCTTATTTCATCATAGTTTTATCCCTCTGTATGCATTTTAGTGAACATATTGTTCAGTGGTTTCTGCTTTATATAAATAGAATCATACTTAGGTATTCATCTGTGACTTACTCCTTTGCTTCCGTTTTGGATTTCTGAGATTCGTCCTTGTCGATGCATGGTGTTCCAGATATTCATTTTCACTAGTGCAGGTTATCCCAGTATATGAACACACTACCACTTCGCTATCTGTTCTACTGTTGATTGACATTTGTGCTGTTTCCTCTTTCTTTGGTATTACTTACAGTGAATTATAAATATATTTGTATTCTCATGTACATGTGAATGAGTTTCTCTAGGGGATTTAACTAGTAGTGGGACTGGGTCATGCAATATATGTTTTCAACTAAGTGTTTTCCAGATTGGTTGTAATGATTGTAACAACTAACAATCCTATCAGCTGTGTATGAGAGCCCCTGTTTCTTCACTTCTTTGCCAACACTTGTTATTTCTCTACTACATTTGTAGTGTGGCTATAGGCTTTAGAACTATAGCAAACCTGGCTTCAAATCCTGGTTATAGCATGTGACCTTGAACTAATAATATCAGCTTGCTGACTTCTTGTAACGAATAAATGATACAATGTATTAAAAGATGCCTATATCGTGCCCCGGTCCGGGAAGATCCCACATGCCGCGGAGTGGCTGGGCCCGTGAGCCATGGCCGCTGAGCCTGCGCGTCCGGAGCCTGTGTTCCGCAATGGGAGAGGCCACAACAGGGAGAGGCCCGCGTACTGCAAAAGAAAAAAAGATGCCTATGCATCTTTACACTTGTAACCATGAATTATTATTGCTATTATTACATATTCCTTGTGGTAAGCTTTAGGACTCTTTAAGAAAATTAAAAAGATTCATTCTCTATCATATGTTATTTAGAACAATCCCAACTTCCTTCCTAACAATGTCATTTGACCAATGCATATATAGTATGATGCATACATATTTTACACACATTCACCTACATATACAGGTAAATCGAGGAACAAGGCACTTCTATATGTGGTGGAGAATATTCTGTTGGTCTGGCTAAAAATAGAAATATTGAGATATGCAGAACTATTTATCTTTCTTATTGAATAAACATTTAGTCAAGGAAAATTACTTTCTGGTTCTCCTTAAAGGCAGACAAGTGTAGTTTTCCATTCCTGACAGTTTTCTGAGGGCATCTGTGATGGATTAAAGATAGCTTCAAGTTGTTTGACACTTCTTACATTGAGAAGTCCATTTCTCCTCCCCTTGAATCAGGGCTGGCCTGGATTGTTTTGATCAACAGAGCACAACAGAAGTGATGCTGCCAGTTCTGGGGCTAGACTCCAAGAGGTCAGACAGGGTTCTCCTTTGTCTCTTGGAGTCCTGATCACAAGTCAACCATCGGGTAAGAACTCTAACAACCCTGCTGGAGAAAACATGTGGAGAAGTCCTGAGATTATATAGTGAGGCAGAGGAGCTCAAGTAAACCCAGCCATCTGCAGCACTGTTAAGACATTGGGCTAGTGAGGGAAGCAGCTGCAACTAACGTCCAGCCTAGCCCAGCCACTGGCTGAAAAGCACACGTGACCCCACTGGATGCCATATGGAGCAGAAAAATCACCTAGCCCAGCCCTTCCCAAATCATAAATATAATAAAAAGGTGCTGTTTTAAGCCACTGGGTTTTGGTAGTTTTTTACACAGCAGTAAATAACTGAAAGAGTAAGTTTTCAAGGATGGTGCTCAGGGTGGTGGAATGCTGCATTATTCCGTTTCTGGCCAACGTGAGTTCTCATGTCTGACTCTAGAAATGGAGATTCCTTGTATATGTGAAGGACCAACAGCTATTCTGACAGTGACTCAAGGGTTTTAATCAAATCTCAAAAAACTAAGAACTGCAGTATTTGGCAACACAGATTTGTCCAACTCAGCCTCTGAAGTAGTACCAATGGGTAGATTGTAAAAAGCTTAGATGACTTCCATGGTGTTGGTCTCAAAATGTTTAAGATTTTTCTCTCAGATATCCTACTTTCCTTTAATTATACCTTTTTATTTGCTAAACATGCTTATTTGTGTTCTTAGCTAAAACATTCTTATAAAGTATACTTCCTTTTGTTGGAATTAAATTACATCTTTTAAGCTTTAAGTGGCATCTTCTAGTTCTAGCATTCTAGGGTTTAGTGAAAAGTCCCTACAACACTATTTATACCTCTAAGGAATTACAACCTTCAAGTCTCCAGTGTTACCATCTTTTGGTCTCTTGTTTTCATACATTTTCCTTGAGTATCTAAAAAAATAATTAATTACCCTTCTCTGGATTTTTTGAATTTCTAATAGTACTTTTTTTTGCAATTAGTATATAGAATGGAAAATTTTAATCTTCTATACTCTGTCTGTTCCTAGCATTCTGTTGGGTTTATAATTCAGAGCAGCCTATTGGGATGGTGTGGTGAAACTTCACCTTCGCAGTGATTATAGATATTCCCCAAATGATTTCTCATTGGCAGGAATCCTGGAAGTTCACCTTTCCTTTTCCTCTACTTCTCCCCAGCATATTGAACACTATCTCTTATACTCTCAGTTTCTGCCTGGGGTCCTAGTTCAAATAGCACAGAACCAAATTAGCTCAGAATCATAACCCTGTATCCACTAGACTTTGGGCATCACCTCTGCCCAGTGATACTGACTAAACTTACCATCCAAGCACATCAAATCCTCCAGAGAGGCCCTTGGCATAGAATGGATGAGCGCCCTTGGTGATTCCGCCATACCACATCCCCTTGACTTGAAGGATGTGTTTTCAACTTCTCTTCTCGCCCTTATGGAACATGTAGCATAGTTCAGGACGACTCCAGGCCAAGACTTTTCCCCAGGAAACTTAGAAAGAAAAAAACCTCTTTATTATGGAAACGTTCAAACATACACAAAATAAAGTAGAAAAGTAAATCCCCTGTACTTACTTAGTTACTCACTTGGCTTCAACAATTATCAGTATGTGTCCAATCTTGTTTCCTCTATGTTCCTAACTATTCTTACCTCTTACTTCTTCTAACTCCGCTGGATTATTTTAAAGCAAATACCAGATGTCATATTACTTCATTGTAAAATCTTTAGTATTTACCTCTAAAAGATAAAGAATGTTTTTAAACCATAATACCATTATCATGTCTACAATACTTATCAATAATTTCAGATAACAGTGTATCCTGGGAAAATATCTTGAGCCTATACAATATTATTAATGTAGGTTTGAATTGTTTTTCTTAAAATGCATTACCTATCCTTATTCACACAGTATAAAATCATCCAACAATTCATCTTCATTCATTTGGCATGCACTACTGAAAGAAATTTAAGGATAATCTACAAACTCTGCTTCCTATGCAATCACCTTCTTTATTTTAGCATTGAATAAGATTGATTTGAGTACAAATCACTCAGGGAAGAAATCCTGTTGTTGACACATCTCCACCCAAGGAAAGGGATATTTAGTATTTGCCCCTTTATCTCCCATCTTTTTGAAGTCAGTTCCCCATCCACGTCAAAATATTACTTTTAGGGACTTCCCTCGTGGCGCAGTGGTTAAGAATCTGCCTGACAATGCAGGGGACATGGGTGCAATCCCTGGTCTGGGAAGATCCCACATGCCGCAGAGCAGCTAAGCCCATGCGCCACAACTACTGAGCCTGCATTGCCACAACTACTGAAGCCCACACACTTAGAGCCTGTGCTCTGCAGCAAGAGAAGCCTGCACACTGCAACTAAGAGTAGCTCCCGCTCGCTGTAACTAGAGAAAGCCTGCACGCAGGAATGAAGACCCAATGCAGCCATAATAAATAAGTAATACTACTTTTAGCCTCTGTTTTTAAAAATGAAAAGAAGCTATTATCAAAAGGGTTTCTAATCAGCTTTATTGAGGTATAATTTACATACAATAAAATTCACTTATTTTAAGTGGATAATTCAATGAGTTTTGAAAAATGCATGCAATCATGTAACAGACACCACAATCAAGATATAGAACAACTATGTCATCCCCAGAAGTCCCCCTATGTCTCCACCAACACTCTACTGCTTGGCCCATGGCAATGACCAACCTATTTTCTACCACTATAGTTTTATCTTTTTTAGAATTTCATGTAATGTAATCTTTTGTATCTGGCTACTTTCACTTAGCATAATGTTTTTGCAAATCATTGCCTGTAACACTAATTATTCTTTTTGTTGCTGTGTGTTACTCCATCATACAATATGCCAAAATTTGTTTAGCCATTCATAGTTGATGGATATTTAGATGGTTTCCGGTTTTTGGCTGTTGTGAATAAAGCTTCTATGAAAATTTGAGTATAAGAAGTCTTTGTGTAGATTTATGTTTTCATTTCTCTTAGGTAAGTACCTGGGAGTGGACGTACTGGATCATATGCTAAGTGTGTGTTAACTTACTACCAAACTGTTTTCTATAGTGGCTGAACCAATTTGCATTTCCAACAGAAAACTATGAAAGTTCCAGTTTCTCCACATCGTGGGAAACTGTCAGTATTTAATTTTAGCCATTCTAGGGATTGTGTAGTGGTATCTCTTGGTTTCCCTAATGACTAACAATGTTGGACATCTTTTCATGTATTACTTATTTGCTATTCATGTACCTTCTTTTACGGACTTTCTGGGTTTTTTTTTTGTTGTTGTTGTTGTTTTGCAGTACGCGGGCCTCTCACTGCTGTGGCCTCTCCCGTTGCGGAGCACAGGCTCCGGACGCACAGCCTCAGCCGCCATGGCTCATGGGCCCAGCCGCTCTGCGGCATGTGGGATCCTCCCGGACCGGGGCACAAACCCATGTCCCCTGCATCAGCAGGCGGACTCTCAACCACTGCGCCACCAGGGAAGCCCCAAGTTATAAATTTTGACAAAGTTCAAGTTATCAATCTTTTTCTTTAGAATTTGTGTTTATCCTGTTAAAAATTACTTGCCTAACCCAAGGTCACTAAGATTTTCTCCTATGTTTTCTCCTAGAAGTTTCATAGCTTTAGTTTTACATTTAGGCCCATGATCCATTTTGAGTTAATTTTTGTGTATGATGTGAGGTAAGGGTTTAGAATCATTTTATTTTTGCATATGGATATTCAGTTTTTACAAGCTCATTTTTGAAAAGGTTATCATTTCCCTATTTAATTGTCTTGGCATCTTTGATGAAAGTTGATCATATATATGTGAGTCTATTTCTGGACTGTATTCTGTTTCATTGTTGATCTTTATGTTTATCTTTATTGCCTGTATTCTCATTCTATATGTCTGTCTTTAGTCAGTACCACACTATCTTGATTACTGTAGCTTTACAGTGAAATGTGCAAAACTTTTGCCAGGATTTTCGCTGGAATTGCATTGAGTCTATAGATCAATTTGGGAGCAAGGACAGTAGATTGGAGCAGCCGTCTTGAAGGCTGCCATCACCAGCTTGTTGCTATAATTCTATCTCTTTTAAAATGGAAAATAGTATGACTGGGCACATCTGTCCAAATTTCGTATCTGTACTTGGTATGCCTTGACCAAATGCTAGTGAGCCTCCAGCCTTCCTTAATAAGACAGTGTGGGATGTCTTCCCAGAAGTTTACAAGAGCAAGTGCCAACATTTGGATGTATGCAAATGTTATTCAGTCATTCATTCTACAAATGTTTATTAAGGGTGTACTATGTGCCAGGTACAGTTCTAGGTGCTGGGGGTATAGCATTTAACAAAGCGGACAAGCATCCCTGCCTTAAAAGGGCTGTCTTCTAGCCTAAAGAACCATAAGTATATAGGATTGATTAAAAGTAGAACCTTAAAAAGTATTTTACTTCTTGATCTAGTACTATCTCTTCTAAGAATTTATCTGAAGAAAATAATGAGATGTGGTCAAAAGTTATGTAAAAATGTTCATTGCATCATTTGTAATAGAACCATCCCCCCTCCAAAAACTACATAGTTAATATAGGGGAATGATTAAATAACTGGTGATATATGCATTTGATGAAATATTATGTAATCATTAAAACTTTAAATTTTAGAAGACTGTAAGACCACGGGATAGATAATTTAATCATTTCCTAGTAAGACTGAACCAAGTTACGTCTACCAGCAGTGTTTGAGCGTATCCATCTAATTTTACCCTTGCTGCTGTGAGTACTTTGAAAAAACAGAATGTGGAATAATCTTGTGTGTGTGTGTCTAATTACACAATAAAGCCAGAGCCAGTTTGGATGGCAAAAATGTTATCTTATTTTAATGGACAATTCTTTATTACTAGTGACAATGAATATTTTTGGTCATCTGTTTAGGCTATTTTTGTATTTCTTTTGTCAACTGTTTTTCTTTTTAAAAGGAATTTGGATAAATTCTTCAGGTTTAATTTGTTGAGAAGGCACCTGGTTAGTGAGGTTTTTGTTCTTTTATTGAGAAATCTATTTATTGTGCTACAATGTGGCTTATGAAAGACGCTTTAAAAATTTAAACTATTCTTTAGGTTTACTTGGAAAGGCAGTAATTTAATGATACTTTAAATTGGAAAAATCTCACACCAAACTTATTTGAGCAGTAAATACTCATCATTCTTTTCCCATATTTCTTTGCTATTTAAAAAGCTTACTGATAGGTAGGGCAGAACTTGATGTGTTGTTGATTTTGCCTATTGTTTTAGATATTTTAAAATATGTATTTCTTGCATACTTGAGCACTATATATTCAACTGCTCTACTCTTCCTGTTTTTGGAAACATCTGTTTCTATAACTTTTGACGTTAAATTTTAATTTGAGTGAATTTCCTGGTGCTTCCACTGATGGGCTGGGTTCAATCACTGGTTGGTGAACTAAGATCCCACAAGCCACGTGGTGTGGCCAAAATAATAATAATAATAAATTTTAATATGAGAAATAAAAAATAAAACTAATAGCCTCGGGCCAAAAGAAAATTGTTAAATGTACATCTAAGAAATGGAAAGCACTCAACATCTGTCACTGAATTACTTTTCTAAAATACAATGAGAGGACTTCCCTGATTGCTCAGTGGTTAAGAATCCACCTGCCAATGGAGGGGGTATGGGTTGGAGCCCTGGCCGGGAAGATCCCACATGCTGTGGAGCAACTAAGCCCGTGTGCCACAACTACTGAGCATGTGTTCTAGAGCCCGCGAGCCACAACTACTGAGCCCAGGTGCCACAACTACTGAAGCCTGTGCACCAAGAGCCCGTGCTCCGCAACGAGAGAAGCCACTGCAGTGAGAAGCCTGCACACTGCAACAAAGAGTAGCCCCAGCTCACCGCAAAAAAAGAGAGAAAGCCTGCGTGCAGCAACAAAGACCCAACGCAGCAAAAAAATAAATAAATAAAAAGAAAAAAGAGATGAGAAGATGTAGACACATATTACATTATTGTGTTCAAGCAAATGCAAAGAGTTGGAGTTAGTATGACATATTTGGAAGACTTGAGAGATGGTTCACGGAGAGAAGGGTGTTGGCAGAGAAGAAAGGCGAGGAAAAGCTGGGTGGATGAGGTGGGACCAGATCATGGGAACCGTGGGTGCCATGCTGAGAAGATAGAAATTCTTTTTATTTTTTTAACATCTTTATTGGAGTATAACTGCTTTACAATTGTGTTAGTTTCTGCTGTATAGCAAAGTGAATCAGCTATATGTATACATATATCCCCATATCCCCTCCCTCTTGCGTCTCCCTCCCACCCTACCTATCCCGCCCCTCTCGGTGGTCACAGAGCACCTAGCTGATCTCCCTGTGCTATGAGGCTGCTTCCCACTAGCTATCTATTTTACATTTGGTAGTGTATATATGTCCATACCACTCTCTTACTTCGTCCCAGCTTACCCTTCCCCGTCCCATGTCCTCAAGTCCATTCTCTACATCTGCGTCTTTATTCTTGTCCTGCCCCTAGGTACTTCAGACCTTTTTTTTTTTAGATTCCATATATTTGTGTTAGCATATGGTATTTGTTTTTCTCTTTCTGACTTACTTCACTCTGTATGACAGTCTCTAGGTCCAACCACCTCACTACAAATAACTCAATTTCGTTTCTTTTTATGGCTGAGCAATATTCCATTGTATATATGTGCCACAACTTCTTTATCCATTTATCTGTCGATGAACACTTAGGTTGCTTCCGTGTCCTGGCTATTGTAAATAGAGCTGCAATGAACATTGTGGTACATGACTCTTTTTGAATTATGGTTTTCTCAGGGTATATGCCCAGTAGTGGCATTACTGGGTCGTACGGTAGTTCTATTTTTAGTTTTTTAAGGAGCCTCCATAGTGGCTCTATCAATTTACATTCCCACCAACAGTGCAGAGGGTTCCCTTTTCTCCACACTCTCTCCAGCATTTATTGTTGTAGATTTTTTGATGATGGCCATTCTAACTGGTGTGAGATGATATCTCATTGTAGTTTTGATTCGCATTTCTCTAATGATGAATGATGTTGAGCATCCTTTCATGTGTTTGTTGGCAATCTGTATATCTTCTTTGGAGAAATGTCTATTTAGGTCTTCTGCCCATTTTTGGATTGGGTTTTTTGTTTTTTTGATATTGAGCTGCATGAGCTGCCTGTATATTTTGGAGATTAATCCTTTGTCAGTTGCTTCATTTGCAAATATATTCTCCCATTCTGAGAGTTGTCTTTTCATCTTGTTTATGGTTTCCTTTGCTGTGCAAACACTTTTAAGTTTCATTAGGTCCCATTTGTTTATTTTTGTTTTTATTTCCATTTCTCTAGGAGGTGGGCCAAAAAGGATCTTGCTGTGATTTATGTCATAGAGTATTTTGCCTATGTTTTCCTCTAAGAGTTTTACAGTGTCTGGCCTTATATTTAGATATTTAATCCTTTTTTTTTGTTTTTTTTTTGGCGGTATGCAGGCCTCTCACTGTTGTGGCCTCTCCCGTTGCGGAGCACAGGCTCTGGCTGCGCAGGCTCAGTGGCCATGGCTCACGGGCCCAGCCGCTCCGCAGCATGTGGGATATTCCCCGAGCGGGGCAGAAACCCGTGTCCCCTGCATCGGCAGGAGGACTCTCAACCACTGCGCCACCAGGGAAGCCCTCTTTAATCCATTTTGAGTTTATTTTTGTGTATGGTGTTAGGTAATACCATACACAAGAATTTCATTCTTTTACATGTAGCTGTCCAGTTTTCCCAGCACCACTTATTGAAGAAGGTGTCTTTTCTCCATTGTGTATTCTTGCCTCCTTTATCAAAGATAAGGTGACCATATGTGCATGGATGTATCTCTGGGCTTTCTATCCTGTTCCATTGATCTATATGTCTGTTTTTGTGCCAGTACCATACTGTCTTGATTACTGTAGCTTTGTAGTATAGTCTGAAGTCAGGGAGCCTGACTCCTCCAGCTCCGGTTTTCTTTCTTAAGATTGTTTTGGCTATTCAGGGTCTTTTGTGTTTCCATAGAAATTGTGCAAATTTTTTGTTGTCGTTCTGTGAAAAATGCCACTGGTAGTTTGATAGGGATTGCACTGAATCTGTAGATTGATTAGGGTAGTATAGTCATTTTCACAATGTTGATTCTTCCCATCCAAGAACTTGATATATCTCTCCATCTGTTTGTATCATCTTTAATTTCTTTCATCAGTGTCTTATAGTTTTCTGCATACAGGTCTTTTGTCTCCTTAGGGAGGTTTATTCCTAGGTATTTTATTCTCTTTGTTGCAAAGGTAAATGGGAGTGTTTCCTTAATTTCTCTTTCAGATTTTTCATCATTAATGTATAGGAATGCAAGAGATTTCTGGGCATTAGTTTTGTATCCTGCTACTTTACCAAATTCATTGATTAGCTCTAGTAGTTTTCTGGTAGCATCTTTAGGATTCTTTATGTTTAGTATCATGTCATCTGCAAACAGTGACAATTTTACTTCTTCTTTTCTGATTCGTATTCCTTTTATTTCTTTTTCTTCTCTGATTGCTCTGGCTAAAACTTCCAAAACTATGTTGAATATTAGTGGTGAAAGTGGGCAACCTTGTCTTGTTCTTGATCTTAGTGGAAATATTTTCAATTTTTCACCATTGAGAATGATGTTGGCTGTGCGTTTGTTATATATGGCCTTTATTATGTTGAGGTAAGATCCCTCTATGCCTACTTTCTGGAGGATTTTTATCATAAATTGGTGTTGAAATTTGTCAAAAGCGTTTCCTGCGTCTATTGAGATGAACATATGGTTTTTATCCCTCAATTTGTTAATATGGTGCATCACATTGATTGATTTGTGTATATTGAAGAATCCTTACATTCCTGGGATAAACCCCACTTGATCATGGTGTATAATCCTTTTAATGTGCTGCTGGATTCTGTTTGCTAGTATTTTGTTGAGGATTTTTGCATCTATGTTCATCAGTGATATTGGCCTGTAGTTTTCTTTCTTTGTGACATCTTTGGTTTTAGTATCAGGGTGATGGTGGCCTAGTCGAATGAGTTTGGGAGTTCCTCTCTCTGCTATATTATGGAAGAGTTTGAGAAGGATAGGTGTTAGCTCTTCTCTAAATGTTTGATAGAATTCTCCTGTGGAGGCATTTGTTCCTGGGCTTTTGTTTGTTGGAAGATTTTTAATCACAGTTTCAATTTTGGTGCTTGTGATTGGTCTGTTTATATTTTCTATTTCTTTGTGGTTCAGTCTTGGAAGATTGTGCTTTTCTAAGAATTTGTCCATTTCTTCCAGGTTGTCCATTTTATTGACATATAGTTGCTTGCAGTAATTTCTTATGTTCCTTGTATTTCTGCAGTGTCAGTTGTTACTTCTCCTTTTTCATTTCTAATTCTGTTGATTTGAGTCTTTTCCTTTTTTTTTCTTGATGAGTCTGGCTAATGGTTTATCAATTTTGTTTATCTTCTCAAAGAACCAGCTTTTACTTTTATTGATCTTTGCTATTGTGTCCTTCATTCCTTTTTCATTTATTTCTGATCTGATTTTTATGATTTCTTTCCTTCTGGTAACTTTGGGGTTTTTTTGTTCTTCTTTCTCTAATTGCTTTAGGTGTAAGGTTAGGTTGTGTATTTGAGATTTTTCTTGTTTCTTGAGGTAGGATTTTATTGCTATAGACTTCCGTCTTAGAACTGCTTTTGCTGCATCCCATAGGTTTTGGGTCATCATGTTTTCATTATCATTTGTTTCTAGGTATTTTTTGATTTCCTCTTTGACTTCTTCAGTGATCTCTTGGTTATTTAGTAGTGTATTGTTTCTTCTCCATGTGTTTGTTTTTTTTACAGTTTTTTTCTGTAATTGATATCTAGTCTCATGGCATTTTGGTTGTAAAAGATACTTGATATGATTTCAATATTCTTAAATTTACCAAGGCTTGATTGGTGACTCAAGATATGATCTATCATGGAGAATGTTCCATGAGCACTTGAGAAGAAAGTGTATTCTGTGTTTTTGGATGGAATGTCCTATAAATATCAATTAAGTTCATCTTGTTTAATGTATCATTTAAAGCTTGTGTTTCTTTATTTATTTTCATTTTGGATGATCTGTCCATTGGTGAAAGTGGGATGTTAAAGTTCCCTAATATGATTGTGTTACTGTTGATTTCCCCTTTTATGGCTGTTAGCATTTACCTTATGTCTTGAGGTGCTTCTATGTTGGGTGCTGAAATTCTTTCTGTAGTTAATTGATAGCAATGAAGAATATGAATTTAGAAAAGTGAAGTAATGAGGGAATTCCCTGGTGGTCCAGTGGTTAGGGCTTTACACTTCTGCTGCAGGGGGCCTGGGATCAATCCCTGGTTAGGGAACTAAGATCCCACATGCAGCATTGATGTAATGAGAATAACATAAAAAATATTTTGTTGATAGTCTTGAGTCTGTCTCTTCATAGCCAGGCTCTGAAGGGTCTGTATCTTAGTATTGGAGTTATTCCTTTTCCCTCCAGATCGCTTGTGTTTGCTCCAGTGAGTTTGACCAAAGCAAACTGAATGATTCCAATCATCACTCACTTAAGCAAAACGAGACTTAATGCTTTTAACAAAAAGGATGCCTATTACAGCCCAAAATATTACTGAGGCCAGCAAACATACGTTCTGAGGTGGCTTGTCTGGGCCTTTGTCACTCCAGTCCTGCCATGGCTGCATGATCCTCGATGGACTGGCATCTATTCTCAGTGTCCACCCAAGGAAGGACGTGGAAGTGCCCCTCTGATGGTGTGGTGATAAGGGCCCTATACACCCTTATCCCAGTGACTCAGTTTCTTCGAAACACTAAAAATTAGCTTCTGTAGAACTAGAAGACTCTCACTTAAAATGATAAGAGAATTCAACCATGTGTATAATTGTCCCTTGAAAGGCAAGCAAGGAGGGACCACTGAAGTCCATTCTTGGTTGTAGTTTATGCAGCAGGGAAAGGTCTAAGATGAGCTATTCCTTTGCTGCACTGATTAGCAACTCCTCTGTAAAAGGAGGGAGATAGTTAAGATTAAAGACTGGAAGAGATGTAGGTGATCCTGCTGTTTGTGTTTGACTGAGATATTCCTATAATATTTCACTGGACTGAGAACCCGGGGTCATTTCCCTGGTTTCAGAAGGCCACACTTAAATAAGATGGGACATACTCTCAGAAAGATAAAAATTTGAGTGTATGTGAATGTTATTCAATCATTTATTCAACAAATATTCATTGAGGGTATACTATATGCTGCATACTGTTTAAGAATCGCAGAATTTAACAAAACAAATGAGAATCACTGCTTTATTAAAAGCCTATACTCTAGGCTCTGTTTTTATTAAAAACCTTGTATAGAACCACCAGTATATAGGATTGGTTAAAAGGAGAAAGAGAGAAAAAAGAAACCAGCACGTAAAAACATTTGTGCTTCAGTGGACACCATCAAGAAATGGAAAGATAACTCACAGACTGGGAGAAAATATTTGCAAATTGTGTATCTGATATATATATCAAGAGTAGGTCTTCCCTGGTGGCGCAGTGGTTGAGAGTCCGCCTGCCCACGCAGGGGACAAGGGTTCATGCCCCGGTCCGGGAGGATCCCACATGCCGCGGAGCGGCTGGGCCCATGAACCATGGCCGCTGAGCCTGTGCGTCCGGAGCCTGTGATCCGCAACGGGAGAGGCCACAGCAGTGAGAGGCCCGTGTACCGCAAAAAAAAAAAAAAAAAAAAAAAGGACACATAAAAGAAGACATACATTGTCCCAGAGAAGATATACAGATGGCCAGCAAGTACATCAAAAGATGCCCAATGTCATTAGCCATCAGGGAAATGCAAATGAAGACCACAATGAGATACTACTCCACACCCATTTGGATGACTATAATCAAAGGGAAACAATAACAAGTATTGGTGAGGATGTGGAGAAATTGGAACCCACATATATTGGTGGTGGGAATTTAAAATGCTACAGCTGCTGTGGGAAATAGTCTGGCAGTTTCTCAAAAGACTAAACGTAAGAGTTACTGTATGACCCAGAAATTCCACTCCTAGGTATATATCCCAATGAAATGAAAATATATGTCCATACAGAAACTTGTACATACACGTTTATAGTGGCATTATTCATAATATCCAAATGAAGAAACAACTAAATATCTATCAACTGATGAATGGATGAATAAAATGTGGTAAATCCACATAATGGAATATTTTTTTTGGCAATAAAAGAGAATGAAGTACTGATACATGCTACAACATGGATGGACCTTGAAAACATGTCAAGTGAAAGAAGTCAGACACAAAAGAAGTCAGACACAAAATACTGTATGATTCAATTTATTGGAAATTTCCAGAATAGACAAATCCACAGAGACAGGAAGTTTATTAGTGGTTGCCTAGGGCTGGGGGCAGGGGAATGGTGGTGTTGCTGTTGGGGAGAAATGGGAACTGAGTGCTTATGGGCTCAGGGTTTCTTTTTGGGGTGATGAAAGTGTCCTAAAATTGTGGTGATAGTTGTACAACCCTATGAATATACTAAAACTATTGAATTGTGCAGTTTATATGGCTGAATTGTATTGTCTGTGAATTATAGCACAGTAAAGCTGATATACATATGAGTGGTAAGTGGTAAGAGATGTCCACAGGCAAGTGGTAAGAGATGGTCCAGTGACATCATTTAAATAATTTTTACTACAATTGTTTTCACTTCTTAATTTTATTTCCTATCATTATTCTTAGCTGCAGGCTAAATGCTTGGATATATGTAAGGAGGCATAGAATGGGTTGTGGGTGAATGTATCAGACTCGCTGTGGGTTACTGGCAGCTACAAAAGCGAAACAGTTCTGGAAAGGAAATTCCCATCCCGTTTTGTTAGTGGGGATGGCAGCTCCATGTCAGACACACTTGAGTTAACAGCAACCCTAAGATCTAAGATCTGGATCTGTCCTCCATTCCCTAAGATAGATCAGGCTTGGCAGTCTGGGCTCGGCCATTTGTGGGAAACACCGACCTTACTTCCATCCCCGATTAGATGGCTAAATTCCCCCCTGTGGCCTGGGAAATTCCTTTTCACTGAGGGATGGGGACCAGGGTGAAGAGGGGGTTAGAGACAGGCTGGTGGACAATGGGATGCGAGCAGAGAAGAGTGCACCCAGGTTTTGTTTTGTTTGATGAAGGGACATATTTGAGAGAGAGGAGATAATCTTTCACCTCTTGTACAGAATATGGAAGCATAAATTACAAGTTTGCTTTCAAAAGCCACATAAACAATATAATTTATTATATGCTTTACAAGTGAAATAAACTTCATGTCATTTTCCAAGTCACTTCCAAATTCATATACTTATATATCACGTCATATATTTGGTTGGCCAAAAAGTTCGTTCAGGTTTTTCCAGACGGTGTTACAGAAAAACCCAAATGAACTTTTTGGCCAACCCGATATACATATACATATATATGTATATATATATGTATATACACATATATACACACATATGTATATATGTATATACACATATATGTATATTTTTTTAAAATTGAAGTATAGTTGATTTACAATGTTGTGCTAATTTCTGCTTACAGCAAAGTGACTCAGTTTTACACATATATACATTCTTTTTAAATATTCTTTTCCATTATTGTTTATTCCAGGAGATTGGATATTGTTCCCTGTGCTATACTGTAGGACCTTGTTGTTTATCCATTCTAAATGTAATAGTTTGCATCTACTAACCCCAAACTCCCAGTCCATCCCTCCCCCTCCCCCTCGGCAACTGCAAGTCTGTTCTCTACGTCTGTGAGTCTCTTTCTGTTTTGTAGATAGGTTCATTTGTGCCATATTTTAGATTCCACATATACGTGGTATCATATGGTATTTTTCTTTCTCTTTCTGACTTACTTCACTTAGTATGATAATCTTCTAGTTGCATCCATGTTGCTGCATTATTTCATTCCTTTTTATGGCTGAGTAGTATCCCACTGTATATATGTACCACATCTCCTTTATCCATTTATCTTTCGATGGACATTTAGGTTGTTTCCATGTCTTGGCTACTTCGTATATTTTTTAAAAGTTACAGTGATTCAAGAAAGCTTCCAAATTGTTACATGAGGAGTATTAATAAACGCTCTATCAGAAAACAAAAAAGGAATGGAGACAATTCAGAATGGGTGAAATAAAACCAAAATCAGTTAGGGCTGAAAAAATTTTAAAGCAGTTGTTTTTAAATGGTAACAGAGTATATAGACTCTCGATTTCTATCCATAAAAAAGGGGTGAAAAAAGACATCCCATTTATTTTCAGCTAGTCTGGAATCAGTTCTTACAACATTCTTGCCAAGCTGAACCTGTGGGACAATTCACTAGCTTCCATTCCTGGTGGTTGACTCTCTCAGCTCTAGGCTTTACTGCCTATAGTATCACAATTCTTGCCTCTTCCTATGTAGACGGTATATGATTTGAGCTGTTAGCACTTGCGGGGGAGGTTTTGCCTAAAATATTTTAATCCGCTGTAATCGGTACGGCTCCCAGCATTTGCTTCTGCATACCACACCAGTATTTCCCAAACCCTGCTGCACGTTGGAATCTCCTGACAGTCTAAGTATACTGACACTTTGTTCCCACTCGCAGATGTTTTGGCTTAACAGGTATAGGATGCAGCCTGGATGCTGGAATTTAAAAAATTCTCCCAACGTTCCTCATGTGCAGCAAGAATTGGGCACCACTGTACTAGACTGTTACTTACGGACTCTCGGTGTAAGCCACTCTCTGGCTAAAAGTGAAAAGTGCTAAGCCACACACTGGTACAAGAGGCATGTGACTATTAAACTGCTTGGTTGAATCTAAAGGCAAGTGGTAAGAGATGGTCCAATGACATCATTTAAATAATTTTTACTACAATTTTTTTCAGTTCTTAATTTTATTTCATATCATTATTCTTAGCTCCAGGCTGAATGCTTTCTCTTTCTTCCTAACATTAATATCTTTTACATATTTTTGTAACTTTATCTCTTAACTCTGTCGTCTCTTGGCAAGTTCTGCATATTTCATTTCTTGCTCTTTTTTTGATGAATGAATCCCTGAAGGCTCCTAGTTATATGCTTTGCTAGACGAAGGTTTCTTGTGTTCCCAATTTGAATATTACCTGGGACTAGATGGTCTCAGCAAGCAGTGAGGAAAGGCAGTCTTGCCTCGATACCCAGTCCAAATCAGCACTGACCTGTTTCTCACTGACGTCATTGGAAACCAATCTCTAATTTGTTTTCCATTATCATTCCAAGATCTCCCCCATTTCTCCACTGCTGTTCTTGCCATTTGTTGCTTTCCAGGCTTCTCTATTATTGAAGAACTATGCAGAAAAGAATTTCCCCAGAGGTTTTGGATTGAATTTTTTCAAGGTTTAAAAAATGTCCTTCTTTATTAATGAGCTGTGTGGGCAGTTCGTGTCTGGGTTGGCCTGTTTTTGTGGCCCTCCCTATTGCTTTACCAAGATACTATTTGAAATATGACTTAATATGCCTTGAACTTCCTTTTGGAAACTGCTGATATATATATAACGTCAGAACCAAAGCAACAGTAGCCCACATCACAACTGCCTTAAATGGATAGACTTAGGGCTTTTTATTTTTTCACACACAATTCTACCTAATGGCTGCGTTTCTTTGAAGTTACAGAATAATATTTTTTTAACTGAGAGGGACATCACCTATTATTATGCTGACATAACTACTGTCAATATTTTGGTATATTTCTTTTTAGTCTTTTTTCTATACATATTTTTTCAAGTTTTTATTATAAAAAATTTAAGCACATAGAAAAAATGAAAGGCTAGCATGAAGGACCATATACCTACCACCTAGATTCAATGGTTATTAGAATTTGCCATAAATAATTCCTTTCTCTGTCTCTTCTGGCTCTGTTTTTCTGTAGCTCTCTCCATCTCTGTCTATCTCTGTCTCTTAGGAGAGTGAGCCATGCTTCTTTACTTTCCAAAATATAAAACATTCTCTTATGTAACATAAATAACATGATCATCAAAATTAGTAATAGCTCCCCAATATAATCTAATACCCAATCTGTATTTAAAATGTCCTCAGTTTCCCCGAGATTGTTTTCCAAACCAGGATACAGTTAAGGGTGGCCATTGGGTTATTTATTACGTTTCTCTAGTTTCTTTTCATGACATCACCTTTTGAAGAGACCAATCTTGTAGAATGTCTCACATTTTGTTGAGGGATTGTTTCTTCCAAGTAATAGTTGACTTGCTCTGTTCCCTGTGTTTCCTACAGACTGGAAATTAGATCTAAGGCCATAGCTAACATTTTTGGCAAGACTGTTTCATAGGTGACGCTGTGTAGCTCATTAGTTCATGTCAAGAGGCATATAGTATCAGAGTATCTTACTAGGAGCCATGCTGTCTGATTCCCCAATTAAAGTGATGCAGTCACATACTTGCATGTTTTTCCCCTTTGTGATCTGCAAGTAGTCTGTGGGGTGAAATTTCGGCACTTTCACATAGTATCCAGTCCCTCATTATCTTTTCACCTAATGGTGTTAGCATTCACTGAGATTCTTGCCTGAATTAATTATTTCACTGGGGATTTCAAAATGGTGATTTTTCTAATTCTATTCCTTCTATATTTATTAGCTGGAATTATTCTCTATAAAAGAACTTTCCCTCATAAATTATTTTCCTCCTAAAATGACAGGGTAAGTGCCTAATGATTTTCTTTATTTACTAATTTTCAGAGTAAATAATTAGTTTAATATTTCATAGTTTTTTAAGGTACAAAGTTGAGATCATAAAGCATATACAGTTTCTGTACTTTTGAGTTAGTGTACTGGAGTTAATATTTTCTCATAATGATTTGTAAATATCTCCTCTAATGGCTGTGTATAATTTTTCTGTGTAGTTGAATCAAAACTCTATTAAATATTTAGATTGTTTCCAGTTATTCAGTGGTGATGAATAATGTTTTAGAACATTCTGTGCCTGAAGTTTTGCTTAAATATTGGGTTATTTCCTTAGGATAGAGTCTATTATCTTAAAACTTAAATTAAGCATGTAACTATGTAGAGCACGCTGGTCAGTGATTGGCTTAGGGACATATAATGCACCTTAGTTAAATGCTGCTCCCCCTACCCATCCCTTTAGATTAAATGCTCATCTAGTGCTGTAGTTTTCCTCGTGCTACCTTGTATTTCACTTCACTTTAAAATGTCTGTGTTCTCTTTCTCAATTATCTTACAAACCCTTTGAGGTCAGATATTGTGTTCCATTTCTCTGTGTATCCCTAACATCATGCATTATGTTTTTATTCACCATAGACACTGAAGAAATGTTTGTTGATGCTGGTGATTTCATGATATTTTGCCTTATTGGGGCAAATTTAGTAGTTTTAAAGTGATTAGAACTGTCTGTGATTTTGAAGGCTTATGTCTAATTGAAGACTCATTTTGGTCTATTCCTCCTATTAAAAAGCTCCATCATTTTGTTTGTGAAGTATGAGATTGGTGAGGGTGTTGCTAATGTGTTTCCTAAATTACTCCCAGGTCCAGAAGTGATTCTTTTATTTTAAAGCAAAATCTACTGCATCATCTGTGGTGTGCCGCTGAGAGGTCCTAGGTATGGACCAATTAGTGAGCAATGTGGCAGGATGTTCCTCTCCATAGTATGGCAGGAAGATTTCATTGACAGATGAGTCTGCATAAAAGTGGTGAACAGGGCTTCCCTGGTGGCGCAGTGGTTGAGAGTCTGCCTGCCGATGCAGGGGACACGGGTTCATGCCCCGGTGCGGGAAGATCCCACATGCCGCGGAGCGGCTGGGCCCGTGAGCTATGGCCCCTGGGCCTGTGCGTCCGGAACCTGTGCTCCACAACGGAAGAGGCCACAACAGTGAGAGGCCCGCGTACCGCAAAAAAAAAAAAAAAAAAAGTGGTGAACATTTAGCTTGGGACACCCATGTTAGGGGAGATAAAACCTTTATTACCTATAGTGGTTGATATTTATTTGGTATTGCTAGACATCAATGATGACCCTCGAACTACTGCTATTTTTCTTCATCAGTTTTTTTTAAACATCTTTGTTGAAGTATAATTGCTTTACAATGTTGTGTTAGTTTCTGCTGTATAACAAAGTGAATCAGCTATATGTATACATATATCCCCATATCCCCTCCCGCTTGCGTTTCCCTCCCACCCTCTCTATCCCACCCCTCTAGGTGATCACAAAGCATGAGCTGATCTCCCTGTGTGATGCAGATGCTTCCCACTAGCTACGTCTTTTACATTTAGTAGTGTATATATTTCAGTGCTACTCTCTCACTTTGTCCCAGCTTACCCTTCCCCCTTCCCGTGTCCTCAAGTCCATTTTCTACGTCTGTGTCTTTATTCCTGTCCTGCCTCTAGGCTCTTCAGAACCTTTTTTTTCCCCTTTTTTTAAGATTCCATATATATGTGTTAGCATATGGTATTTGTTTTCTTCTTTCTGACTTACTTCACTCTGTATGATAGACTCCAGGTCCATCCACCTCACTACAAATAACTCAATTTCGTTCCTTTTTATGGCTGAATAATATTCCATTGTATATATGTGCCACATCTTCTTTATCCATTCATCTGTTGATGGACACTTAGGTTGCTTCCATGTCCTGGCTATTGTAAATAGAGCTGCAATGAATATTGTGGTACATGACTCTTTTTGAATTATGGTTTTCTCAGGGTATATGCCCAGTAGTGGCATTGCTGGGTCATAAGGTAGTTCTATTTTTAGTTTTTTAAGGAGCCTCCGTAGTGGCTGTATCAATTTACATTCCCACCAACAGTGCGAGAGGGTTCCCTTTTCTCCACAACCTCTCCAGCATTTATTGTTGTAGATTTTTTGATGATGGCCATTCTGACTGGTATGAGATGATATCTCATTGTAGTTTTGATTTGCATTTCTCTAATGATTAATGATGTTGAGCATCCTTTCGTGTGTTTGTTGGCAATCTGTATATCTTCTTTGGAGAAATGTCTATTTAGGTCTTCTGCCCATTTTTGGATTGGGTTGTTTGTTTTTTTGAGATTGAGCTGCATGAGCTGCTTGTATATTTTGGAGATTAATCCTTTGTCATTTGCTTCATTTACAAATATATTCTCCCATTCTGAGGGTTCTCTTTTCATCTTGTTTATGGTTTCCTTTGCTGTGCAAACACTTTTAAGTTTCATTAGGTCCCATTTCTCTATTTTTGTTTTTATTTCCATTTCTCTAGGAGGTGGGCCAAAAAGGATCTTGCTGTGATTTATGTCACAGAGTGTTTTGCCTATGTTTTCCTCTAGAGTTTTATAGTGTCTGGCCTTACATTTAGGTCTTTAATCCATTTTGAGTTTATTTTTGTGTATGGTGTTAGGAAGTGTTCTAATTTCATTCTTTTACATGTAGCTGTTCAGTTTTCCCAGCACCACTTATTGAAGAGGCTGTCTTTTCTCCATTGTATATTCTTGCCTTCTTTATCAAAGATAAGGTGACCATATGTGCATGGATGTATCTCTGGGCTTTCTATCCTGCTCCATTGATCTATATTTCTGTTTTTGTGCCAGTCCCATACTGTCTTGATTACTGTAGCTTTGTAGTATAGTCCGAAGTCAGGGAGCCTGATTCCTGCAGCTCTGTTTTTCTTTCTCAAGGTTGCTTTGGCTATTCAGGGTCTTTTGTGTTTCCATACCAATTGTGAAATTTTTTGTTCCAGTTCTGTGAAAAATGCCAAACTACAGAACAATATCTCTGATGAACATAGATGCAAAAATCCTCAACAAAATACTAGCAAACAGAATCCAACAGCACATTAAAAGGATCATACACCATGGGGATCAAGTGGGGATTATCCCAGGAATGCAAGGATTCTTCAGTATACGCAAATCAGTCAGTGTGATACACCATGTTAACAAATTGAAGTATAAAAACCATGTGATCATCTCAATAGATGCAGGAAAAGCTTTTGACAAAATTCAACACCGATTTATGTAAAAACTCTCCAGAAAATAGGCATAGAGGGAACTTACCTCAACATAATAAAGGCCATATATGACAAACCCATAGCCAACATCATTCTCAGTGGTGAAAAACTGAAACCATTTCCACTAAGATCAGGAACAAGACAAGGTTGTCCACTCTCACCACTATTATTCAACATAATTTTGGAAGTTTTAGCCACAGCAATCAGAGAAGAAATAGATAAAAGGAATCCAAATCGGAAAAGAAGAAGTAAAACTGTCACTGTAGATGACATGATACTAAACATAGAGAATCCTAAAGATGCTACCAGAAAACTACTAGGGCTAATCAATGAATTTGGTAAAGTAGCAGGATACAAAATTAATGCCCAGAAATCTCTTGCATTCCTATACACTAATGATGAAAAATCTGAAAGAGAAATTAAGGAAACACTCCCATTTACCATTGCAACAAAAAGAATAAAATACCTAGGAATAAACCTACCTAAGGAGACAAAAGACCTGTATGCAGAAAACTATAAGACACTGATGGAAGAAATTAAAGATGATACAAACAGATGGAGAGATATACCATGTTCTTGGATTGGAAGAATCAACACTGTGTAAATGACTATACTACCCAAAGCAATCTACAGATTCAATGCAATGCCTATCAAACTACAACTTTTTAATGGCTCATTTTCATGAATGATGGTATCAGTGGCAAAATTTGTTCTCTGAGGATTCTTTGATTTTATTTCAATAGCATTAAAGTTGAAATTTAATTCAACATTAATACTTATAATCTATTAAATCATCTTTCTTGGTGTACTTCACATACATTTTTTTTTTTTTTTAGAAAATCACATTAATTTTTTTTTTTAGTTTGAAATGTTTTATCTTCAGGAATGTTTAGATCTAGAAGTGTGATGTTTTTTAAACTAATAGTGGTAGAGGGACAGAATTATTCTTCTCTATGAGCAAACTATATCTCTATTGCATAGGCCACAGAATAAACTTTGAAATGCATGAGTACATTTTTTTCATTGTTTGAGATGAGAATTTCTTTATAGACTTCTCTCTCTCAAGGATAGGAATCATTTCTTATTAAAAAATCAAATCTCCAGAGCCCATTATAATGCCTAATGGGTGCTCAATAAATTTTTCCTGAGTCAAGGAATTAATTTTTCTCTATTGCTATTGGTGGGGCCTAATAAAAGAATAAATAGAGTAGCTCCATTAGTCTCTGAATAACATAAAACCCTTTGCAGTTCTTAGAATAGATGATAGTAATGCTTCCTTATAACTTAAAAAAAAAGAAGTAGTTTAATCTCTGTCTTTTGGTCCAACCAACTGGACATTCTCATTTTTCTTTACAAGGTGTTTTTCATAAAACACACACACATACACAAATATCATGGAAAAATGCATAAAATTAATTAGACTTCAGTATTTTCAGTGCTGTGTAAGCATTAGTCCCATTCACTATCATAACATCCTTATAAAATGAGTATTATTATCTTCTGCACATAGGTGGGTAAATTGAGGGGCCATGTTTGCAGTGACCTAGTTGAGTCTTTAATGTGATAGAGTTTTCTTACTCTTCTCTTAGGCAAACAGAATCCATCTGTACTTTTGCAGGAATGCTCTTTTCCATTGTTATTAATTGCAGTTAGTACAAAACAATTTCTTAATTCTGGGAAAACATCAAACAGATTTTTAACACAGAGAATAGAAGGTAACTGAAGTATCCTCTGGTGGACAAAGGTTTTAATTAGCAGAGGAAAGAGCGCAGTGAAATAGGAGAGACTAACCACTACATAGAAATCCGTCCTGTATCTATTCTTACCAGGGCCACCCTGTCATTGTCAGACCCATTTCAGATTCCCATGTTAGCGGCCTAGAGCTGTTACTTTTGTCCTCCTTCTCTGGTTACCCTAAGAGTCAGACCTTTCTGCATACATGGTCCTGTCTGACTTCTCAAGTCCAGAGGTTTCTCTGGGACTGTGTCTTTCATCCATTTCACAAGATCCATCTGTTCCTTACTTTTCAATACTTCATTTATTCCCAGGAAACTAAGTGACCCTATATATACCTAAATGTACACCTGCATAGCCATCCATCTCTTTTTACCCCGTTTCAGAAACCCTATCTTATCCACAAAGTGGCTTGAGGAAAGGATGCACCAGTGATTTTTGGAGGGAGAATTTACAGGTTGAACAGACAGTTGAAGTGCTAAGGGAGTGTTTAGATTTTGTTTCCTTCTAGGATTTTTTTTTTTTAACCACCAGCCTCCAACCACACTCTAGAAACTCAGTATAGAAACTCCTCCCAGGCCTGGTTAAGAACCTTCCCAACCAAACCACCTGGAAAACACTGTGAGCTGATAAAAACCACGGAGTGTGTAAGTGAAGGGTGTGTATGTGGCAGAAAGGATGTGATCAAGAAAAGTTCTACGCTTAATTCTGAAGGCAAATTTTATTTCTTTTGAATTACACTCTTTCCATTCCCTTCTTTAGTTACTTCATGCTACCTGGGGCACTTCAGTCAGGACAGAAAACAATAACCATAATTACTCTAAAATTTTATGGTCTTACTATTATTTATTTTTAAATCCTTGTGATGTAGTTAATATCACTTCCATTTTATAGCTGAAAAATGTGGAATACAAAGAAGTTAAGTGATTGATAGAATTAGTAAGTGGCGGAAACTGAACTTAATCCAGGGCTTTTGATTCTAACTCTGTGCTTCCTCTACTAAACCACAGTGCGAAGATAATAGCACGGTATATGGGAAGTGACAAAAATGTACCTAAAGAAGAAAGACCGTACTTAGGATTTCAAAAAATTCGTTTAACAACATTATATACAGAGTCATTATTTTGGTAGAAAATTGTAGAGAAATAAACTGCTAGATTTTCTTCTAGCTCACTAGATTGGTACATGTCAGCCCTATAAAAGGCTATGCTTCATTGATTTCAGAAATGACAGCTATAGCAATAATAAGAAAGGAGGCCCATAAAATTCACAGGAAGTACCTAAGGGAAATTTAAATGAAAAACATTTAAAAATGAAAAAAATAGATCTATGTTGAGGAAAACACATCTTAAAGAATCAAAGCGAGGAAAATAAAAAACTCCAATCTCAGTTGCTGCAATAAAGAGTGAGTAGCTAAAATATGAATCTCTTTTCACTACAGTATAACTGCCAATCAACCAAAGAGAGTAACAGCCCATGGAACTGAGGACCATTAAGCATGACAAGGGGTTATGTACAGTGACTCTCTGTATTATAAAAAGATTTTCTCTGTAGATTCCAAAGCATACTCTTTACTTAGAGTAGAAAACATTTCAACATTAAAAAAAACTCTTGTTACAATTAAGATAAATCTATTTTGACTTTTTCGCGAGAATAATTCCTAATTGCCATGTAATATAGTCAGTCCATCTGTCACATGTTAGAAGGAAAAGAGAAAAGTGATAGGAAAAATGTCTCTGTTCAATCTTTATTGAAAATACATTCTATGTCAATTTATAAAAATCTTTCTTTACCTATAAATGGTGGATCTGGCTGCAAACATTATAATAATGGATTTCTCTCAGGTTTACTAGAACCTCATATGCTTATCTAACTTTACCTTAATTTTTTTTAAAAAAAATATTAATACAACAGTATAAAGACCAGAATAAAATTCATCCATAATTCCTCTGCCCAGAGAGAACCACTTTTAACATTTTGGTGTATTCCTTATTTAGATTTGAGAATGCTAAATGGAATAAGTTATGGTTCAGGAGGATATTTTCATAGGAATGACAATCTTAATTTTAAGAGAATGGGAAATCAAAACTTTGTGAAAAACTGAAGTACCAATTATTTGTAATTATGCAATTATTCAATGAGGAGATTGTTCTCTCTCAATGCTCACGGACTCTAGGTATTGAAAGGTACCTAAGAGGCCAGGCATCGCTTCAATAGGTGGTGTTGAGTCTTTGACAGAACATGATTTAGTAATTACTTGGGTCATTCTGACAACTCTCCTTTTTAAATCATTTTACTGATTAAAGATTTTAGAGTTCAGTATTTAAGACTTTTTCAAAGTTTAAAAAATATTTATTAGTGCTCGCTTTGGCAGCACATATACTAAAATTGGAACAATACAGAGAAGATTAGCATGGCCCTTGTGCAGGGATGACATGCAAATTCGTGAAGCGTTCCATGTTTTTTGGGTCATTTATAGAGACATGGATGGACCTAGAGACTGCCATACAGAGTGAAGTAAGTCAGAAAGAGAAAAACAAATATCGTATATTAATGCATATATGTGGAATCTGAAAAAATTGGTATAGACAATCTTAATTACAAAGCAGAAATAGAGACACAGATGTAGAGAACAAACGTATAGATACCAAGCGGGAAAGGGGGTGTGGGTGGGAAGATTGGGAGATTGGGATTGACATATATATATATACTACTGATACTATGTATAAAATAGATAACTAATGAGAACCTACTGCATAGCACAGGGAACTCTACTCAGTGTTCTGTGGTGAAGGAAATCCAAAAAAGAGGGGATATATGTATATGTATAGCTGTACATTATAAACTAACACAATATTGTAAAGCAACTATACTCCAATAAAAAAAAATTTATTATAGACCAGTGGTTGCAAAACATACGTACTCATCAGAATCACCTGGGCAGGCTTATAAACACAGATTTCTGAGTTTCTGATTCAGTACATCTGGGTTGGGGCTTGAGACTGCATTTCTAACAAGTCCCCACCCCAGGTGATGCTAGCGCCACTGGCCTGGGGAACCACACTTTGAGAACCACTGATACAGAGGCTACTTACATGAAGACAGTTTAGAAAAGGCAGTTTTCCCTTAACACTGCAGAAAGAGTTTCATCCTTACAATTTAGCATCTTCCATTTGGGATATTTCACACTGCAGTGATGAGCTCTAGGTTTTATTTAGGACTTTTAACATGAAATTTTGTAGTCTGATTTTGAGTATGTCAGAATGAGTACGTCAGAAACAAGCTCGAGTATGAACTACAGGAGTTCAACGTAGATCTCTACAGGCATGAGAGAGGAAAAGCAATTTCATCAAAAGAAAACCTCCGAAATTCTAGAATTTCCTATTTACATGCAGATTGCCTATAAAAGCTTATAAATGTTATGTATGGTGAAAATTTCTGTTTCTCATGTTCTAAACCCCAACTATTTTAGTTTTCCTCTTCAAACTCTAAATCTTGCATGTGAGGGCGATCTGGCGGCAACATCTGTCACCCCTTTGATTGCCAGGGTTGATTGGGCTGATCTGGCTGGCTAAGCAACTGTCCTCTTCCTCCCTGCCCACTCCATCACGTGTATCCCTCCTGAAGCTGCATGCTGGTGGAGGAGGGCAACCTTCCCTGATAGAGGTGGATCTTTCTTCCTTCAAGTGCAGGCAGTAGCTGTGCTCTCCTGCTAGGACCTCCTAGCAAGCTCTCATGGTCCATTTGTAGGACAACATAGGGCAGTCAACCTACCAGGACTCCAGATACATCCTAACGAGGGCTCTGCAAGTGGCAGTCTGCCTTTCTTAAAAAAATAAATAAACCCAACCCCCCTAAACCTCATCAGCATGGCTCTCCCTCTTCTCTTACCCACGATCAGCATCCCTCACAGACGTTCCTAGTCCAGAAGCCTCACCCATTTTCCAATCTTCTGATGCTGTGTAGAGCATCTGCAGAGTATGAGACAGGAACAAGAGGTCCAGTGGGTCTCAGCCCTTTGCCAGGCCACCCTGCACTGATGCTAGAACTCTGTAAAATTTTGTGTTTCAAAATGTCTTGCAGTCATCGAGGCAGGATACTGGTTTGGGAGTCAGGTGACCGCCATTCCAGCTCTAGTTCTGCTGTGAGTCAGAACAGCAGGCAAATTGATTAACAGTAGGCAAATTGGTAAACTCATTCTGGTGTAATGTCCAAGAGTTTAGGACTTTGGTGTCAAGCAGTCCTGGGTTTGAACCCGGGTTTCTGATAGTCACTGGCTCTGGGAATCTGTAAAAATGGGGACAATAGCAATGCATACACTGAACAGGGTTGATGTAAATATCAGAATATAGATATCCGTCCCAGTGTCCTACACTGTAGGCACCCAATACCGCTAGTTATTATTACTATACATAGAATGATAGGGTTGGCCTGGATAATTGATACTGTGGCACTTAATTGATGCTTTAGGCACAGTGCTATGATTTTAAGTAAAATATATAGTTGAAAAATAATGATGGCTGTATTAGTCTCAGGGCTGCCGTAACAAAGTACCACAGACTGGTGGCTTAAACAACAGAAATTAATTTTCTCATAGTTCTGGAGGCATCAGGGTGTCAGCAGGTTGGTTTCTTCTGAGGCCCTTCTCTTTCTCTTGTAGGTGGCTGTCTTCTCCCTGTATCTTCACGTGGTATTTTCCTCTGTGTGTGTTTGTGTCCAAATTTCCTCTTCTTGTAAGGAAACCAGTCGTATTGGATTAGGGCCCACCCTAATGACCTCATTTTAACTTAATTATCTCTTTAAAGACCCTATCTCCAAATACAGTCACATTCTGGGGTGCCAGGAATAACACAGGAATTTTGAAGGGAAACAATTCAGCTCATAACAATGGCTAAGCACGCAATTTGGGCCTTTTTGTCCTACTGGGTTTGATGAAGAATTGTGATGAATTGATCTTTATTTTTGGGTTTTCAGTTTTTGTTTTGGTGAGTCATTTCATGGTGAACCTTGGGTAGTCAAAAACAAAAGAAATCAAAAACTCTACCACCATCACCACCACTGAAACCCAGAGGGAAGTAGTGGTATCAATCATGTCAAAGAAAATAATTCTCAAACCACTGTTTAACATGAGAATGTACATTTTATTTTTAAATTTTTTCCATTTTAATAATATATTTCATTTAACCCGATATATTTAAAATCATTTCAACATGTAAACAATGTAAGGAAATTATTAATGAGATGAGAATGTACATTTTAAATGCTCACAGATTTACATAATCCTGTCTTGTTTTCTGAGAATTACTAGCCTGGCTTCATAATATCTGGCTTATTCAATGGTGTTAATATTGGTTGTGGCTTTGTTTTTTGTGCCAACATCTGCCTCAGAACTGATGGCCTCACTTTCTGCAAAGGGATACTGATCACCCACAGATTAAATACATTAGTGGCAAGAAACAATTTTCACATTCCGTATTTTCTGCTATGTGGGCATGTATTGACTGATAAATGAATGCCCTCGTGGGCAGTTGCCTGGCAAAGCTCTGAGATCCCTGATACCTTTTGTTTCTACCTCATGCTCTTAATTCATGACACACTAATGATTTCCAGATCAGTAAGTGTACTTGTTAAAATGTATTGAAACACAGTCTATTGCAAACCAATACTTTTGTCATTGGAGTTGGGAAGAATACGTCAGCTTACCTTGGCTTGGGAGCTATTTCAGCGAGGAAGTTCTCTCGGGTGTGAAAAAGATCATGTTTAATAAACAGTGCTTGGGATGTACTTGGTGCTCAAAAAATGTCAATTTATTATTCATTTTATCAAAAGTTTCAATTCATTGTGGGCATAATCATGAAATGATTTTACCTTCTCAAGTTATGCTCTGCCTCTGAGTAATGGGCTCCTTTGAGGCATTTCAGTGCAATTCCACAACTTCAAAGACACAGAGTTATTAGGCTAGTTCATCGATCGTGTTTTAAGGGCAGTACTATCCATTTAAAAATATTAAACTCATATACATTCAAACGTAAAAAATATATATGTATATAAAACTCATACTTGGCCCAAATCTCTAGCCATACCCCTGCCCATACAGGTAAGACTTTTGGCTCTAGCTGCTTGCTACTGGTCGTGATGGTGGTGGGCAGAGTGGTGGTAAGGGGAATAGTAGTGGTTGTTGGTGGTGGTAGAAGCTGGAGCAGTGGTTTGTAGGCCAGCCGACTGGAGCAGGCTGAGAGCACATGGTGGACACTCTCTGAGGCACCTGCCCTCACTCCTACCTTCTCACTGCTTCCCCTATGGTGCTGGGGTGGGGAGCAAGTAGGAAAGGCAGAGGCAGGGGTCTCCTTATAGAATGGCCTATAATGAAGTAGCAGCTACTACTCTGCCAATTGTGACTGGCACTCGTACATTTGCATTTTGTGGTAGCAACCAAATGCTATTCTCTCTGTGGTATGTTTGTTGATTCTTTGAAGGGTGCTGATAGGGGCCTCCTCTTTGCACGGTCCCTAGTTTTGGGGGGTTCTGGCTTGGGTTCCAGCCACCATGGCCACAGCCCCTGCCACTTCACTTGGGATCCACATGACTTGGAGTCCCATAACTGTTGGGTGATTGTTCAGTTCAGTAAAAGTGAGGTGGCTCAGACGTATAGACCCCTTCATCAGTGTCATCTTGACCCACAGGCACTCGAGAATCCTTGTTTCTCCAAAGAGTGGAAATTCAGGTTGCCTCTCCCAGACAAACCTTCTCTCAGATCTATCATCATTCTCTGACGTGGCATCAGGCACTTGGCCATTCTGGTCCTTGATCCACTCGTAGATAAGATACTCATCTGTAGCCCCCACTGTAGTTGGGGATGAGAGTTTGGGAATCCTCTACTTTTATTATCACCTTTCTTTGGTTTGCAGGCGGTAAAGGAAGAGAATAGCCTCATTTCAATGAAGCTGTAGTCTCCCAAGTCATGATCTCCTCTCTTCCAGTTCTTCCCTCAGTTCTTCCAGAACGGCAGCTCTCCACAAGCCCCATGGGATGCTGCCTCCTCCTCAATAGCTGTGGCTTTGACTCAGAATGTGGGGTCTTTCTGGACCTTTTCTTTCATCTCTGGGTCTTAGTTGCCAATTCTGTGTCTCAGAGCCTAAAGCTATACTGTTACTTTAGTTTTGTTCCCCTAAGCGGAAATAGGAAGCAAAAGGAATGGGTTATATGGTCTTGAACATCCCATCTAATTATGAGATCTGAAAGTCACTTGCTAAAGAGGGGGGCCTACATTGCAAGAAATAGCTTTGCAAAGGAAGGTGTAATGCTAGATTTTGTAGGGCTGGGACTACAAATGCATTGGGTAGTGCTCCAAACATAATCAGAATAGGTGACTACTTAACAGTTCTTCACTTATTGGGTGCTCTAGGCTAAGATCTGTATTGTTTCTCATCTTCACAACATAATGCAAGGGGGTATAATCAATCTATCCATTCCATGATGAAGAAATTAAAGTTCAGAGAAGTCAAGTGATTGTCCAAATTTTGCAAAACCTCCGAAGTAACATCGTGGGGACTTGCACTCAAATATTCTCATTCCAACATTTGTATTATGTGTTACAGTGTAGCAAATACTTATACTAAATGTGTCAGGGTGGTCTAAACTGTGGTAACAAATAGGCCCAAGCCTGGACTCAACACAACAGAAGTTTCTTTCTCTCTCACAGGACAGCCCTGGGCAGTTGTACGGGCCAGTGGGTGACTCTCCTCCATGTCTTCATGAAGGCTCCTTTCCTCTGTGGCTCTGCTGTCCTCTAGCAGGGTTTTTTTTTTTTTTTCTTTTTAAGTCAGGTTTATTTAGGTATAATTTACATATAGTGAATTTCTCCCTTCTTAGGTGTACAGTTCAGTGGGTTTTGATGAATACGTACAGTTGCATAACCACTGTCACATTTGAGATCTAGAACATGTCCATCAATCCAGAAGTACCCTTGTGCCCCTTTGTAGTCAATCTCCTTCCCTTCCCCACTGATTTCTATCCTTATAAATTTGCGTTTTCCAGAATGTCTTATAGATGGGATCACATAGTAAATAGCTTTTCATGTTTAGATTTTTTTTTTCCTCCTTAGCATAATCCTACCAGGGTCCTAAATTTTTTGTGTCATGGGCCACTTAGACAGTCTGGTTGAGCCTGCAAACTTCTTTCTTGGAATAATGTTACAAATGCATAAAATAAAATATTTAAGATTACATAATGAAATTTATATGTTGAAATATCATTATTAAAGTATTAAAAGAGCTAATTTGTGATGGAGTAGTATATGTGCTTTTAATTAATGCATTAAATAAGAAGATCTAGCAGTGGGTCTAAGGATGACTATACTATCAAAGTAGTGATGAGCATACATTGTATTTCAGATTTCTCCAACAACTGTAGTATTGGTGACTTTTATTGGTGAAAGGGTCAGTTACAGCTCATAGTACTGTGCTTTGTTGCCTACATTAACAGTGAAAGGAAATGCAGCATTTCAAATAGAGGTTAGTGGAAATAAAGATTTAAAGATATTCCTCATCTAAATCAGATTCCCTGAGTTCTATTCGTGGATCCTTTGGGACTCCACGGACCCCAGGTTAAGAATTCCTGCTTCTAGGACCTTACCATCGTTTACAACCAGCCTACAGGATGGGAAGGGTGTAGCGAAACAGCTGTGGGAGATTTTCAGGACCTGGCTGGGAGTGGCATATATCACTTCTGCTCACATTCTGTTGGAGAGAACTTAGTCAGATGGCTCCAGCTATCTGTAAGAAAGACAAGGAAATGTCATCTAGCTGTGTACCCAAAGATGGATTTTGGTGGCTAGCTGATCGTCTCTGTCACACAAACCTTATTGAATTTAACCTTGTAGGATACCACTTTACAATACCATCATACGTGATAAAAGCATGGTTTTGAAAAGTTCAATAATAATAATCTCCTTTGGTTAGTAAACCAGCAACTCAGGACACAAATCTGGATCTTTTCATTCCAAATCCTATGCTGTTTGCACTATGTCTTGGTGTCCTTATAATGCCATGTGATTAAGGACCACTACAAATATCTACTTGCATGAAAATACTGCTCCCTTGTCTATGGAGCCACTGCATTTAGGGTTTAATGCTCTGTGGCTACTGTCTTGAAACTCTTTAGTAATTTTATCTTTGAATTTGTGGTTTCTAAGTGAAGTCTGCTGGGACAATGAACCATTCTCTGGGGACTCGGAGCCTTGGCTCACACACCTGCCCCCCTCTGACCTGGCGGAGGTTCTTGGCTGCCTGCTTCCTGCCCACTGGTGCCTTGGGCATGCTTTTCCTCCTCCCCACTCTCACCCCATGACCACTGTCACCCTCTACGTGACCTAGCAACCAGGTGGTGGCAGCAGAGTGGGGAAACCTGCATTCTGTTGCCCACTTCTGCCCCTGGTGGTGGCCTAGGTGCAGGCGCAAGGAAGGTCAGAGTCTGGAGCGTGACCTGTAGTGTCCTGGGGCGGCAGCACCCTGTACATTTGGCAGGTGACTCGGAGGGCCCTCTTGAACATCCCTAATCCAGGTGCTGAGCATGTACTGGTGTGGAAGTTATAATCCTTTGGAACTTGCCTGTCCCCTGTGAGCTGGGACTGGTTCTGGGGCCCTGCATTTTCAGTTTGCACTGGATCATGCAAATTATGTAGCTCTCCCTGCCTGAGAATCCTGATAGAAGCCACTATGCTGAATTATACAACAGAGGCATCTGCCATTGTTTCAAAGGTGTTTTTCTTTTTCAATATAGATTTACCTACAAGGGATGGAAAGATTCTTCATCTGTCTCCCATGACCACATTATCGTGGATCAAATTCATTAGTTTTGCAAATTGTGATCAGAGATGGCATTTTAAAGAGCCTGATCCTGGGGCTTCTCTGGTGGTGCAGTGGTTAAGAATCTGCCTGCCAATGCAGGGGACACGGGTTCAAGCCCTGGTCTAGGAAGATCCCACATGCCTTGGAGCAACTAAGCCCATGTGCCACAACTACTGAGCCTGCGTTCTAGAGCCCGTGAGCCACAACTACTGAGCCTGCATGCCACAGCTACTGAAGCCCGCGCACCTAGAGCCCATGCTCTGCAACAAGAGAAACCACTACAATGAGAAGCCCATGCACCACAACGAAGAGTAGCCCCTGCTCACCGCAACTAGAGAAAAACCTGTGCACAGCAACAAAGACCCAATGCAGCCAAAATAAAATTAAATAAACAAATTTTAAAAAGAAGATATATATTTTGATAAAAATAAAAATAAGAGTCTGATCCTGAGGAAATTCAGAACTGGCAGATTTCTGCAGGTAAATTCATCATAACAAATCCTGAATGGTCGTGGCAGGACGGGCCAAACAGCAAAGATGGCAGAATGTCTACGGGACCCTAGACAATACTGGCCAGGAAAGGCAAATACGACACAGTGAAGTGCCTGAAAGGGAGGAAACAGGGGAGGAAGAGAAGGGAATGGCCAAAAGGCAAGTCTCCTTTACTTCGTAATTTTGCTTAGGTTGGGTTTTGCTTTGAAGATTCTTTATCTTGAGGAAAATGGCAGCAGGAAGCTGAGGTGTATATCAGCAGTGTTTATATGCTCAAATCTAAAAGTAACAATTTCTTGTCACTGTAAAGTTTGGCTGGTAATTTTGCATGTTCTTCTATGACAAGTAGTTGTATCTCTATTGCTATTATATTATTTCGCATGAAAAGCCCTCAAGATGACTTAAGGGCACTTACAGTTGTCCAAGATTTCTGGTATTTTTCTCCCTCAAAATCAAGAAGAAAAATAAGCAGGAGGACTTAGAAATTGAAGCTAGAAGTCGTACCACTCATCAGTACCACTATTTTACTTCCTTTCCCACAGCCGTAATTTCACAGGCAAAGCATTATTGCTTTAAGAAAAAAGGTAAACGTTATGGGTTGAATTGCGTCCCCCCTCCCACTCCAGAATTATATGTTGAAGTCCTAACCCCTAGTACCTCAGAATGTGACTATTTATTTATTTATTTTTTGAGTTTTTTAAAAAACTGAAGTATAGTTGATTTACAATGTTGCGTTAATTTCTGCTGTACAGCAAAGTGATTCAGTTATACATATATATACAGTTTTTATATTCTTTTCCATTATGGTTTATCATAGGATATCTATACAGTAGGACCTTGTTGTTTATCCATTCTATATAAAATAGCTTACATCTGTTAACCCCAGCTTCCCACTCCATCCCTCCCCCAACCCCCTCCCCCTTGACAACCACAAGTCTGTTCTATATATGAGAATGTGACCTTACTTAGAAATAGAGTTTTGCCGAGTAACGATAAAGATGAGGTCCTACTGGAGCATGGTGGATCCCTAATACATTATACTCTTTCTTTTGGCGATCTTGACTTACGTATTCCATCCTGCACAATTTATACTCACCTCCTCTGCCAAATAATTTAAGACAGTTGATGACTCTTTCCTTCTCTCCAGTCTGGAATGTCATAGCTATATTGGTGGCTGGATCAATGATACAAGGTTCATTAAACAATTCACATGGACCAATGTGACTCTCGTTGCTATAATGCCCCATGATAATATGAGATGTCTTGATATTGGATCTAACTCAACTTCATGAAATCATAGATTAAAATTAAAATAAAATGGGAGACTTCAGAGAGAGAAAGCAAGAATGCATTAAGCCTCCATGTTTTCCAGTTCATGAAGCAGCACCTGGACTCCTATTCTAAGACCTGCCTTTATTAGCTAGAAGCTGCAGGGACCAAGACCACAGCTGAGCAACCACACTACTTGGAGACAATCAATACATAAAGTTAAGATATAAAGGAATTAGATTCTGAAGATATTAAGCCACTCCCCAACTATATGTTTGACATCTTTGTACATTACACTATTATGCTGTGGTCCTGTAAGGTCCCAGAAGACCTTAAGTGATAAAGGATTAATTTAATGATACCCGGCCCATGGGAGAGCATGGGGGAACACTGGCCACATTTGCACTAGATTTCATAGAAAACCAGAAAAGCTGTTGTGTTTCTCTTGAGTCAATAGATGAGCTTCTCACAGTCAATTATCTGCACAGCATCTGGAGTTTATAGAACCCAAACATCATTATGTTACCTCCTATCTTGCTTTAAATATTTATAGTTAACAATAATTAAAATAGCACATTTTAATTTGTCCTTTAAATCATGAGTTTTATCATCTTCTGCGTTTGAGGATGAGGCTTGAGGTTTACTGCTCTGGGGATGAGAGGGAAGTTACCTGACTTCTTTAATCTTGAAACCAGGCTTGGGCTAGAGATGATCATCTAAATTCTTTTAGCATATGAAGAACCAAGCCTACTCACTTGAGAGCATAGAGCCTGCCGTAGTGTAGAGAAGCTAGCCAGGCCTCGGATGATAGCCAGGCCGTGAGGCTTGCTGCCCTGGGTGGAGGAGGATATGATGTAGAGCAGTGCGTCTCAACCCTCTCAGATCCAGTATCCCATTTCCATAACGAATATTGTGTAATTCCTCCTTCATTATCCTGAAATGAAAGTCATAGGTAATATAAATTTATCCACATAGAATTCCAAAAAAATCAATATAATAACCTATACCTAATATAAAGGGGAAACAAAGGGGAAGTAATTTACTATAAAATAATAAATCTTTCAATGTGTAAATGCCTGGGCATGTCTAGACTAGAAGATATCGTGTAGGGGTCAGATGCTTGAGTCTTGTTACAATGAAAAAGTTTGAATTTGACAGAAGTAAGAAATTCCTCTGTACAAGAAATACAGGAAAATGAAAGAGCAGAAGTACAAGTGGAAATGAAAGTATAAACTAGAATTAGGATACGTATTATGGATCAGACTTATTTGTATATGATAAGAGAAAGAGGGAAATAACCATGACTGAAGTGTAGTTAACAGCCAAGACAAATTACAGACAGTGGAAATGGAGAAAATGAGGAAGTACTATAGGATGTTTGTACATGCGAGTTTGGTCTTATTTGTTAGTACAATGTAGAATAATTCCCTTTATTATGACATCAGATAGACAGTGATGAAATATCACACACACACACACACACACACACACACACAAAACATGTCTCCTGTCTTAAAATCCCAGTGCACTCAATCTTTGGTATTTAAAAAGACCTTGGATACTACATCCTTAGGCGAAGAGGAAGAAGGTAGACTGGAAATAATACCGTATTAGAAGAGACTACCAAGAGGGTTGTTTGACAGGCTTCTGGGAACATGAAGTAAGATCGAAAAACAACAGAACATTATGAATTACATAATTTTAATATGTAATTTTCACAGCATAGATAACACTGTGTTACACAACATTAAAATACATAAGTTAGAAATAACATAGAATATTTACAAACAACCCTTATTGTTAACATGCATTGAGATGCCTATGTTTCTAAATCTATTAAAAGGAGTCTCAAATTCCCTTGAATACTTATTTGCATGTCACAGCAACAAGCGCAGACTGATACAGAAAGGCATGTTACACCAGCAATTCAAATGCCATGAGGGCACTGCCACTGATCATGTGCTCTGAAATAATGAACAGATCTTGCTAAGCTTCTGAATATAACATGGTATAATCGATACTCAATTTACATGGTAGTTGCATTCCTTGAATTTACCATATATTAAAACCATGCAAAAATATTTCATGATTGTATGTGACCTGGAGTTAAATTCTAGGCTTAGATAATTATAAACAATATTTTACCTTTATGAAAGTCTAATAGGATATTCAAAAGTCAGGCATGGTATTTCTTCAGAAAAGATACACAAATGGCCAATAAACCCATGAAAATATGCTCAACATCATTAGCTATCGGATAAATGCAAATCAAAACCACAATGAGATACCACTGCACTCCAACTAAGATGTTTATAATAATAATAATAAAAAAAGACAGTAGGACTTCCCTGGTGGCGCAGTGGTTGAGAGTCCGCCTGCCAACGCAGGGGACACGGGTTCGTGCCCTGGTCCGGGAAGATCCCATGTGCCGCGGAGTGGCTGGGCCCGTGAGCCATGGCCGCTGAGCCTGCACGTCCGGAGCCTGTGCTCTGCAATGGGAGAGGCCACAGCACTGAGAGGCCCGCGTACCGCAAAAAAAAATAAAAAATAAAAAAAAATAAATATATATATATGTATATGTATATATACACACATTGTATATAGACACACACGTAACATGATGACACCATGTTTTGTGTGCATGTTTGAGTGTAATGATTAAATCCCTAATCTTGTTACACACTGGGATGCTTTTACTTGCTTTTAAGACTAAAGGACCACCACTCATGGCCTACAGGGGTCTTTCCAGCCTCATCTCACACCATGCCTCCTGTGCAAAGGCGTACTGGTCCTCATTCTTCCATGAGACCTTTGCACCTGCCAGACCCTGTGACTGGAACGCTCCTTCAGCCTCACTTCGTCTGGGTAATTATTTGTCATCATGTCCTTTAGCAAGGCTTCCCTGACCTCCCTGACAAGGTCAGACCCCTCTGTTAGACCCTCTCGTAGCACCATACATCTTATCATGCCACTTCTCATATTATGCATATTATATTTGCATTTTAATGGGCGGCTTTTGATTAGTATCTGTCTTTTCAGTTAGACTAAACTTCTTGAGGGGTAGTACGATCATGTCTGGTCTTGCTTACACCTATATACCTTGGAAGAGTATCTGACGTACAGTGCCTGATTTAATTATAGAGATGAGAAAATATTTATTGAATGAGTTAATGGGTGGGTCACTTTCTCTTCTTTTTAACCCCTGTTATGCTAATTCTGAGTTTACTTCCACTTCTGCCCATTTGTTCATTCATTTAAAAATGTTCATCGGGTGCCTAGTGTGTGCCAGACTGTATAATGTTGCCTGTGACTCGTGAAATGATGACTGGTTTAATCAACCACGATTACAAAGGCAGGAGTCGTTTTACCTGCAAACAATTCTGAATAGGCCTGCAAGAATATAGGAATTCATCTCCTCATCATGTGGCTTTGTATATGGCAGGAACTTAAGGCTTCATAGATTCTGTCTTCACAGTTTTCATATGTTATTCTTGGTAACGTCAGTCAACTAAATCACATGACTTAATCTTATAAAATTTTTTCCAGCTCCTAACCTAAATCCTACTACCAAACTTCCAGCTCAACTGTAAATTTAATTTTGCAGCAAATCAAACTACTGGGGTACGTAAGAACCAGACTACTAACCACAAATGTTTCTAATGCTGATCTAGACCATAGTATCTATCTGAAAACTGCAAAACGCCAGCTAATTAACGTTCATAAATAATTTTTGATTATTCAAGTAATTATATTCTCTTAATGAGTCACATTTCATGCAAATTAATTTGTCTATATAAATTAATCATAGCAAAGAACATTCTTACATATTATGTATATTTGTACTAACTCCATAAATATAAGCAGTGATGTATTTTGGTAGAATATGGTTTCTCAGATTATGTAAATTGAGTCCTTCTAAGCTGATAATCATGATATTTCTGATGAATGTTTAATAGAAGGAAAATGTTTTTTCTGTTTTAATTATTTTGACATTTTTAATCAGAAAGTAAATTAATGAAGGCACATGCATGGAAACAGTAGATTTCATGTGATCTGTAGGGAGACAGCAACTGTACTAGACTGTAAACTCCTTGAGGGCAGAGGTCATGTTTTTTGTTCATGATTATATCTCCCATCCCAATCCCTAGCACTGTTATTGGCATATAATAGGTGCTCAATAAATAGCTGTTACATGAATGAATCAAAATACTCTAATTCCATCCTTGATATTTATAGAGGATAAACCAATGATGCCTGATCCCAGTGTTGGCATTAGCAGGTCAGGTTGTTGGTTTGTGTCTCAATTTATGAAAAAACCAGTGAGTAAAATTGTATATTCTAACTTTGAATTAGGAAGGGTAGGAAAATTCTGATTTCTTATTGTATGGTTCATGTGAGGAAAGTTTATTCCGATTTATTGTATTTTGAACTATGAGTTCCGAGGCACGAAGGTTTGGTTTAATCACCAGTAATTTGTGAACAATGTCTGGGTTGGAAATAACTTCAGAGTCATCTTTTTAAACCCAGTCTTCCATTTTAAGTTTGAATCTCCTTTACAATATTTCTGCCAAAGGCCCAGTCAAAGTTTGCACATTTCCAAGTGATAGAGAACTTATCACCTCCTGAGGCAATCCATTCCATTTAAGGACAGTTTGGTTAGAAAATTCTTTATTCTATCATATTGAGATTGGCCTTCCTGCACTTCTTGCACCCAGCAAGGATGGGCATATAGAACACATATTTTTCCTCTTCCATCTGACACCTCATGTATTTTTGAAGTCTTCAGTGGCTAGGCGAAATTTCCCCAGTTTGTACGAACACTCCAGGTAGGACATGATTTCCTATCTCTTCCCTTTTCTGGGCATTCTCCCAGTGAATGTGCCTCTGTTTGTTTGTATCTCTTTTAAAAGTGTAGTGTCCAGACAGAGCCCAGTATTTTAAGTGTGGTTTATGTGCAGCAACTATGCTCCTGCCAAATACTGGATTTGTAGATAGCCAGGAGTTTCCGCACACGTTTTCTCCTGGTAGTGTAGTGACAATTCCTATGAATCGGCAGCAACCTTTCTGTCTCCCTCGTGAAAGTATCAGAGCTAGAGCATTTTAGACTGGGCAAAGTGATTTTTTTCATAGGTCACATCAGGAGAGAATATCTCCATGCTCAGTGAACATATGAAGGCTAGTATAAAGCTATTTAATACTGCTTGGTAAGTGAGATAATGAATGTATGTAAAGTGCCTAGGCTGGTGTCTGGTCCAGAGTAGTGACTCAGCTAATGTTCATTAACTTTTCCTTTCCCCTCGCCATCTCTTTATATTTTTTCTCAGAATTTTTTCCCCTCTCTTTTAACACAAGGATGATGTAGGGATGAACACGTAGACTATAAAATACCTTCTGTAGACTCTTTTTGTAATTCCCAGAAGACATGAGTTCTCTGTTTTCTTTAACTAAAATCCTAAGGGAGAGTTAGATGAGATACAAACGTCTCAGACGTTTTCCACATAAAATATAGCACTTAAGTTGAACAATCTTTAGGCATTCATTTTATTAATCTAGTTGACTTGTGCATTATTTTGCATCTTCATTCATCTGGCTGGGTTGTGTGTTTAAAATGAACTTCTAGCTATTTGTTTTCTTTAAAATTATGGATACAAAGTCAAAGTCAAAAGTTAAAATTATGGATACAAAGTCAAATATTTGGTGTATTTGAACACCAAATAAAATAAAATAAAATAAAATAAAATGAGCTTCCTAAGACTAGAAAGACAAGGATTAAAAAATGAGAAGTTTCAATTCTCTCACTTTATTGTATTACAGTTTCCAGTTTCACAAGAGATTAAGAAAAGAGAACTAACATGGATAGGGGAATTCTTGAATATCCTATAGCAATTGTTTCTTTAAAAATAAGGTTCTGAGAAATGTAAAGCAACTTTGTTCCCATAAATGAAACTGCCATTCCTAACAGTTGGCACACCATCTCTTTTAGCAATAAGATGCTTAAAAACACACTGAACTTTGACTCACTTTTTTACAAAGACATTTATTTTAGAAAAGAGAGTGACACTACTTTAGGTACTCCCCCACAAATTACTAAGGAGAAAGCATCATTCTATGGCATTGAAAACAGTGATATTAACTCCAGCATCTAGGTGTTACTGGATGACGTAGTACTGCCCAGCAACACAGGTCTTACCAAGGATCTCGACACTCTGGATCCTGAGGGGCTTTCTTCTAACTTGAAACGTCTCTTCTTGAGTGGAGAGAGTAATTCCTTGATGCTCTTTTTCAAAATTCTCACCGATCTAACTTTTTTCCTTACTCCACATATGATCATTACAACACTGAAATTGCTTTAACTGTTTGCTGACTGACAATAACTGATGACTTGAAGTAGAAGAAACACCCAAGCAAGCTTCCTGACTTTTTATAAGGTACCTTCTACCTGCAGAGGCTCTAATTCTAGAGATTTCTCAGATGTAAAATATGCAACTTTCATTTGAGAAAATTAGACCATTTGAATGGGAAAAATTAATGCCAATTTAAGATAAAAATGTGATCATTTTGTAGAAATTATTTTAGAAATTACTTAAAATCTCAGATCAATATAATAAGTGCAGACACAATTTATTTACTTAAAATGTTCCGTTAGTACAGTATTTTGTTGTAGGTTATAGTCGGGTACATAGTAGTCTATGTATTCAACTGGAATTAAGACCTAAGGCACATGTGTTGACTCAGTTCTCATAAGTCAAAAATGTACATTTCTTCTGATACTTTGTTGTTAGAGATGAGGCATCATCTCACTTTTCCAGAGAAGATTTTGGATTTGGTATTTTAGATCAAGATACTAATGAAGTTAGAGTTACATAAAAGACATTCTGTTCTACAGTCCTGAACTGCAGCCTTATTTTCAGTCATTCAAATAAACCTTCTTGGCCATAAGGAGGAGCAGTTAGGAGAATGAATGAAAAACTCAGACTGTCCCTTTTTCTTTTTTTTTTTTTTAGCGGTACGCGGGCATCTCACTGTATCTCACTGTTGTGGCCTCTCCCGTTGCGGAGCACAGGCTCCAGACGCGCAGGCTCAGCGGCCACGGCTCACGGGCCCAGCCGCTCCGCGGCATGTGGGATCTTCCCAGACCAGGGAACGAACCTGTGTCCCCTGCATCGGCAGGCGGACTCTCAACCACTGCACCACCAGGGAATCCCCCAGACTGTCTTTTTGATGGTACAATATCAAATACAAAGCCCTTCATGACTGTTGTTCAACCTGAATCACAAAACATTTACAACTTCCGATTTAGGATGAATGATTCTGTTAATATATAATAATAGGTAATCTGTTAGTCAGCTGGCCTAAAGAAATAGGTCTTAGTAACATTTTAATATTTACTTGGAAAAACCCAACATATTATTATTCATCATCTATTATTATGGCCTTCTAACTCGAGATGAAAACATGCTGCAAACACCCCCTTCCCCCTGCCCCCGTGCTTCTGTTGTGAATAGACCTTATAAGTCCATGGTTTCAGTCATCTCTCATGTGCTTGTCTTATGTGATTATCATGAAACAATACAGGTTTTTACTGCGTCACAGTTACTAGATTGGGAGCTCCTCAATAATTAGACTATAAACTCCAAGTAGGTAAGAACTTCCCAAATTATTCATGGATGTATTCCTAGAACCCAGTGCATAGGCACTAAAGAAATTTTTGTTTACTAAAGGGAAGAGACCTGGTCTTACTCATCAATGTATTCTCAGCTTGACATGATGTTTGGAATATTACAGATACTCAGCAAATGTTGGTTGAATGGATTTACTGATAATAAATTAACACCCAGGGTAATAACAAATACTTTTCTAACTTTTTATCATATAAGAGTAAACCAAAAAACAGCTTCCAGTTACATAATTGACCATAGTTTCTAATTATATTACAGTCAGTTCAATTAACTTTTACTCTCTTTAATTTTGCTTTGATAGTTTCTAAAACCTAAGCAAGATTACTGAGATCACTAGTTGAAAGGAGTCTCTATAATAAAACCATTGTTATCTACACACAAATTACTTATTCATAACAACAGAAAAAACAGTAACTATATGGTGGAGAAGCTGAATAACGTCTTAAACCTGTGATCAAGATTAATATCAAACATATATGCACCACCCTGTTCATTGTAGCATTATTAACGATACCCAAGACATGCAAACAACGTAAGTCTCCATTGATGTGCATATATATACACACAGTGGAATATTATCCAGCCATGAAAAGAAAGAAATCTTGCCATTTGTGACAATGTGATGGACCTAGAGGGCATTATGCTAAGTGAAATAAGTCAGACAAAGACAAATACCATATGGTCTAACTTATATATGGAATCTTAAAAAAAACAAAAACAAAACAAAACTGAACTCATAGATACAGAGAACAGATTGGTGGTTGCTGCAGGCGGGGGGTTGTAGGGGTGGGAAGGAGTGAGTGAAATGTGTGAAGGGGGTCAAAATTACAAACTTCCAGTTATAAAATAATAAGTCCTGGGGTTGTAACGTATCGTGTGGTGACTATAGTTAATAATACTGTATTATATATTTGAAAGTTGATAAGGAGTAGATCTTAGAAGTTCTCATCATAAGAAAAAAAGTTTCATAATTCTGTGGTGATGGATATTAACTAGACTTATTGTGGGGATCATTTTGCAATATATACGAATATATTTGAATCGTTGTGCTGTACACCTGAAACTAATATAGCGTTATACGTCAATTATATCTCAAGAAAAAGGATTACTGGGAGTTCTCTGGTGGCCTAATGGTTAGGGCAAGCCACGTGGCTAGGTGCAAAAAAAAAAAAAAAAAAAAAAAAAGCCTATCAACCAGGCATTCCATGCCTTGAGAAAGACACCACATCAAGTATTACATACCATTCAAAAAAGGTAAAACTTCAATCTAATCATGAAGTAACATCAGACAAGTCCAAATTGACTCATTCTATAAAACAACTGGCCCGTATTGAACAAAATGTCATTGTCATGAAAGACGAAGAAAGGCTGAGGAACTATTGCAGGTTAAAGGAAAGCAAAGAGACACGACAACTAAATGCAATATGTGATCCTGGATAGGGTCTTAGATTGGAGGAAAAAAAATCCATAAAAGGCATTATCAGGATAACTGACAAAATTATAACATAGACCTTAGTCTAAATAAAAGTATCGTATCAGTGTTAAACTTGCTGAGTATGATAACTGTATTGCATTTATGTAAGATAATAAAATCCTTGCTTTCAGAAAATACACACTGAGGTAATTAAGGATAAAGGGGCAGGATGTACATTTGAATCTACCCTCAGATGGTTCAAAAAATCAGATATGTATATGGATTGAGAGAGAGAGCAAGTGAGCAAATATGACGAAATGTTAAAAATTGGTGAATCTGAGTAGAGCATGGGAATTATTTGTGTTCTTTCCATTTGCTTTTAAATTTGAAACTATTTCAAAATTAAAAGTTAAAAAAGTCAAAGATGATATCTAAAAAAGGCAGAAATTGCTTAAAATACAATCCCATTTATTTGCAAGTTAAAAAAAAGTTAAAAAAACCAACCAAACCAAAATAACCACCCCTCATAAAAACAAAAACACAATCCTGATGAATGGTTTTACATGATGAATGGTTAGTAGTTTCAAGTGTCCAGCTATGGCATATAGTCTACAGCACTACTAATTCTATGCAATAGTGGTTCCTTTAATTGTCCTCGTATGGTTGTTCTCTACATTGAAAATGAGTGTCCTATTAGGCCAGGGGCCTAATTAAACTAAACCAGTAAAATTGATTTTCCCCACTAAACTTTTTCTTATGATGTTTATTGCAAAGAATGAACGTTGTCATTATTTCTTCTTTAGCCCAATTGAAATGAAAATTTGTTCACTCAAGCCCATCTAGTAACTTTTAATTGTTGCCTATCGTGTGCCATGTAGTGGGCTAGGTGATGGCAAAACAAAAGAGGAATAAGTTATGATGTGTTTCTTGACGAATTCAGACTAATGGGAGAGTCAGCCATTTAATCAGAATGATTTATTACAGGAGCAGGAAAATGGAGCAGTTATTTGTCTGTGGGAGCTAGTTTCTCAGAAGAAGTGACATCTGAAGGATGAATAGGAGCTTTCCAGGTGGAGGGGAAGGATATTTATTTCCAGGTGTAAGGAGTAGCATGTGCAAAGGCTCAAAGCCTTGAAAAGTTCAATACTCATTTCTGATTTATGCCAGATGTAGTTCAGAGGCATTAAAACCTACGTCAGCTGCTTTAAAAAATTTTTTTATTGTGAAATATTATACACATTCATAAAAGTGCATAAAACATAACTATCAGCTTGCTGAATTATTACAAGGCAAATATACATGTAACGATCATTAGGTCAAAATCTATAAAATGGCCAGTAGCCCCCAAATTGGCACCCCTCCCCTCCCAGTACACTTCCCAACCTTCTACCCAAACCACTGTTCTATTATTTAACAGTTGCTTTAGCTAATGGATACAGCCACATAACCTACAACTCTATCATCTCTCTCTAAAATTCCCTCGTGTCCCACACTCCCTCCCCACCCAGTTAAACTACTGTTTGCTTTGTTGATTTCTGCAAAGGGTGAGAAATCCAGCAAGTTTCTTTGGAGCATAAAGTTGTGAAATTGTGGGAGGGACAAGTATAATAGTAAGTATTTATTATTGTTATACCTGAACTGTGTTCCAGGTCCTTCTGGGCACTTTATTCATTCACTGATTTCCCACAACACTGAAAGTAGCAGACAACCGAGGAAACTGAGTTTCAAGACAGGTTCTCACTTGTTTAGAGACACAAAACTCATGAATGGTGGAGATGGGACTAAGACCTAGATTTTTCTGGCTCCAAAACAAATGCTTTTTTTTTTTTTTCCAACACAGCTTGTGGGATCTTAGTTCCCCAACCGGGGATCGAACCCTGGCCCCCTGCAGTGGAAGCGTAGAGCCCTAACCACTGGACCACCAGGGATTCCCCATGTGCTCTTTCTACTAATGGTTTTTGTTGAGATTTGACTTCTTCATATGGAAAATGAGTAGTCAACAGAAATTTTAAATTGGGAAGTAATATTATATTTGTTTGGACTATAGTTCTGTTGATAGTGTGGAATAATGGAGAGAGGGAGAGATGGTGGTAGGGAGACCATGGAGGTAGTTATTGAAATGGTTCAGAGATGAGGTTTTGGACTAGAAGATTGATGGTGCTCACGGAGAGAGGACACTATTTTCTAGACTTTTCTGAGGTATAACCAATGGTGCTAGGTTAGACGCTGGGGATAAGTGAGATGAGAAACCTTGTACACAGGTAACTTGCATTATTTGCATCTCTGCATGTGCTCCTCTCTATGACTCCAAGGCCTCTACCTTGATAGCCTGAATAGATAGCAACACTGTTGATTAAAATTTGGAAGAGGAAGAACAGGTTTCGTGAGAAGGTAGGTTCAGTTTGGACCCTGCTAATTTTGAGATGCCTGGGAAAATTCAGATTATCTGCCTCCTGGGTAGTTAGAAATAGAGCTTAGAGGCTTCAGGGACAGGTCTGAGCTGAAGATAAAATTTTAGAAATAATCAGAATATATAATCCGAACGCATGTAACTTGAGGTACAGGACCTGGACTCAGACCTACGTTTAAATCTTAGGTCAAACACAAATTATCTGTGTCCTAATTTGTAAAATGGGATAATATCTAACCCAGGAACTTGGTAAGGATTCAGTGAAAAACCAGAAAGCACTTAGCACCTTGTCTGAGTTCAATAAGTGACAAAATTATCTTTAGCTATTATTATTAGATTATAATACAGACTTACGTATGAACATACTCCCCTATAACAAAAAACATTTTTAAAAATGGAATTCACTTAAATGCTATCTGAAATGCATTTGAATGGAAGACCTGTAAGGCATGGTTTGGTGCCGTGTCACATGGCACCATGGTACATGCTCTGTGTCACCTGGCCAGGAAGACCTAAGTGTGCTTTTAGCACCAGGAATGGAAACTTTAAGTCCATGTTCGGGGTGTGGGGTGGGGGGGTGGTTCCTAGTAGGTGACTTACCTCCAGGGCAGCAGGTACAACCTACTCCCTACTGTCCTTAAAATAAACATCTTAGGGAAAGCATTATCATCCCTTTTCATATTATGTTGCTTGCTTAGATGTTAAGTTCTAGAATTGATAATAGATCAACAGTTTAATATTTGCCCTTCTAAATCAATTTTCCATGACACTTTCTAAACTTTCAGCCTCTATTTTGGTCCATAATTTGATTTGTAAATAATTATGAATTTAATTATTTGTGTTGTAAAATGCCACATCATAATCAAAGCTGGAAAAATCTGGACCGGAATATGTATGTCCTATAGGAACTATAAGTGCTTCTACTTGTTGTTAGGTTTTTATACTGTGTTTTAGAGAGATTTGTTCAGAACACATGGGAAAATCTTAAAGAAAGCAACAAAATGATGAGGAAAGTAAAGGAATCACTAAGGTTTATTTATACAAGGCCAGCAAATTGACCCACTTAGTTTAAAGAATTGGTCTGACTAGTGTTTCCTTGTTATGCTCTTCTTAAAGGCATCATCAAGCATTAAGAAAAAGAAAAGCAATCCAGCAGCTTTAGTTAGTATCATTCTTGAAATAATTGTATATTGTGATAGACTACATGCAAAGATCATCACAATAATTGCTTCCATTCCTATATGCGTATCCCTTTGAAATGTGACTTGGCTACTCCTCCCATCAAGGAGGGAAATTTAAAATATGGCACAAGTGAACTTATCTACAAAACAGAGACTCACAGACATAGAGATCAGACTTGTAGTTGCCAAGGGGGAGGGAGGGAGGGAGAGGGGTGGACTGGGAATTTGGGGTTGGTAGATGCAAACTATTACATTTAGAATGCATAAACAACAAGGTCCTACTGTATAGCACAGGGAACTATATCCAGTCTCCTGGAATAAACCATAATGGAAAAGAATATTAAAAAAAGAATGTATATATGTATAAAACGGAGTCACTGCTATACAGCAGAGATTGGCACAATATTGTAAATCAACTATACTTCAATTAAAAAAATTTAAAAAGAAGGGAAATTTATCTCCCAAGTTTCTGAATATGTGCTGACCTTTTGACTTTCTTTGACCAATAGAGTGTGGTGGAAGTGATGCCAAGTTTCTGCTTCAAGAGGTCTTGCAGTTCGCACTCTGTATTTGCTTGGCATGCTGCCACAATGTGAAGATGCCCAGGATAATATTGAGGATGAAAGGCTACAAGGGGAGAGAGAGGTCCAGCCAATAGTCAGCACTAGCTGCCATCCATGAGTGCACCCAGTCAAGCTGCCAGATGACTGTAGCAGCTACATGCATGATCCCAGACAAGGCCAGAGAGCACATAAAATGGCTTTAAGGCACTGATTCTAGGGTGGTTTGCTACGCAGTAATAGTATATATGTGTATGTGTGTGTGTGTGTGTATGTGTATATGTAATATATACACATACACACACTCACATATATATTCTCTAGCCTTGAAGATGAGGGAATATTTTTAAACTGTAAGAGGGTCTTAGGTTAATCATTAGGATGCACTTGCAGACTTTAAGGATCAAAAATTTCCTTAAAGCTGTAATGATGTATCACCTAGGTTGCTGCAGTGAACAACGAAAAGGGAAGACAATTTTTCTGTGATGGTTTGTGCATAGTGTTTTTAGAGGTAGGGTGAAAATTCTAGAAGATGTTCAAAGTCTCTTTAAACTCTAGGGCCCTGTGAAATTCAGTTGTGATTTCAGCAACTCCATTCCCGCTTCGTGAACTTGTACGTGGCATTTTAATACCTTTCACAAATGACAGGATCCACTGGCTCATCTTTCACATACAATGTGATCTAAAACAGCTGTGGTACAGTGTAGGCAACACAGTATATAGCCAGCATAACATAGTGACTAAGGTCATGAGTTCCAGAGCCATACCGTTTGGGTTCAAATGCTGGTTCAGTTGCCTATCAGCTGTAACCTTGATGAGTTATTTAACTATTCTTTGCCTCAGTTTCTCCCCCTGAAGAATGGAATGATAACAAAATCTCATTGAATTGTTGTTAGGATTAAATGAGTTAATGCTTGAGCTTAAAACATATTACGCAAAACATGTCAGATACTAGCATTGTTATTTTATAAAGGGAATGATCTAGGTCCTAGACCCAGTTCTGTTACTGTGTGACCTTCAGCAAATCAGTTAACCTATCTGGGTTTCAGTTTTCTGCCTATAAAGTAAGGTTTACTATGTAACTTCCATGGTTTCTTTTCCTCTTTAAAATTCTATGATTCAGGGTTCAATATTTGTTCTACCCACATGCACATTACAATCTTGTCTATAATTCTAATTTTTCAAAAATTGTTTAAAACTTATTCTATTAACAAGCAATTTTGAGGACCCTCTAGTAATGACCACTTTGAAATACAATATAAATAATACTGTATTTACTCAGGAAACTAAACATTTTTTATTCACATCTGGTCAGCAAACATTTACAACTCTTACATATCCAAAGAGATGCCTTTTCAGGTTTATGAAAACTTAAAATTGTATATTCATTTTTTAAACCTATGATAAATTTGCTTATTAAAGTAGGAAAAGATCTTCCAAAAGTGAAGACAATATTTCACCTCAAATTTTACCAAAGATCTCCAGTGTTAAATAAAATCCACTGTTAAGGGTCACGTTTAAAATTTTTTTCTATTTTTTTGCTTAAGCATATTACACACAATATTATAAAAATGTGATTTTTTTAAATTGGCTTCATAACACCATCATGTGGACGTAGTTTATTTTACACTGGTTTATAAATTGTGGCATTTCATTTTAGTTTGATGTTTTGTATTGCTTCTTGACAATGGGACAGATAAAGAGATCAAACATACTAAGGTAACCAGTTAGTATGTAGAATGTACAGTACGTGGAATTCCTTTTAAAAAGTTTTTCATTTTCCTATCCTTTTCCTGTCACCCCTATAACCAAGCTGCTACAATCCCTTAGGACCTATGCAAATGTTCCATTCAATATTTTTACAGTAACAAATTTATCAATTACTGGGTCTACTACAAACTTAACTTTTAATTCTGAAAATAGATTTCAGTCACTCATTTGTTTTTCCAAAAGCCTATCTATGAAACTTTGTTTTTCAGGGATCCGAAAACTGGCAAGCTAACTACGAAGTGGATCTTGGGGGTGGGGGGGGGGAGAGATGGAGATAAAGAAAGCAAAGGGGCTTCTTCTGTCTTAAAATTTTCATATTTGCTTCTGGAGCAAGAATTCCATCCTAGGCGTCGGGGAGAAGGCGGGGGAGGCGTCTCTCCTGCCCCCGAGCAGCGGCACACGGGTTTGCTGAATTTGACAGACCACTGCGATCTTGGGGGATTTTCCAAGCTGGAAGAGAGCGCCGATGAGAAAAAGTGCGTACAGCCCACGTGACCCAACTTCACTTTCAGGTGCCAGAAGCGGAGCGCAGCTGCAATCAATACCGATCTTCCACCAACTAGGTTGTATTCCTCCCAAGGACCTGCTAAAACCCCCGAAGTTCTGAGAGACACACTTCGGAAATTGTTGGGTTTAAAAAAAAAAAAGTTCCACTTGTACCATTTATGACAACTTTTTCGGAATCACCACGATTTACGGCTTACGCATTTGCCAAGCCTTTTCCTACAGTTCCCTCCCTTGCTTTTACAAGCCTCCCGTTTCGGTTCCACCGAAAGAAGAAAAGCGATAGCAACAGTTTGGTTGCCCAGCAGTCCGTCTCCCGGGCGCAATCACCGCACCAGGGGCCTCACACCTCTCGGCCCGCGAAGCCCAGGACTTCGGCTCCCAGTCCGCCGGGGACGTGCGGGAGTACGGCCGCTTCGAGACCCGGGCCGCGCCACCCGCCCCGGCTCCCTCCCCGCGCCCGGCCGCAGAGCGTCGCCACCCCACCGTCGGGGGCGCCGGGCTGGGCGCATGCGCGCGGCGCTCCCGGGCGTGCCGGCCACACTCCCCCCACCCACTCCGAGAGCTTGTCACTTCCTGCCCTCGCCCCATCTCCGTCCGGGGTCAGTCAGTCGCTCCCTGTCGCAGCCGGCGAGTCTCTGCTTCCCCCTTCCTACCCGCTCCGCGGCGGCAGCTCAGGCTCTTCGTGGAGGGGCAGACAGAGAAAGAGAGAGACTGACTTAATAAAGTTTCCTGAAACAACAACTATTACCAAAAGGAGCCCAAGGCGGGGGAAACCCCCATCCTTCCCCGCCCCTCTCCAAAAGCCTGAGGGACCGTCGCAGGTGGAGCGGCGCTGAGGGGAGCCGGGCTCCGGCGGCAGCCGTTGCCCTGGCAAGGGGCGCCTCGGGTCCTGCCCGCTCCGGTTCCGGCTCCTTCGGTGGCGGCGGCAGCGGCTGCGGGGCGGTACCTCCTGTCAACTGCCTGCGCCCGCGCGCCGTCAGCCCGCCCGCCAGCTCCACAGCGCGGAGGGACGCCGTGAGCCGCCGCCACAGCCGTCGCCTCGGGCCGCGGAGGGACGTGGTGAGCTGCGGCGCTTCCGCGTCAGCGCCGGCGGGGAATCTCTGGGAGCGCGTCTGGCCCGAACCCCGGTCCCTTCGCGCGGTCCGCCGAGGCTGCGCCAGGTGGGGCCCGAAGCCGCCTCTCACGCCAGGCTGTCCCCGCGGCCGTCCGGCCTGCCTTCCTTCCTTCCGCCCGCCCGTCGGCCCGCCCTAAGAGTTCAGTAAGTTGGGCGCACTTGGTTGGGGGGACGGGGGTTCAGCCGGGGAGACCCTGGCGCACGTGCGTCGCGGGAGGGCGCGACGTGGGCCGGCCGCCGGCGGGAGCTACACCTCGGCCGCCCGGCCGCCGCGCCCCCCGCCCCACGGGCCCCGGCGCCGGCCGTGCCCGCTGCGCTCCGCGCCACCGTCTCCGCGCGCGCCCGCCCGGGAAGGCGAGGCCGCCACCGCCGCCGCCGCCCGCGCAGCCGGCCAGGCCCTTGCCCTGCGCGCCCGGGGCTGCGTTTCCGGGTAGGGCGGTGAACCTGTGCGGGAGTTCGGGCTGAAGAAGCCTTCGTGCGTTTTTCTTTCTCAGTTCGAGAGGAGGGTGCAGGGCTGTGGAGGGCAAGCGGAGGGCAAGCGGAGGGCGGGTGAGGGGAACGTTTCTGGAAAATGCAGCCAGAACCCCCCCAGGAAGTTCAGGCTGAGTGACGGGTTTGTGCTTCTTTCAACAGCCAAGCCGCAATGAAGAGCTTCTTACAGTGAAAGGAAAGTAGGTCGCGCCCACTGAAAATGCCTTTAAGGGACAAATACTGTCAGACTGACCACCATCATCACGGATGCTGTGAACCAGGTATACGCCTTTCTTCAGTTACTTTGCCCTCCACCAGAGCCGCTCTGCCTTCTGTTTTCTTTTAGTTCTCCTTACCTCCTGCCCAAGAAGACATTCCTAACTAAGCAGGCTATAATTTCCCCCAGCATAAAACCAGTTATGAAGCTAAAAGCTTGTACAAACAAGAGATCTCCCCTGCTTGATCTCTTAAAAAAAGTACTGCAAGTGTCACCTTAAATCTTTTCCACAAGATCAATTACTCAATCCCCTTTCCTTTTCTTTCAAGGCAGCCTGCAGTTAGTAGTATACCCTCATGCTCTGTGAATGTTTAAAACTGAAGAGAAAGGAAAAAATGGGTAGTAGAATACTGGCATTATCTTCGAGGAAGCTGTTTCATGTAAATTTTTAAAAACAAAGTTTCTCGTGCTTTGATAGTGCTTAGAGACAGAATAATGCTTAAACTTAAAAATGAGTTTAGTTTGGGCTAAGAAAAGTTTGCTGAAGTCAACTTGTTGGAAGAATCAGGTTTTGTTAAGTGGAACCTCTTAAAGAAATTTCTTGGACAGAGCACATTGTTGCAAAATCTGAATATTTAGATAGAATACATAAATATTTTTAGGATAGTTTGTTCAGTGGAACTCTTTTGAGTTGAATTTATGAAATGAAGAAGTTGCTTTTTGAAGGCTCATGAAGAGTATTACAACACTTTAATAAATGTGATATATAAACTCTTAATAGTTTCTCTGCTTATTAGAAGTATGATGTGCTTTGTCACAAACGTTTAGAGATACAGCTTAAAAAGGGAATCCTTGAATACACAGTCACTAAACCAACTAAGGGCTCTTCCGTTACAGTTCAAAGTCAGTTGTTTATCATTATTTTTGACCTAAAAGTTATTAGGACTTTTTAATACTTTTGCTTGTTTTTTTGTTGGAGTATTTTAACTGCACTAATGTACTTGGTTTTGTCACAGTAGAGTTCATGTAAAGTAGAGTACTTTTTTTGTATAATGGGAAAAAATGGCAATGGTAAAAGGGGAAGAACTATTTTCGGAACACTTTGGTACACATGAGAATAAAATTTGTACTATGACCCTATCCCCACTGATTTGCTGAAAATAATACCTCTTCTAGTAAAACAGGCAATCCCAGGGTGGAATCCAGTGTTTATTCAACTGTTCCTGATCTACCTACCTTTCACCATCCTTTCTGCTGCATATTTTATATCTTTGAAGTGATGATATATCACTTAACGTTTTGCCAAATGTTGAATGGATTTTTGCTAGTTTTGAAGTACAAAGCTGTGAATGACTTCTTATACTTGTGTTCCACTGTCTTTTTATTCCATTTTTTTTCTGAGAAGTCATTTGAGTTGCATTAGTTAATTAAAACATCATATTAAAACTTCTTATTTAGGAAGAAATTTATTTGGTCACTCATTTCTTTATCTCTTTGACAAATCTTTATGGAGCACCGGTTAGGGGCTAGGCACTATTCAAGGCAATGGGGATATAAGTGGTGAACAAAACAGATAAGCTCACCCCCTCATGGAACGTTTGAGTGGGAAGAGATAGACGTAAGTAAACAAGTAAGATAATTTGTGACCATACCTTATTTATAAAGTATATATTCTGGTAATTAAAGTTTTCTAGATACTTTAATGTCTTTTAAAAGAGGTTTTCCAGAGTTGAACTTTTAAATATGTGTTGGAACTTTTCTGCTTTTTCTCCCTCATTAACACAAATTCAGATAAGTTGCATTAATTGAAAAATTTCAACTTTATTTTGCCAGGAACTTTTCCCATGCAACTTATTTTTCAGACTGTCATGTCAAAAGTGGTTGGTATTTCTTCACTTTCTTAGTTAGAAGTAAACACTTCCTGAGGATTTAGTTCAGTGGAAAGCCAAAAGTTTAACTTACGGGGTAGTTAATTGTCATTATTTCAGAGGAAGGTATGGGCCATTATTGAGAGGAATATGTTATGGTAGTTTTAAAAAGAGGATGCCCTCAGATGGAGGAAAGATGGTGACATGATGTTTGAGAAGATCTTTTAATGAGCTGTCCCAAGAGGTCTGACCTCCTTTGGATTATGAACGATAGGTGAGTTCTGAATGAGAGCACTGTGTTCCTGAGCAGGTTTTGATAGGATGGATCAATTTGTATTGAGGGGTGGTGTTATAAGTCTATCAGTGTATGTCAAATATTCTTAGTTATGTTTTAAGAAAGTTTTTTGTTAGAGAAATTTTCAGATGTTCAGAAGTAGAGAGAATGGTATAAGGAACCTGATGTAGCCATTACACAACTCCATCAGTTATCAATATGTGGACAAGCTCTTTTGATCTGTATTCTCCCCTCCCCACAGTTCCCTTCTCCATCCTCCAACTGCTCCCCTACTCTCTACTGTTTGAAAGCAAATCTCAGACATCATAGGTAGAAGGATATTTTAAGGGGCTTATTTTAAGGTAGGAGAGACTTAAAAAAGTGGGTGTTTTATTCTGGGAAGTGTGTTCTTGGAAGGATGTAAAGAAAGGTGTTAACTTCTGAGCGTTTGTGTTTTTTGGCTGGAGAGAGATGCTCTTTTTTTCCTGAATGGTCATGTAACCTGATCTTGGGAGGGATGTTAGGATATGTAAGAGGAAATTTTATAAAATACTAACATATAAAGTTTTTTTAGGATTGAGAGTATGTTTTCATGAAGAAAGAAAAGTTTCTTACAAGGGGACCTACACAGATGTGTATATCAAATGAATGTGTCCACTCATAACTGAACTAACCCTGGGGTTATTTTGAATGGTATCTCAGGATGTGTATGTATTCTGGTGGTACCAGTGATGGTTATGGGTAACAAAATTTTGCTCTAGCTTTAAAATCAGATGTTGTTATGTGGAAGTGGAAGTTAGTGTATTACAGGAAGTTTTCTGGAGCATATACCTAAATGAAGAAAGGGGGCTCTAAGGAGAAGTTTCCATTTTTTTCCCCCATATTTCTCCCTTATTCATTACTCTTTTTTTCATTCTTCCTTTCTAGAATTCTTGTCACTTAGAGAGCCAGGCCTTCAAGCTTTTTAGTTCTTTAAAATTGTATAACTTCTACCCTATCTTCTGTAGTTGTTATTTTTTATAATCAGTTATTGGTTGTTACAGTGTACAAATACTGGAAAGAACATCTAACCTAAATAAATGATATCATCAGTCTACTTACAAACTTCTACTGTTGTTTCTCTAAGGGGCTGCATTCTACTTCTCTTAGATTTTGGAAAAGATTTTTCAGTTTTTGGTGTCAGGAAGGCAGTTGATTTGTAGATTATGATGATGATGGTGCTAGAACATTTATTGAGCCTTTACTATATTCCAGGCTCTGATATAACCAGGTACCTGCATTAGCCAATTTAATCCTCGCACAGCCCTATGATTTGGGTACTTTTATTATCTGCATTTTAGAGATGAGAACAGAGAAATCAGAGAGTGTAATTTGCCCTAGTGGTATCTAGTTATTGGTAGCAAAAGAATTTCAGCGCAATCAGTCCAGGTCTGGAGTCTTCTGTTCTTAACCACTGCAGTTAGTGCCAATGTCAGATATTCCCAAAATGAGTTGTATTTGCGTGTATGTTCTTAAAAACACCTCAGAGTTTCTCTTAAAATTGGGAAAATTTTGCTTAATGGAATGATTTGGTCCTGAGACATAGTTCCTCCCCTTTGTGTACGCTGAACTTAAGAGTTGAAACCAAAATGAGAATCTAAGGCTGTGTCTCTACACATAGCCTAGCAGGCTTTATCAGACAGCTAAATGCTGTCCAAGCCTGGGCCCTGAAGCAGTAGCAGCACACATTACTGAAGTAACCCTCCTTATCTTCTCACACTGAGCAGATGATGGTAAAATATCATCTGGGTTAAGACGGTAAAACATTATAACATATTGAAAAAAAAGAGGTAATTAAAATGGCCAATTTTTCTCCACCACAACTATCTCTTTATTTGATATCTGATGGGAAACTTCAGTTTTCCTTTTCAGTTACCTTGTTTCTTATTACCATAATCTTATTTATATTATATATTTATACTGCTACTCTGGGAATTTTGGAAAGCAGGCATGATATAGACCTCTGTATATGAAAATTTTTACTTTTACAATGGGAATATTATTTTTACTTATTATAAAAATGCTTACTTTCTAAAGTGCACACTTCCAAAAGCCCAGGCTAGTGAAGTGTGAGGCAGAAAGTGAAAATCACCCCTATAAGCCCACCCTGATGGAAAGAACCATTGTTAAATTTCGTTGGTATCCCATCAGACTTTCTGTGTTTATATTAGCATTTATACATAGACACACATATACCTTAAATTTATTTCTTTCTGTAGCTCCTGAAATATATATTAATATAATTGAGGTCATATTCTATAACCTGTTTTTGTTGCTTAGCAATGTAGTATTGACATCCTTTGTTGTCAGTACATGTAGACCTAGCTCATGCTGTGTAAGAGCCGTGAGAGATTCTGTTGTATGGATATTTCATAGTTTATTTAGTCTGGTTCCTTTTGAGAGACTTCTAAGTTGTTTGAAATTTTTCTCAATTATTTACAGTACTGCAGAGTGCTGCAGTGAACTTTTTTGTACATCTGTCGTTGTGCACTTGACCAGTTCTTTCCTTAGGTAGTGGTTTTTGAGTTTTGCTCTCTTAATTGCCCAGAGAGCTGTGCTAGATTGGAGAGTTTTGGAATGGTTTATGAGGTGTGGCTAGGTTATCATTGCCCTAGAATTTTGGTTAAATATAGTGGTTCCTCTTCAAGGGGAATAAAAAGGCAAACATGACTAATATGTACTAACTAACACCAAAATAGTAAGATCTTTGCATTTGAACTTAATGCATAGTCTCAGTAGCCTTAGTTTCACCTTGAATTGAGAAAAATTTTAGTTACATTTTTCCCATTATTTCATTTTGCCTTACAAAGATAATGGTGGAGTACATACAAAAAAGTGTGATTGTCATTAACATGATTATAGCAAACCATTGTTTTACTTCAATAGTAAATGATTTAAATAAATAACCCTTTTTTTGTGGGGATTGGGTTGGGTGTTTGTCTTCCATGTAGTTTATATCCTGGAACCTGGAGATGCTCCTTTGTTACAGCAACCACTACAGACATCCAAATCTGGTATTCAGCAAATAATTGAGTGCTTTCGATCAGGTATGAATGTTTTAGGATGTATTTTCAATCTTCACATAGTAGCTAAAAACTACCTAGAAATCCTTAGAAATAATTTTTTAAAAATAAAATGTATACATTGGTTTTCTTTACAGAATACTTTTGATTGTCATTTTTAAAAAGTGGATGAGTAAATATTGACTTGATAGAGATTCCTTTTCAGTACTATATATTATATACTAATTTAAAAAGTATTTAGTATGGTTTAAAGAAATACGTGGTATATTTGCTGGCAAAGATTCATTGTTATTTTTTGGCATGTTCTTTATAAACTCTCAAAGGACGGTAGTAGATTATACAGGGTCTTTATGAGCTTTGACAGAGTAGATTATTTACTCAGAATGTCTGAGATGTCCCTTGTTCTAGATTAATTACTTTATCATCTCTGTTTATGTGACTCACCATCTCCTACCTAACCCTGGAGTTTCAATATCTTTAGTAGAGCACAGATAGAAAAAAGATTATTCCAGCCCTGATATTTAGATATATTTGTTTAGCTTTTCTTTCCATTAGATTGCTATAATAATGGATATATAATAAGTATATTTGTGCAGTTACAATCCAGTGCTCTAAAGTAGGTGTTGCTCACTAAGTATAAATGGTTGAGAACTGTTAGAACTACAGTGTTTTGTAAAGTCTTAGGTTGCTGTGATTCTTATGATCCACTTGTCCACCTCTTGTGGATATGGCTTCTCTGACATTGCAGGCTATTAAATCAAATATGAACAAGCAAACATACATGACTGATGGACACCTAAGTGGTAGGCAATTAAAGGGTTAGACTATCTTTTGTTATTATTTTAAAGCTTATTATATCATAATGAAAAATTTCTGAGATTCAAAGAAAAAGATAATTTATATGAAACCATTTGTTTTGTATTGAGAAATTTTTTGAGGTGCTTGTTTTTAAATCATTTTAAAGGGAAGTAGTATCTATTTGATTTACTTTAGGATTCTAAGAAATAGATTGTTCTTTAATCTAAAATAAATTTCTGAGTCTAAGATTCATTTCTTATACTTTTCATCTGTAGTCCTTATGGCATTGCTTTTATGTATATTTAAGTCAGTAAATATTTCGTGTATACCATATGCCTATGCTTAATGTTGGATGGTGGTATAACGTATTTTACTGTGTTTTTTGTTGTTGTTTTTTACTTTTGATAATTGCCCTTGGTTAATAGAAATAAATAATACGTCAAATTCTCCTGTGGTAAATACAATTAAAATTTTTCTAATTAGAGGCAGTATTTAAATACGTTTCTGGCATAACAGAAGAATGGTTAGTTTTTATTTGTAGTTAGAGTTTCTGTTAGCTACTTTTAGTATAGAGATAAAATTTCTTTTTGTTCTTTCTCATATCATGGAAATGAAGGTAATAGCTTCACATAGTCATATTCCTTGCTATATAGGTTTCTTTTTTAAAAATTCATAATTTGGGATTAACGAAGTTATTTTATACTGCTTCAGTTTATTATAGTGTTATTTGATTAAGAAGTTAGAATTGTTTCATTTATTTGTGCTTTGTCTTGTAAAAAATACCTTCTCAATAAGCTCCTGTACCCAAAATCTATATATTTTTTTAACTTTGGAAGGTGAATATTTAAAAAGGAAATTACGTGTTTTTCCATTGCACTGTGGTTGTATCAGTTTTCTGTGTTTATTGTTTCTTTACAAAGCTGAAGGAAAGGGACTGTGAAATGGGTAATATGTTCTTTCTTAAATGTCCCTGGTAAATTTGCCTTCTGAGTTTTTTTTTTCCCCCAAACAAATTTTGAAAATACTATAATTTAAATTCTCTAAGTACCCTATCATTTAAATTAGAGATGATTTATAAATATGCTGAATGGTACAAAGAAACTAATTTTGGATTAAAAAAGGAATTCTTTTACTTCATTAGTGTATCTCATAGCTAAGTAATTCTAATTTCCTCAAGATAGTAATCTCTTACGTATCTGGATAATCTCAAGTCTCCTAAGGTAGCTCTTCTTTAGCACTGAGGTATATAAGCCTTGGCTGACTGAAACCTTGAGAGGATGAGCTGGAAGCTGGGGCCTCATGACTTAGGGTCTAAGATCCCTTCTCATCCTGAGACTCCTGTAAGTTTCTCCCGGTCTCACTCTACTCCCAAGCAGCCCCTCAGTGACTCATCTCTTTCTAGGCTCTTTCCATTACAGCTGGGTCACACACATTGCATTTAAAGAACAATCTTGGTGGTGTTTTGTATCTGACAGGTATTTGAAGATAGAACTTTGAAGTCTATGCTTTTGCTCTTGTTAACCTTCACAGGCTAAACCAGGTTGGGCAGTAGTAATGTGTTAGGATATCTGCCTTTGTCTTCAAGCTCAAGATAGTTGTCTTCAGCTCCGGTATCAGCTTTGCTTAAAGGATTCATGGTCTCCTGCCTAAACTGGGCTCTCTTTGACCTGGTATTAATTCCTACCCAAGCTGGAAGTTCGTAAAAGGCTGAGGAAGGAGTTGACTCATTTTTTAGGTCCACCAACCCCATGTGTGCTGTACTGACTGCTTGACCAGTTTTGACTCATTTTCTTTGCTTCACACTTCAGCTTTTGCTTTGGACTGTTTTCCTGGCTTTAAATTACAAATACTTCTTAACCTCTAATCTCTCCCTATTTCTATCTGCTTAACTTGTAATCTGAATAGACTTTTCTTTTTGGAATAAGTTGTTTAAAAAAATAATAAAGAGGTATAAAAGGGTATACAGAAATACAAAAGTAAGTGTCTTTGTTCAGACAGCACGGCTACATGGTTTGTGTCTTCTTCTAGAGACCTTCTACACACATATGAGCATATATTCCTCACTTTCTTCCTAATACAAGGAGTAGCTGACTCTGCATAGTTAGGTATCTTTGGTTTTTTAACAGTACTTTCCACTGTTGTTTGACATCTGTCCATAGATAGATACCTCATTTTTTTTAGAAGGCTGCCTGTTTTGCCCCTACTTGCAGATTTTCTACTCTGAAATCCCTGATGGTTGGGTGACTTGAGACATGCTGTTTGCTTTGAATCCTGGCTTCAGGTACTACCTTGACTGTGCCCTGCCCTTTGCTCGAGCCTTTCCTTAGTTGTGTCAGTCCTTCCAGGATCATGTCTGTGACTTTTTGTCTTCAAATTTCCCTCGTATCTATTAACTTTTTTAAAGAAATAGTTGATTTACAATGTTGTGTTAGTTTCTGGTGTACAGCAAAGTGATTCAGTTATATGCATATATTAATTCTTTTTCATATTCTTTTCCATTTTAATTTATTACCAGATACTGAATATAGTTCCCTGTGCTATACAATAGGATCTTGTTGTTTATCTGTCCTCTGTATATTAGTTTGTATCTGCTAGTCCCAAACTCCCAATCCAACCCTCCCTCTATTAACTTTTATTTTAGCTTCCTTCTTTTCCCAACCTCTCTCCCCAAATGGAAACAAAATTTTAAATAACAAAAAAGGTGTACTTCCATGAGGTATTTATAAATAATTGATTAATTGAGCTTAATATTCTTTCTTAGTTGCTTAGTCTTCTGGTAGAGGCAAAGGAGCTGTGGAATGCCCTAAGGTTAGAAGCAGAAAAATGGAAAATTGTCCAGTATTCATAACTAGTCTTTAATATGAAGCTGACATCTTTTTTTGAATTCTTGAAATATATATTATCTCTTTTTACAATATTATACTGTTGATTCTTGAACATTCACCATGGGTGTGAACTGCGCAGGTCTATTTTTTGCGGAGTTTTTCAATAGTAAATATTACAGTATCAGACGATCCTTGGTTGATTGAATCCAAGGATGCAGAAGTGAGGATATGGAGGAAGGGAGTATAAGGAGGACTGTAGGTTATATGCAGATTTTTGACTGTGCAGAGTGTTGGCATCCCTAACCCCTGTGTTTGTTCAAGGGTCAACTGTATTATAGAAGAAAGATTCTACCTATAGAACACGTTACTACTATTTGCAAGTAGCATCTTTTTTGAATCTTAGGGAGGAATAAATTGCAGTGAAAAATGAGAATTGGCTTTGTGTGATGTTTGCTATTGTCATTAATTAAATTTAAGTTTGGTCATTTACTTTCTTAGAAGAGTTTTTGTTTATTTTTTATTGCTTAAAGCAACATTTCTTGGAGTTAGTGTAAGCTATGACTGGATGGTGATGCCTCTGTCCTGGAAGTGTGATTTATCAGAGATACATAAGATAGTGCCATATTATACGATGGATTTTTTGGGGTTTTTTTTTGGTTGATACATAGCAACTGTAGGAAGTTTTAAATCAGAGTGCATATTTTGGGGATGAATAAGAAAAATGTAGATTTGTTTTATTGTTCTTACATTCATCTTCAAAGCATCTCATCTGGGGCTGTGTTCCTAGGAGAGCAGCCGTTTATATTAGGGAATTTCTCAAGGGTGCAGATCATATCCTTCACTTCTCATGTCTTCAGTGAATAACATTGTACCTGGTATTTAATAGGTGTTCAATAAATGTGTGTAAGACTAAACGAAAGATTCACCAAGTAGGCACTAAAATAATTTTATTCTACTTATAAATTTATTGTAGTATGTGGCAGTGTTCCATAATTTAGTAATTTTTTTTTAACCAACCTTTGTAGGTGGTGGTTTTAAGATAACAATTTCAATTTTCCTAAGTTTTCTTACGTTAAGGATGATCAGTACGAAATTCCCTTCGTACTGGTCTTGGAACTCAGGAGGTATGACACGAGTTACAGATTTGCTTGCAGTGTTGGGATGATATTGTGGTTAAACAGTCATCCTAAAGAAACTGAGCGCATGTGTGAGTCAGCAATAAAGCATGCAGTATACTATTTAAAAATCATTATTGCTGCAACTTATCATTGATCAACATGTCAGTATATTAAGGGAGAAAAGGAAAGTTTATCTTTGTCTAGCACTGAAGAGTTAGAATTAATATTATGTCATGTCAACTGACTGCCACCGAACCTAATGTAAAATTGAATATTGATTCCTTTTGAAAATAATTTTTTAAACATTTTTATCAGTGTATACAATGTGTTTGGCATTAATTGATAGCACAGGAGAAACCCTTGATGAGGTTTAACTAAATTTTATTGAGCATCCATTATGCGTGATAATCTGAAATATTCATTAATTAGTTAATTTCTAGGCATCAAAAGCTTTCCCTTTGGAAGGCTGGTTTTTTGAAAGATACTGATTGATGATCTATGTAAGCAGTATGTAAGCAGTATGTAGTGACTTCTAAGATAATTTAAAAACCTAAGGCAAGAAAAAGAGTTAAATATAGGAAAAGGAATAATTAGGGGTAAGGCAGCATGGCTCTCTCTCTCTCTCAGGGTTAGGAGTTGTGGAAGAACTTTTGTGGCTGTCTAGATGAACTTTTGCTGCTGTCTTGTCTCGTGTTTCAGGTTATAGAAAGTTTTAACTGTTGACAGAGGCACAGTTGGTTGCTGTGTCTAATTGTCAGTGAGCAAAGCAATCAGTTAAAAAGGTAGCTGATTAGAATAAAGCAGTTATGTCCCCATGGGAAACCAACAAAACCTTAAATGGTAACTGAAACTAACTTAGGGAATAACTTTTGCCTGTATTTATGGAATGAGGGCACATCTTATTTTTCTCATTTGGAAAGTATGTAAGCAGAATTGGAAAATCATTCAGGTCCCTTTTTTGACTTTCTGGTCAACTTTACATAGACTTAATAGAAATCTTACTTATAGGGAAGTTTTCTGAAACATAGAGAAGGCTCTTCAGTATGTCATTTAACAAATGCCCATCAGGCCTGGTCCTGAAAGCTGGGAGTACAGTGGTGAGCATCAAAGATATCTTCTCTGTCTTCTTAAAGCCTCCAGTTTAATGGGGATACAGAAAAGTAACTAATTACAAGATAGCGGGGTTATGTAGTGTAGATGTATAGGGTGCTCTGGGGAATATAGGAGAAGAATTTTTTTTTTTTTTTTTTTTTTGCGGTACGCGGGCCTCTCACTGTTGCGGCCACTCCCGTTTTGCGGAGCACAGGCTCCGGACGCGCAGGCTTAGTGGCCATGGCTCACGGGCCCAGCTGCTCCGCGGCATGTAGCATCTTCCTGGACCGGGGCACAAATCCGTGTCCCCTGCATCGGCAGGCGGACTCTCAACCACTGTGCCACCAGGGAAGCCCGAGGGGAAGAATTCTTAACAAAAAACAGGAGGAGTCTGAGAAGGCTTCCTGGAGGAAATGACATCTAACCTGGAATCTGAAGGATTGCTAGAAGTGAGCCAGACCAGGGAAATGAGAGAATGTTATAGGCAGAGAGAAAAAAAACATAGGTGAAGGCCTGAAAAGTAAGTGAGAGAGAATTTGGTGAATCCAAGGACCTGAAAGAATTTTGGTATGCCTGGATCAAAACAACTGTGTTTGTATGTGTGTGTGTGCATAGGTGACGTGAGGGTGGTGGAGCATTTGTGATTGATAAGTCAGGCAGTTTCTCTTACATCGACTGCCTAAGAGTCGCGCTGTAAGAAGCAACAGCCTCTCCTCCTCCTGTCTGCCATCTGCTTGGCAGCCACAGAACAGCAGCTATCATCTCCATCCATGTTGTCCAGGCTGGTGTCCAGATCGGCAGTGTTTGCTGGGAGCTCTGCTACCTGGAACACGGCATCCAGCCCGATGGCCAGATGTCAAGTGACAAGACGATTGGGGGAGGAGATGACTCCTTTAACACCTTCTTCAGTGAGACAGGCACTGGCAAGCATGTGCCCAGGGCAGTGTTTGTAGACCTGGAACCCACGGTCATTGATGAAGTTTGCATTGGCACCTACCGCCAGCTCTTCCACCCTGAGCAGCTCATCACAGGCAAGGAAGATGCTGCCAATAACTATACCTGAGGTCACTACACCATTGGCAAGGAGATCATTGACCTCGTCTTAGATCCAATTCAAAAACCGGCTGACCAGTGCACAAGTCTTCAGGGCTTCTTGGTTTTCCACAGCTTTGGTGGGTGAACTGGTTCTGGGTTCACCTCCCTGCTGGTGGAGCATCTGTCTGTCGATTATGGCAAGAAGTCCAAGCTGCGAGTTCTCCATTTACCCAGCCCCTCAGGTTTCCACAGCTGTAGTTGAACCCTATAATTCCATCCTCACCACCCACACCACCCTGGAGCACACTGATTGTGCCTTCACGGTAGACAGTGAGGCCATCTATCATCTGTCGTAGAAACCTTGATGTTGAGTGCCCAACCTATACTAACCTGAATAGGTTGATAGGTCAAATAGTGTGGAGCCCTGAATGTTGATCTGACGGAATTCCAGACCAACCTGGTACCCTATCCCCTTATCCACTTCCCTCTGGCCACATATGCCCCTGTCACCTCTGCTGAGAAAGCCTACCATGAACAGCTTTCTGTAGCACACATCACCAATGCTTGCCTTGAGCCAGCCAACCAGATGGTGAAATGCGACCCTCTCCATGGTAAATACATGGCTTGCTGCCTGTTGTACCATGGTGGGACATGGTTCCCAAAGATGTCAGTGCTGCCATTGCCACCATCAAGACCAAGCATACCATCCAGTTTGTGGACTGGTGCCCCACTGGCTTCAAAGTTGGCATTAATTACCAGCCTTCCACTATGGTACCTGGTGGAGACCTGGCCAAAGTACAGCGAGCTATGTGCATGCTGAGCAACACCACAGCCATCACTGAGGCCTGGGCTCACCTGGACCACAAGTTTGACCTGATGTATGGCAAGTGTGCCTTTGTTCACTGGTACGTGGGTGAGGGCATGGAGGAAGGAGAGTTTTCTGAGGCCCGTGAGGACATGACTGCCCTTGGGAAGGATTATGAGGAGGTTGGTGTGGATTCTGTTGAAGGAGAGGGAGAGGAAAAAGGAGAGGAGTACTAAAGTTAAAATGTCACAAAGGTGCTGCTTTTACAGGGAAGCTTACTCTGCTTTAAACATTGAAAAGTTGTGGTCTGACCAGTTGATTTGTTCAAACATTTAGAGAAGAACTAACACCTATCCTTCTCAAACTCTTCCAAAATATAGCAGAGGGCGGAACACTCCCAAACTCATTCTACGAGGCCACCATCACCCTGATACCAAAACCAGACAAAGATGTCACAAAAAAAAACAAAACTACAGACCAATATCACTGATGAACATAGATGCAAAAATCCTCAACAAAATACTAGCAAACAGAATCCAACAGCACATTAAAAGTATTGTAAACATGATTAAGTGGGGTTTATTCCAGGGATGCAAGGATTCTTCAATACATGCAAGTCAATCAATGTGATACACCATATTAACAAATTGAAGGAGGAAAACCATATGATCATCTCAATAGATGCAGAAAAAGCTTTCAACAAAATTCAACACCCATTTATGATAACTCTCCAGAAAGTAGGCATAGAGGGAACTTACCTCAACATAATAAAGGCCATATATGACAAACCCATAGCCAACATCGTTCTCAGTGGTGAAAAACTGAAACCATTTCCACTAAGATCAGGAACAAGACAAGGTTGCCCACTCTCACCACTATTATTCAACACAGTTTTGGAAGTCCTAGCCACAGCAATCAGAGAAGAAAAAGAAATAAAAGCAATCCAAGTCAGAAAAGAAGTAAAACTATCACTGTTTGCAGATGACATGATACTATACATAGAGAATCCCAGAGATGCTACCAGAAAACTACTAGAGCTAATCAGTGAATTTGGTAATTTAGCTATAAAATTTGGTAAAGTAGGATATAAAATTAATGCCCAGAAATCTCTTGCATTCCTATACACTAATGATGAAAAATCTGAAAGATAAATTAAGGAAACACTCCCATTTACCATTGCAACAAGAAGAATAAAATACCTAGGAATAAACCTCCCTAAGGAGACAAAAGACCTGTATGCAGAAAACTGTAAGACACTGATGGAAGAAATTAAAGATGATACAAACAGATGGAGAGATATACCATGTTCTTGGATTGGAAAAATCAACATTGTGAAAATGCCTATACTACCCAAAGCAATCTACAGATTCAATGCAATCCCTATGAAACTACCAATGGCATTTTTCACAGAACTAGAACAAAAATTTCACAATTTGTATAGAAACACAAAAGACCCCGAATAACCAAAGCAATCTTGAGAAAGAAAAACAGAGCTGCAGGAATCAGGCTCCCTGACTTCAGACTATACTACAAAGCTACAGTAATCAAGACAGTATGGTACTGGCACAGAAACAGAAAGATAGATCAATGGAACAGGATAGAAAGCCCAGAGATAAACCCACTCACATATGGTCACCTTATCTTTGATAAAGGAGGCAAGAATATACAATGGAGAAAAGACAGCCTCTTCAATAAGTGGTGCTGGGAAGACTGGACAGCTACATGTAAAAGAATGAAATTAGAACACTCCCTAACACCATACACAAAAATAAACTCAAAATGGATTAAAGACCTAAATGTAAGGCCAGACACTATAAAACTCTTAGAGGAAAACATAGGCAGAACACTCTATGACATAAATCACAGCAAGATCCTTTTTGACCCACCTCCTAGAGAAATGAAAAATAAAACAAAAATAAACAAATGGGACCTAATGAAATTTAAAAGCTTTTGCACAGCAAAGGAAACCATAAACAAGGCAAAAAGACAACCCTCAGAATGGGAGAAAATATTTGCAAATGAAGCAACTGACAAAGGATTAATCTCTAAAATATACAGGCAGCTCATGCAGCTCAATATCAAAAAAACAGCCCAATCCAAAAATGGGCAGAAGATCTAAATAGACATTTCTCCAAAGAAAATATACAGATTGCCAACAAACACATGAAAGGATGCTCATCATCACTAATCATTAGAGAAATGCAAATCAAAACTACAATGAGGTATCACCTCACACCGGTCAGAATGGCCATCATCAAAAAATCTACAAACAATAAATGCTGGAGAGGGTGTGGAGAAAAGGGAACCCTCTCGCACTGTTGGTGGGAATGTAAATTGATACAGCCACTATGGAGAACAGTGTGGAGGTTCTTTAAGAGACTAAAAATAGAACTACCATACGACCCAGTAATGCCACTACTGGGCATATACCCTGAGAAAACCATAATTCAAAAAGAGTCATATACCACAATGTTCATTGCAGCTCTATTTACAATAGCCAGGACATGGAAGCAACCTAAGTGTCCATCGACAGATGAATGGATAAAGAAGATGTGCCACATATATACATGAAATATTACTCAGCCATACAGAGAAATGGAGTTATTTGTAATGAGGTGGATGGACCTAGAGACTGTCACACAGAGTGAAGTAAGTCAGAAAGAGGAAAACAAATACTGTATGCTAACACATATATATGGAATCTTGAAAAAAAAATGGTTCTGAAGAACCTAGGCACGGACAGGAATAAAAACGCAGAAGTAGAGAATGACCTTGAGGACATGGGGAGGGGGAAGGGTAAGCTGAGACAAAATGAGAGAGTGGCATGAACATATATACAGTACCAAATGTAAAATAGATAGCTAATGGGAAGCAGCCGCATAGCACAGGGAGATCAGCTCCGTGCTTTGTGTCCACCTAGGGGGTGGGATAGGGTGGGGGGAGGGAGATGCAAGAGGGAGGAGATATGGGGATATATGTTTATGTATAGCTGATTCACTTTGTTATACCGCAGAAACTAACACACCATTGTAAAGCAGTTATACTCCAATAAAGATGTTAAAAAAAAAAAAAGATTGATGAGTCAAGGTTAGCCCCAACTCGTTTTTTTTTGGGGGGGGGATGCTTACTGGGAATAAATATATACTCTCTACTGAATATAACTGTGTAACTGGGACTAAAGAAGAAATGGATACTGTTTTTGTTTTTTTATGGTTGATTGAGAGAACCTGATTTCGAGATGCAGTTTTACATTTTTACAAATAACTTTATGTTGTATGTTCTAGTTATATCTTCAGTAGAATTCTTAAGCTAATCCTAGTTCAGATTATTTCTGTGTCCCTCTTCAATCCTTTTTAACTACCTTTAGAGGCAGAATTGAATTTGTAGTATGGGTCTAGCTGGTCTTTTAATTTATAATTAAAGTGCAGAATTTTCCCATGTTTTCTTCCGTCTGGTAACACACCCACCTACACTTACCGAGAACTATATGTAGATCAATTGGAGAGGTTTATCTAAAGTGTTTTTTTATCTTCAGCCTACCTCTCATAGTTTGTCAGTGACTTATGAGGTTAACTATGAACTAAACATATTAGCACTTTATTGCCAATATATTTTGTAATGTGAAATAAACTAGAGAAGTGTGTGTGTGTGTGTGAGTGTGAACTTACTTTTATACAAAGTATAATACCCAAGCTATCCTCTGAATCTTTAAAAATGTGTGTTTTCTGATTTTGCAGTAGTATGGTCTAGTGGACCAAATTAAACCTTGAGTTGGATTGGGAAATAGTGGAAGTTATTTTATTTTTATATATATATATATATATATATATATATATATATAATTTATTTATTTATTTATTTATTTATTTTTTCTCAGTAGAAACCTGGATTTATAATTTAGTTCTTCTAGAATTTAGGTTCATATTTTCTTTCATAACTCTCCAAGATAGGTTTGGTTTGTTTGTTTTAAAAGATGAATAAACCAAGGTGCAAAGATTATATAGCCCTTTAAGGTCACACGACTAGGTGATAATCAAAATTGGAATCTCTAAAGACTTCGTAAAGTTCTGATAATGTGGTAATCTTGTTGGCAGTAGAAATTTGAGGGCTGGCTTGTCTTCAAAATGATAAAATGCAACATGATGATTAATACAATAATTAAATATAAACAGATTGCAAAAGATTGAATCAGAAATGCTTAACCTTTATGGATCCTACAGTATTAATTATGCTACTGAGATGGTGTTTATTCTCTAGTAGTCTTGGAGCTTAATAGTCACGTGCTTGTTGAATGATGGAACACTGTGCACCTAGATAGTCTTAAGTATTTTTCAGGACGCTTTTTTTCCCCTCCTTTTTTTTTTTTTTTTTTTTTTTTTTTGCGGTACTCGGGCCCCCCACCACCGCGGCCTGTCCCATTGCGGAGCACAGGCTCCGGACGCGCAGGCCCAGCAGCCATGGCTCACGGGCCCAGTTGCTCTGCAGCACGTGGGATCCTCCTGGACCGGGGCACGAACCCGTATCCCCTGCATCGTCAGGCGGACTCCCAACCACTGCGCCACCAGGGAAGCCCTCCCTTCTTTAATTTAAGTCAATATTATTATCATTTTTTGAGGAAACCAAAGGCTCCTTAATTAGTGAACACTGCAGATCACTTTTGTCAATTTACCTGCGTCAAAGACCTGTAGGAAGTAGTGACAGAAGATCTTCTATTTGTGTTTTATTTTGAAGATTTAAAGAGTGCTTGTTGCTGTTTATTTTTTCTCTGCCTTTTGATCTTCCATCATAATAATGCTTAGATTCCATAGATCGGTGGCAATTCTTCAACGAATATTTATTGAGCATTATTAGAGCTGAACACTTTTTAGCTGTAAATAAGGCAGGCTTGATCTTGGCTGCCTTGGAATTTATAATCTAGTGGAAAAGACGGGCTTTAAAGTAGTAATTATATCAATATTTAATTTTTTGCAATTAGGGTGAGTTTTTGAGGGAGAAAGGCTTTGAATAAATTTCTAGTGGTATTAAGAGACCTAAGCAAAATTCAAAACCGTGGACAAGGATTCTTTACTCTCACTGAATGGCCATAATCCCACGTTGCCCCAGAACCCGAAGTAATTTAAGCTGAAGTTAAAAAGAAAGTCACAGACAATCCTGTGACACAGTTTTGACCTTCTTTAAGGAATCGGGGAAAGTGTATTACTCATGTTTACTTCCTAATGTGAAAGAGAGCTGGAAGAACCAGCCAAAAACTTGGGTTGGGGTGGCATTTAATTCTTCTGTTCACACTCCAGGTCTGTTGAATCAGAATCTCCAGGAGTGGGTCATGTACATCTTTATTCCTCGGTCATTGTGATGATCAACCAGATGTTGGAACCACTGTTAAGATAGCCCGGGAATTGATTGGCTGCTGAATTAGAAAAAGACCATCAATTTCAGCTGTCCTAATATCCAAATGATAGTAGAATTTTGCTTAAAACTTAGTTTATAACTTAGTTCTGAGTATAGTATGGTAGACATTGGCAATGCCCGTATTTTGTTTTTAAAGAGTAAAACTGCACCTTTGGATTGTCAACAGTGGTTGCCCAGTTTAAAACTGCATGTTAAAGTTACCTTTTGTGTTAAGTTTTCTTTTCTTTTTTCCTTCAGGAACTAAACAACTTAAGCATATTTTATTAAAAGATGTGGACACTATTTTTGAATGTAAATTATGCCGCAGTCTCTTCAGAGGATTACCAAATTTAATTACCCATAAAAAATTCTACTGCCCACCAAGTCTCCAGATGGATGACAGTAAGTTTTATTCATATATTCAATTATGCATTTTGCTATGTATTCTTATACTACAGCTATACATTTATGTTAAAATAGTATCGATGTCTAGTTACAGATAATATATTGATAGAGAATAAGGTAAAATACTTGACTCAATGTTATATTCAGTTTCTTAAATAGATATTTTAATATCAGTGTTTTTCATTTGGATTTTGCTAAAGATATATGAGGTTAGATTTTTGAGTATATTTGTATTAAAGTATTGGATATATTTGAATGTTTATATGGACTATACAGTTTATATCCAGGATTTTTGTAATTTAAAATATTAATGCTTGATGAGGGTGTTGGTATTTTTCCTCCTTACTTCTTAAAAACTTGTTACCAGATATGACTCATCATTTACTTAGATTCTCCTTAAGTAAGTGAGAAAGTTGGAAATAGAGCAAAGAATGAGTAAATGAGTTGATTTTTTTGGTAATTGTAGAGAGCATTAAAAAATACTTGTTGATCTTTCTAGTGTTTTCTGGGTCTTGATTTGAAGATCAGTTTTATTCTCAGTGAAGTTTATTAGATAAGTCATTTTATCAGAAATTAGATTGTGTTATGGGCTAACCTGAGATCTGAAATAGCTTTATGTGGTAAAGGCAGGTAGTAGCCTAACAAAGTCTTTGTGGAACCAAATGTTTGTTGAATTAAGCATATTGTCTCTTCTCTGTATGATTAAGTTGCAGTATATATAATGGTATTATTTTCTTGCTTTAAAGAATAATGTAAATTCCTTAAAATATTTTAATAAGTAATAGGTTACTTTCATTATTTCTTGTTCAGGGATTTAACTCTTGTGGACTTACAAAATATAGAATTTATTTTGTTAGCTTGATATTACAGTTGCATTATGGATTTTGTGCATTTTTCCACTTAACCTTTTTGGGATGGAAATGGAATGCAGAGCTCCAAATATCGAAAGTACTGCTTTAATTATTAGCATGAAGCTGATTTAAAGTATATTATAGGACATAGATGAAACAGAAATTTCATATTTGTCTGGAAACTTTCCCTACCACTGTTAAATCTTATTACACTTCTTTTTATCCTTGAAATATAAATGAAAAGGTAGTCTATAGAGATTAGTTTCAAATCTAACCTTTTAATTAAAGAACTAGTAGGAATTTAATTTTCTGGTAGTCATTCTTTGTTACTTTTTGGTGTGAAATAAAGTTTAGTTGAATTTTAGAGGGAAATAGATAAATGGATTTGCTGTATTATTGTGCACTGCAATACTTATTCTAGAAATACTTCTGTGAAAGTATAATTCTTCTTATAGATACCACTTTATCCATTTTAAAAAAGAAAGATTAGTAGACTAGAAGAGCTATGATGAGTCATTTCTTGATTTATAATTAGATACCAGATTTGATGCTATACTTGTAGCTAGATTTTAACATTTTAGGTAGAAACATAACCAGTGTTAGACAGCTCTGTTACAATAGGAATATTAGGTTGCCTACAGATGGTGTAATTATTGCACAGATAAATAAAACTAGCTCTGTTTTTGGAGTTAATCTGTAGTTTTTAATCATTTGTTTTAATAGGTTGCCATGTTAAGAAAACATGTAATAGGACTGAATTTAGCAAACACTTCTATACATCCTGTCATTCATGTTTATGTATTTTCCTATAAATCGTCCTCATTTTCCATAAGATGTTCAAATGTCCCTATACAATTAGATGAGATTATTTATTATGGATTAAGTTAATAGGAATGCTGTTATATTTTCTAAAAAAAGAATTATTTTTATATGTAGTAACATTCTTCATGGTGTTTTATCCATCTTGGGTTATGAGAACTTTGATTTGCCTTTGCTAGCCTAAAAATATGAAATACTATTTTTATTGTTTATTGTACCCATGTGCTTAAATATTTTATATTAAGGGCCCTTATTAGAAGTAACTCTTCAGATTGCATCTATTCCTTAACATTTGTGTACCATGATGAGATTGTAAATTAAAGCAAATTTTAATTTAATTAATACTTGTTTTTATACTCATAAAATACTGAGAAGTAGATAATGCTCTTGTAAAAATAAATGCAAACCAGTAATATAATAAACTTTAAAATAGAGGTTCATAATACATTTAAAAATATTAGAGGGCTAGAGCAGGCTAATTATTTCAGATTAAAATGTTGTTTTTTCCTTAACAGACCTTCCTGACGTAAATGATAAACAAAGCCAAGCCATAAGTGATCTCCTAGAAGCCATATATCCAAGTGTGGACAAGCGAGAATACATTATTAAGCTAGAACCCATAGAAACGAATCAGAATGCAGTTTTTCAATATATTTCAAGGACTGATAATCCTACTGAAGTCACAGAGTCAAGCAGTACTCCTGAACAGCCTGAAGTTCAAATACAGGAAACTAGCACTGAACAGTCTAAGACAGTTCCAGTTACAGACACAGAGGTGGAAACTGTAGAGCCCCCTCCTGTTGAAATTGTTGCAGATGAAGTTGCACCTACATCTGATGAACAACTGCAGGAATCACAGGCTGACTTGGAAACTTCTGACAATTCTGATTTTGGTCACCAGTTGATATGTTGTCTTTGTAGAAAAGAATTCAATTCCAGACGAGGTGTTCGTCGTCACATTCGAAAAGTACACAAGAAAAAAATGGAAGAACTAAAAAAGTACATTGAAACACGAAAGAATCCAAACCAATCCTCTAAAGGACGCAGTAAGAATGTTCTAGTTCCATTAAGTAGGAGTTGTCCAGTATGTTGTAAATCATTTGCTACAAAAGCGAATGTAAGGAGGCATTTTGATGAAGTTCATAGAGGACTAAGGAGGGATTCAATTACTCCTGATATAGCAACAAAGCCTGGGCAACCTTTGTTCCTGGATTCTGTTTCTCCTAAAAAATCTTTTAAGGCTCGAAAACAAAAGTCGTCTTCAAAGGCTGAATACAATTTAACTGCATGCAAATGCCTCCTTTGCAAGAGGAAATATAGTTCACAAATAATGCTTAAAAGACATATGCAAATTGTCCACAAGATAACTCTTTCTGGAACAAACTCTAAAAGAGAGAAAGGCCCCAATAATACTGCCAACAGTTCAGAAATAAAAGTTAAAGTTGAACCAGCAGATTCTGTAGAATCTTCACCCCCTTCCATTATCCATTCTCCACAGAATGAATTAAAGGGAACAAATCATTCAAATGAAAAAAAGAACGCACCGGCAGCACAGAAAAATAAAGTTAAACAAGACTCTGAAAGCCCTAAATCAACTAGTCCGTCTGCTGCAGGTGGCCAGCAAAAAACCAGGAAGCCAAAACTTTCAGCTGGCTTTGACTTTAAGCAACTTTACTGTAAACTTTGTAAACGTCAGTTTACTTCCAAACAGAACTTGACTAAACATATTGAATTGCACACAGATGGGAATAACATTTATGTTAAATTCTACAAGTGTCCTCTTTGCACTTATGAAACTCGTCGGAAGCGCGATGTGATACGACATATAACTGTGGTTCATAAAAAGTCATCCCGTTATCTTGGGAAAATAACAGCCAGTTTAGAGATCAGAGCTATAAAAAAGCCCATTGATTTTGTTCTAAATAAAGTAGCAAAAAGAGGCCCTTCAAGAGACGAAGCAAAACATAGTGATTCAAAACACGATGGCACTTCTAACTCTCCTAGTAAAAAGTATGAAGTAGCTGATGTTGGTATTGAAGTAAAAGTCACAAAAAACTTTTCTCTTCACAGATGCAATAAATGTGGAAAGGCATTTGCCAAAAAGACTTATCTTGAACATCATAAGAAAACTCATAAGGCAAATGCTTCCAATTCACCTGAAGGAAACAAAACCAAAGGCCGAAGTACAAGATCTAAGGCTCTTGTCTGGTGAGGAACAGTTACAGAGTTTTGCTTTTTTCCCCCCATCGAACTAAAAAAATCATTTGACCATAATTTATAGCTGGTTCCATTTTAACACATTTGCTTCCATATATCTTACGGCAGTGGGAACTGCAAGAGTAATGTGCATATCGCATTTACCTCTTCAGTGACCTTTATTCCAGTGGCTTGGGAACAAAAGTTAACTTCAGAACTTATCTTCCACAGGACAATGCAATATAGTTATAGGTAGATGGCACAGGGTCAGTGATTTCCTCTCAATGTTGTAAAATATATACATTTATATTGGCTTATGTTTACAATAGAAGTCTTCTGTTTAACTAACTTTGCACAGGTTTAATTTGATTCAGTGACTTAGTCTACTAATTAATACATTGTAGGAAGTTAAGTATATTAGAATGAATTTGTGAAGGCAATAATTATAGGAAAAAACTCTTTTGAGGCACTGTAATTATTGTTAAATTAATCTGTGACGGCTAAATAAAGTGCTGCACTCAGAAAAAACAATCCCCAAATTGAATTTAGAACAATTAGCATTTATTATTTACGTTTAACATAGTGCTTCCAGGCAAAGGGGGAAACGATAAACAAAAGTTTGGGTTTATTTTTCCTTCTCCTTGGGAGTATGTGTTAGTTCCTGTTTTTTAGTTTTTACCTTTGGAAAAAGTGATTGTTTAGGTCCCTGGTCCTCTTATTTTTACCTTTTTGTTTAAATAAAGTTTTGGTGATCATTTCAACATAGGTAATATTATTAAGGAGGTTTTTTTTTTTTTTTTTTTCTCCTGTGGTTGTGTGTTGCAAGAAAAATAAAATTCCTATTGGGAAGAAAGAAAAAAATATTAGTTTTTTAGAGGGTTTTGGAACAAATGTAGATTTTTAAAATGCAATATGAACTAAGGAGTAGACTCCCTGTACTTGTTTTTGCAAGTCTCTCTATATTTTTAAAGTTTACCTTCAGTACCTGTGTCCCTTGTATTAATGCATTTAATATATTTAATTAGTATTAAATTAGTTTTGGATTCAGATTCTAAAGCAGTATACTTAGTTTGAGTGCTCAGTAGGTTAAATGTTGTGGTTTGATTATCACACATTTTTTTATTTGTGTGGAAAACTTGAGATGAAACCATCCTTTAGAAGTCATTTACTATTGTATTATTTTGAAAATAAGGTTTTATTGGTAAACTCAAAAGTGTTCATTTATTCCCATTTCTCCTCAGATAACTTCAAGTGATGTACGAAAAGGTTTGGAGTTCATTTTTGTGGAAAGACTTTAAATTGGTGTTAGAACCACTAAACATCTTCAAATGGTACTATGAGGAAAAAAAAAGAAAAAAATTTGATAAATATATGACTGTAACTGCTGTTTTCTGACTAAAATAATAACCATCTAACCACTTGTTTCTAAGGCACTGCCTCTTCCAGCACTTTCAAGTAGCTGTGACATTTTGTATTGTCATCACAGTCCATCAGCTAACCACCCCTGTGCATTTGGTCTACAGTTTCTACAAAAATGTTGCAAATTTTGTTTTCCAGCAGTTTGTTGATTAAGTGATCAACAATCTGAAGAAAATACCACCACTGGTGATTTTTAATTATCAAAGTCTTTATAAGTTAGCGATTTTAGTTTTGTTCCACTTTATTTGGCAGAATTTTTATTGGATTGTACAGATATATAATTTCCTAGTGAGCGTATGTTAGGACCAAAAGACAAATCTCAACACATTATAAATATTTAGCCTACTAAATATTTGTAATTATTTTTACATCCATTTATTTCTAACTTGTTCTATAGCACTTAAATGTTTGAAAATTTCATTCTAAAATATATACTATAGGAAACTTCCGGTTCATTTTCATCCATGGATCATCATATTCTTCATTTGTAAACATCTGAGGTTTTTATGAAAATTAAACATTCCCCTATTTTTCTTTAAGTTTCATACAAAGCACTTTAATGATAGATGCAACTTAATTTTTCAGTTTTTTTTTAAAAGACCCCACATTTACTAATGTTAATATGAAGGTAATAAATAGCTTACTGCTATTTTATGGATGCAGACAATCCCTGCACAACCACTTCTTATAATACTAGTTTATTTCTTTACATATTGCTAAAAAAGGAAGATTGGGGTATAAACCCTGATTCTTTTTCTCTCCCAAGTAAAATCTTAAATGACCACTTTAGATAATATTTGATCCCTACTGTAAAATTTAGAAAATAATGAATTTTTGTCCATTTTTGTAATCAAGATTTTAGGGAAAACAGAAGTACATCTATCTTTAATGAAATACTGGACAGGTTTTTGTGTAATCAATATTTTGTACTTTTTAGGGAATATTTTATTTTTTAGTAATTTTTGTCAAATTATAATTTTAAAAGGTACAGCAGAGAATATACCATGTTTTTACATAGGTTCATCCCTGTACTTAGGAGGGACCCTGTCCATCTATATACTTTTTGTATAAAATTTTAAAATGTTGAAGATCCACAAGGTCATAATAAAATGCTTTCATAGCTAGAAAAACATTTACCCTTCCCAGTGCTTTGCACTAAAATATACTGTGAAAGGAAACTAGAAAGACTGTAACTGTTGCTGGAAATGTTCTATATTGAATGTACATGCTCTTGTTGGAAAAATGTACCATATGTGATGGAAATAAACCAGACTCGAAGTTATTTCAGCTAAATGTGCTTCAACGAAGGTGCATTGGTTGAAACTTAAATGTTTTATTATCAAATTTAAATTTATTCAGTGACTATGAGCAGCTACACTTGAAATTTATCCTGATAGTTTTATTTTTAAGAATTAGAGTAATAATTTCTCTTTAATTTAAAAACAGATTTACTTTTCCACATATGGAAAACTTGTACTTATAGGTCTAACTTTAATGATTAATAGTGTAATATATTTAGGGAACTAAATGTGTAGGTGTTATTTCATTTATAAACCATCTTCATTAGTTGCACGTTATTAAACCTGTATGTTTGACTTTTGCAAGGTGTTATCTTTTATGCATTCCTACACACAAGACATATTCCAAAGATATTTTCCAGACTTAGGTACCTATAACAAATGGAAAGATATGAGGATTCCTAAAAAGCTTGGGGTAGCTCTTTGCTGCAGCCTCTCTTGTGTATGCTGGCCTTTTCCTTTCTGCTTTACTTGTTAAATACTGTAGGGAAGAAAGAGAAATATCCTGATGGTGGTGGTGGAGAGCCCAATTGCTGCAGTTCCCTTACTTTACTCACCTGTTTCCACAGGACCTTTCACATACAGTTTGTCTCCACTGTCGTAACTTAGAGCCACAGAGCAGGAATTTAGGAGGGGGCATCAAGGGTTCCAAGGACTATAAAAATATTTCATCTGGGTCATAGAGAAAAAAATAGCATTATGTCAGGACTTGTCTAAATTAGAAGGGCTTAGAGAGATTAAGAATATTTTATCATAATAGCCAAATTAATGGATCATGGGAAGCATAGAGACTAAACTAGGACCAGTTAAGTAGAATGAACAAGTAAGAAGTGATTAGAAATTCTTTGTTCTTCCTATTCCTTTCTGGTCTTCATCCTTTTTGGTTTTATTTTGACTCTTGAGGTTTGTCATCTCAGAGGATCAGGCTTGAGGGTCTTGAGAAGAGGCCTAAGAAATTTGTGCCAGAAGCTTTTCTACCCACAGGCTGTATAAGCAAGTATTTATAGTACTTTTTGTTGTCGTTGGGGGGAGTAGTGAAGCAGGTAAAGAACCATCAGAAACTCCTTATTTTATATTAAGACCTATTTCTGGCTACAAATTACATCCACTTTTGCTGCAATTTGATCAATTGAGAGTTCTTCTATAGAATTCAAATCATCTTCCTTCCTGAAGATACCTTTTATTCCTAAATTTGGTGGAAGAGGAGAAACAGTAAAAGGTATGGCTTGCGCTTCAACTTCATAAGTTTGTATAGTGCAAGCAAAAGCTGGATGAAGTATGGCTGATACTAAGCAGGTGGTGTTTTTTTTTTTTTTATGGCCACGCTGCCCAGCTTGTGGGATTTTAGTTCCCCCATCAGGGATCGAACCCTGGCCTTCGGTAGTGAGAGTATGGAGTTCTAGCCACTGGACTGCCAGGGAATTCCCTAAGCAGGTGTTGATTATAACATGCAGATATACCTTGAATGCACAATAACCATTTTGGGGGTTCATGTCTCTTTCCCCTCTTTACTCCCTACTTCAAGAAGAAAACCTTGAATGTACACATTCTTGAGCAATATATAAATTATCCATCCTTAACTTTTAGCCTAGTTTTATATAT